>NC_079534.1:13749707-14073707 GCF_003711565.1 Takifugu flavidus | reverse complement strand
CATATCAACATCTCCACAGCGGAAACTAGTTAGCCCACCCTGTCGGAATTTATGTGGCCTTTAAAAACATGAACTTTGGTGCGAACTTTGAAGGGGAGAATACAAAAGCGTGCATCCACATTTTCTGGGCGAAGCTGGAGGGTGTGAAAGGGATGAGTCATCAGTTCTAACAGTCCCGACCGTGTCTGCAGGCCTCTCGCTGACGGCCTGACTGCTGACTGCATGTGGGCTCCTTCTCACAACGTGACAGCTCAACTACGGAGCTGCTAAATGTCGTCTGGTTTCCTCGCAGACGCCGCAGCAACCGTTGGAAGCGGTTCGACGATATGATGCCTGACCATCTGTGGCAGAGGAGCTACAGAGTCGTTAAGTGCAGCAATAGTTCAACGTTATATGTCTGATGTATATTTCCTGACGTAGATGCGGTCAGAGCATCTTAACTGTGCATTTACCCAACGTGGGAATTCAAACCACTGGGCTCAGGTACTTCCATATATGTGCCGTTACATGGAGAGGCATTGGAGACGTATATAGGTAGTGCTGATGTGAGGGCAATAAAGGTGCTAACACACCAACTCCTCGAGCTTCCTATGTGTTTAAACAGCCTGACACCCTGCTGACCTGCCTCATTTTGGCTCATCAATAAAATAATGAGCCAGCTATTCAATTTATAACCATTAAAGAATGTGCTGCTCATTCTGGAATTCCTTCCTTTTATTCCTGTTGAGACATTATTTTAGCTGTCTGTCCAGCCGCCGCATCCCTTGACGTGCCTACTGTAAAATCCTCTGAAAGCTGCCTTCATGGAGAGTGGCCGTCACAATACATCCACGTCATTTGATCTCAATGTTAGCGTTCTCAAAAGAAACCTTAAAAAGGGATGCTGAGGCTGCCGCGACTGTGCAGACGGCCGTTATCAGCCGGCAGCCGCAGCGAGATGGTCGCTTCTGCTGTCAGTAAACGGATTATGCAAATCTGAACTCGCTGAATTCAGATTCAAACGTTTGTGCGACGCCTAACAGGCAGAGTTCGCCGCTGGGTTGCGGCGATGCAAGTGTCGGACACGGAGGCAGGAAGCAGAGATCATCTGGAATTGTGTGAATGAGAACAAACAGCGACACATTCAAGAGCAACTCAGCCAATTGAAACATGGAAAAGCTGATTCCAAACTGAGGGAACTTCCAGGATGTTTCTACAACAGGCAGTGCAAACGGTTCCTCCATCCCCGCGGTAACGAGACCTTGTCAGATATCGTCTGATTACACAGCCTTCGCAGCCTCGTCTATTATTTACACACTATTGACAAATATTCCAGGAGGAAATATTCCCCCATTTATGCTCATTTCAGCCATTGCTGCGCCTTTTTCCCCACTTGTGCGGAAACAGACGTTCTGTGGAGGTAAATTACCATGCTGACATGAATTCTTGATACTATTTACTGTATTACATCTCAACCTAATGTAAGCTGATGTCAGTATCCCACATATTTACTATAAATATTGTGGCTGTCGACAAAAACCTCACAGCCGGAGCTGCTGTGTTTCTTCCTAATCACAGAAATCATAAGCAACCATGTTTTATCCGGTCAGGATCAGCCTCAGAGTGGCCTGTATCTGCAGGAGTCCAACGCATGAAAGCAATCAGCAGAAGTCCGCTGGGACGTGTCCATATTTATCTGGCACCCACACACACACAACACACACACACACACACGCACATACACACATGCTGTTATGCAACGAGAATTTAGTCTCCATTGCATTTAATACCCTGTAGCAACTTAATCCCTGAGCTGAACAAACTCTCCTCCTCGAGCCTCCTTGACGCTCCCGAGTGGAGAGGAAGAGAAGACGAGCGGGAGAGGAAATGAGGGAAGGCTGGAATGTGTTGAAGATGTAACAACGGGGTGAAAAAGGCTGATTAAAAGGTAGGTAAGGACGAGGAGAGCTTGGAATATCACAGATTGGCGAAGGGATAAATGAATGATGAAGGGTGATACAGTCAGCCGGGGCCGGCTGCAGCTGCAGGAACCTTTGTTTTTTTTTAACTTGCCTGATCACTTTAACAAAGTTTAACTCATTTTTGCAACATGTATAATAGAATAACAACACCACAGCAGGCAGACAGAATTCTCCAGTCACACATTTTAGTGTTGTTAGTCATTCAAAACTAGAATGCTGGAAAATTTCAGTTTGTGATATTGCCATTTTCCCCCTCAATGCAGGTCGGAAGCCAGGACAGAAAAAAAAAGAGGAAGAAGGCAGGAGGAGGAGGAGGAGATGAATGGAAGGCAGGAAAGACATTTACTGAGCTGGTTTCTTTTCTTTTCCCAGGCACACATGGAAGAAGGTAGTGGAAAAGCGCGAGGGATGCAGCCCGATTAAACACCTGGGTGTAGCCACAACCTGGAAACACACGTTCTGATCTTTTGGATAAGAAGTCGGTGCTCCTGTTGAGCAGCCTGGCAACCGTGCAGGATGCTGCAAAGTGCCAGCGGAGTCTCCTCCGAGCTAAGCCTCTCCGCTTCCATCCCTAACTAAAAGCCTTTCTTTCCCCTGGAGCCTGTCAATGTGACGGCCAACACGTCGGCAGCTCGGAGCCGCCGGCCGCGTTTGAGCATAAGTGCTGCGAACAAATACAGTTCATGCAAACACGTTTTAAAAATAAGCAACAAGTCATAAATCAGCTGCACTTTTCAGAAGCTAGCATCTTTAACGGAAGAGCTAACGGAAGTTATTCTGTAGATAAACAAACTATAAGATGGTATAGATCCTACCTGACATTGTCGTGGCGCTGGATGTAAATTTTGTGAAAGATCCTTTCGGGAGGCTTCAGGAAATCCTCTTTCATCTCCATAGCTACGTTCCTGGGCAACAGACTCATTAGCAGGCGCTCCTGTGTGTGTGTGTGTGTGTGTGTGTGTGTGTGTGTGTGTGTGTGTGTGTGTGTTTTGAAGAGGAGAAAAGGCAAAGTAATATTTAAAATGTATTCCTCAAGTCAAATCCATCATAAGATAAAGTGCTAGAAACAGTAATAAATGTGCCAGACGTAAAGGTATGAAATCTAACAGAACTGACTCACCGTGTTGGTGGTGGGGGTGGGGGGGGGATCAGATTTACTGGGGTGTGTACCTGTGGGCGCTCTCACCTGCTTCTCGTTCTCGTCCTCCATGCGGAGCCTCTCCTCGATGCAGTTGCGGGCCTGCAGGAAGGCTTTCCTCTGGGCTCGCTCCGTCAGGATGCGCACAAACAGCCCCGACAGGTTGACACTGGTGAACAGCACCGTGTTGGCAACCAACTGTAAACGGGAAAAAAAACACAGAAAATAGACCATATTAGCGGGGTCTTTAAAGACAGGTGCAGCAGGATGTGTCATAAAAGGCTCAGTTTCAATTCTTGCCCAATAGAGATGCACCGTTTACCATGAATACATGAAACTACAATATATAATATATTGTATATATAACTACAATGAAGCTCAAACTTTATCCTTTTGGATAGAATGCATTTGTTTGATGCACAACAGAACCACAGTTAGCAGGGTTGCTAATTTGCATTAGCGGCTATTCGTATTTAATCTGCAAGTCTTAACATTTTGAATGTCATGGTGCTTAAAATGCCTCTAAGCTGGGTAAAATTTGGAAAACGCACATCGAAGTGAGTCTCAGCGAGTATCCAAGTCCCATCTTTTTTTCCCCCCAAACTGGAATGAATACATTTCTCCCACATGGCGGAACCGTGGCGATGCACCTCGGCCCGTACAATTTCTGTGCGTGTGACATTAGGGCTTCTCTGACACTTTGCTCCAGTTCATCCATCACAGCCGCCTGGCTGCTTCAACCTTGTTCAGGACAAAAAAAAAATTGCGTGATTTTTTTTCCCTCCTGCTCGACTGCTGTCGTCGAGCTGTGAGATGGCGACACAATCTCAGCAAGGTCCTGCAAGTAACAACTATTCCATGGTAGGAGACGCCAAACTGATAATAGTGTGATTTTAGGGCATTTGCTGCATGAGTGAGCTTCATAAATACACCGATACACCTCCTCATATTCAACAAACTCCTGTTGCCAGTGACGGGCACGATTCCCAACCTAATGAATAATGGATCGCCTTAAAAAGACTCCTCTTGGCTGTGTGTGCTTGGCGGGAGCGTTGGCAGACGCGTTCAAACAGTGTTCAAGTTACTTTGCGGCTTCCAGGAAGTAAGACGTGGTTGCTTTTTTAACCGAATGGTGTAAAACACTCACACCTCTGCCTGTGCGTGGTGAACACGCCAATTTTCCTTAAGATGGCGAGATTTTCTGTCCACAAAGTGACTCTTTTTCAAACAAATACAGCAGCTACCTTAAAGTCTTTGACTCATAAACATCGCTTTTCCCCATATTTTAATTATAAATATCAATCTTTGCGTAAAATAGGACACAGTTCATCAATTGTTATACTGGTCACCTCAGACTGCAAATAAAGGAATCACGGCTGATAAGCAGAGATTTCTCCCAGCTGCTTCCTCGTCTTCACACAGCACTCTCCTCAGTAATAAGATATTCAGGTAGACAGAGACGTACAGTAGTCTGGGACCTGGGTGGGCGGATGGGGGGGTGAGAGCCTGGCCTGTGCAGGGTCAGGCCTCACAGCTCATCTCCTAGCTTAATGGATTAGCTATCTCGGGTAGTCCAGCTAACTCTGTCCTTCACAGGGCCACGCAGGTATCTCATTGCTTACGTGTGGGAAAACACCCCCCCCACCAACACACACACACACACATATACACACTTCCCCCCGAGTGAATACGCTGTCATCCTCCGAGGGTATGATGAACTCGCCGCGTCCCAATTTTTCTGCCTGAGAAAGGCACAATCTTCATGTCATATGCTGCGAAATGTTCCATTTGATTTGACTCTGCGTGCGTGTGAGAGTGTGAGTGTGTGTGTGTATCCTTGTGCATGTGAGTTTCATTGCCACATATAAATGGTCAACATACATATAAACAACTTTCTGCTGCAGCTGATGAAAAATGACGTGTTTGATTGGGTCTTCTGAAGGATATTACGGTGAAAGTGGCATTTTGGTGTGTGTGTGTGTGTGTGTGTGTGTGTGTGTGTGTGTGTGTGTGTGTGTGTGCTGGCCCCTCTGTTTGCCCTACTTCTGTTGCTGGCAGGATGTCACTCCAGCTCTTCATTCCCTTTGGCAACACCTTTGAGGCTGAATCACATCCGCAGAGAAACAGCCATGAACAGTGAGCTGTGCTCGATCCCACTTATTAAAAAATCATCCCTGTGACTTCACCTGACATGATCCCTCCCTCTGGCAAATATGTATATGACTATACATTATATAGTCGCTGTCGGTGGTTGTGAACTGACTTTTGTTTCATTTCGGTTCGTCTATAGCCACAGCGTGTATTCTAATATATAGAGGAAGCAGAGGAGGCTAAATGCTGGGTAATAAAGATGTTTATGCAACAGTAAAAGCTATACGTACCGTTCTCCACAGTTTCTGCGTTTTCACTGTGACAGAGCTGGCTGTCACTATCAAGTGCGAGATGGACACCATGATTCCCAACACCACGGCCAGGACCGTCCGCACAGGCAGGAGCGCATAGGCGACGAATGTGACCAGGATGAGCTGCCACATGCCTTGTTCCGGGGACGTCGGCGGATCCAGCCCCATCGCGCCCAGGGAGAAGGGGCAGCAGAGGAAAGAGAAAGTGAAGCCGAAGAGCAGCGTCAGGTTGACGATCTGTTGGAGCTGAGTCACTTGCAGGTACTTGACATTAGTTACGATGAAGAGGGAGAGGAAGATGACACAGTGCACCGGATGGGACCCCTTGGAGATGGTGAGGCTGGGGCCGGACAGCAACTCCACCACGGCCAGCGCGGCGGACATGGAGATGAGGACGGCCAGGGCTTTGAGTGTGGACGTCTGCTCCAGTTTCAGGTTGTAGTTCTGGAACAGGGACTCCAACTCCTTGCAGTCGAACTCGTCCTCGCAGACGATGGTGGTCAGGGGGACGCCCGATGGACAGTGACTTCTCTTCCGCCTGGTTTTGACTTTCTGAAACGATATTTCCTCCATGTCAGTGCCATTCATAAACTGAACACCTGCTCGCAGCTTCGGTCGAGCCGTATCCCGCTCTGACGCACACCGGAGCCAGCGGTGGAAGACGCGCACGGGCAGCCTGGAGGCAGGCACGGCGATCCGCACAGCCCAGACTGGCCGGTGGCCACAAGGCGCAGTCCACACTATCCACAGGTTGATGAGTCTTGTCCAGAAAGATCAGCCACCACCGAGCCCGCCATGCTTCCCTTCCTCTCCTCCCCTCGTTAATAATCGCGGTATTTAAAAAAAAAAAAAAAAATCAAATCTTTTCGTTGGAGCGCAACGCGAGGAGCAGCGCGCACAGCGTCTGGTTCCGACGGCAAAAGCTTTTTTTGCGGGGCTCAGATAGGATCACGCCTGCGCATTATGAGGTGAAGATAAGACAGGTCTCAGCTGCTCGCAGTCAATAGATGTGGCTGGTGTGAGCCTCTGCCTCGCTCTCTCTTATGGAAGAGTCTTCATCATCCCGCTCTTTCCCCCCACGCAGACGTTCCCTTCACGTTTAAATCTTAACATATGTGAGGTCATTTAAGCCCCTCCACACACACACACACACACACACACACACACACGCACACACACGACATAGTTGTCATTAGAATTCTCCCCCACCCAGCTGCTGTCACACTTTAGCCTGGCACCGACCAGGGATATCCTACTGGCACAAACCCATCCATCATGATTCCTCTGCTGCCACCTTCACCATCGGCACCCTCTTGGCATTCAGAGGGTGGTGTCTCATTCATTACCAAGTGGGGGATTAGTCATCCGTCACAGGCCGCTGCCGCCTTGACCTGGCAGCAACAGGGAGGGTGTAAGAAAGTGACAGATGGACGCCAAAAGTCCGCCGCTCCACCAGGACACGGACGTGGCTTGTGCCTGCCTCCCCTGGCTCCGTATACTGTCACTGCTGTTAGCTTTCCCTGAGTGATGCGCCGCCTGGCAGCTGAAATGGAGAAAGGTGTCAAAATGGAAGCGTAAATATTTGGTGTGGAGGAGGGGTCTGACTATACAGCAATTAATGTATGCAAACACATCATGTCCGCGGATGCTGGACAGCTGTTTAATTGTCTTTTATGGAAGCTGGAAGAACCTCCAGAGACATTTGGGGCCAGTAGGCCTATTTAGCCTCCCTCCAGTTCTCCTCTGTAAAATTTGCTGCTGACATCTTCTGAAGATAAACCAACGATCATTGAGGAGGGTTTTAAACGCAGCAGTTTTGTTGCATGCCGACGAACCGGAATCGGTTAATAATCCCTGCAAATGTGATTTTATTCCTCGGCCGTCCCTCTAAATAATTCACCTCACCCTTACCTTCTGCTCTGTTACCGACTGCCCATCCTGCTCTTCCATTATCTCCCCCCACTCCTCTGAGAACACGATACGGGACACCAGATCTAGGACAAGTTGTCTCTCTGTGAAGGCTCGGTCTTATCTATAAGGTCCACAAAAACATTCACGGCGCTGCGCCCTGGACCGAAGAGCATGAAAAGAAACAAGCCCAGCAGTCATTTGCAGTCTGTTGACCAGAGTGTAATTAATCTGGAATGGATTGCCTGTCGTCGCCCTCAGTATTTCCACGTGTATCCTAATTAATCACAATAATCAGAGTGCTGATTGCCTTTTTTTTTTTAAATTCTGAAAAGTCATCACACATTGCATTTGATGCAAATGTCAGCCTCCATGCTAATCTGACATTCATGCTGCCATTTTGTGTATCAGCGCACGCAGACGTGTACTTGCTCTGAACACGGCTGATTGACAGTCGCCGTGGCCTGTTTGTTAGCGGTGGAACAGGGGCGGATGGACTCTGGGGCGAGACAGGGCGTTATTCCCTGGGCTCTCCTGGTGCACGTCGCGTTCCATGAGCCCTCATCTTCTGAGAACAAAGCAAGGTCTTATGGGAGTTCATGCCACAAAGCTCCCATCCAAGGACACTGGACAAGGAGACGGCCGCCTATTTGCTGCGGAAAAAAAGAGAGCTCCTTTCCCATCCTCCCCCTCCGCCTGTCTGTTTGTGTTTGGAAATTTGGAAAAATTGCGATAACAGCTTGATGACTCAACCGTCGGAGCTCCCTTGAGCGAACCAGATCTCCTCGGCCGCATGTCAGTCGCACCGCTACTCTCCAAACAGCCGATCCGCCACACATGAAAGATGCTTGTGAGTGTTTCATGTTTCAAAATAATCGCGTCGCTCGTCGGGCGGGCGGCGAGACACCGTGTCTCCCTCTTCGCGGGCTCCTTGAAATAGATCCGTGCGGCCTTTAATTCCGCAAGCGGGGGTTTATGCATCACGGCTTTGGTCCAGGATGTGTTCATACAAAAGCAGCATATAGAAAAGAGCGTTCAGACATGCTGCCTCCATTTAAATGGTGCTTTACATTCGCTGTCACCATGTGCTCATCTGTAATGATAGCTCAGCACCGGGCAAGTCCCACCAGCGTTCAGATGTGTAGCTCTGCTGCTCTTGTAATCACAGACACGTTGGCTCAACACCAGCAAATGAAAGAACCAGGCCGGGCCCAAGAGGGCCTCGCAGCGCATGTTGTGAATTAGCTGATGTCAGCCTTAATTAAAATGTGTCAGGGAGGGAAATAAGAGCAAAAAATACACCTTTTCCACATCGTCAGGTGCTTTCCTGCCCCAGTTTGTGGAAATTTGAGGTGCATGTGGCACGAGCTTCACGCCCACACTGCCCCTCCAGTAATGGTGATAAATGCGTATGCGCTCTTATTTATGAAAAAAAGCACACGAGGTATAAATCAAACGTGACCATGAGCCAGCTATTACTCACACAAAGTCAAGAGGAATGAGTCCGAATTGGGCCTGGGAGAGAAAACCAGTAGAAGTCCATTTGTCAAGACTGGAACTGTGATTATCAAATCAACAAAATCAGCGAGTGCATCCTTCATTTGACACAGACCGCCCCCCCCCAACCTCCACCTCCAAAACACATCTGTAACCTCCATTCAAACAGTCGTCTGCTGGATCACCCAAGGTCGGCGAGCAGCTCCAGACACTTCAAACACGTGTGTGATGTGGGAGGAACAGTTTTTTCCAGATGAAGACGTTCAGGTTTTGTGATCTCAGAGGGACTCCAGCAGGAGGAACCCCCGGCTTCCCAGTTATTTCGATTCCAATCACTTCCCTGACAGGTTAAAACATGTTAGACCTGCAAGAAGAAAAACCCTGGGTCAAAACGATCTTGGTTAAAAGTCAATATTTGGTGTCAAAAATCAATTTTAGATTCTTAACTGGAGGACAGAGTAAACGCTTGATTTTCCGCAGTAATTTAGAGAAAATTGCCTCTGAACACTGTTTTAGCCCTCTCAAATATTGGTTGCAAAGAGCAGCGACTGCCTTAAAGGGGTACGGGCGACGGCGTCCTGTTTTCTCGCGACAGCTGGCTGATTGCAACCTTTTGCTTATCACAGACGACGCCACCCTCCCAATCTCCCGCTCGCATCAGCATTGCTAATAAGCTCAGCGGCTGACAGACATTTATGTCAGCCGCGGACGGACGAGGATTATTGTGCAAAGAGAGCGAAGGATTCCTCCCCTTTACATTTGCTCCTCTTTAATAAGGTGCTGATAGAAAAACTGTCTTTTTTTGGCAGGACAGGACAGCAGAATAAAACACGTTCATGCAAAATAATAGCGAAAGCAAGGTCACCCACTCCTGTATGTGAGCTTACACTGGATCAATGGCCATCAGGTGCAAGAGATTCAAGTGCAGACCCCCCCAACACACACACACACACACACACACACACACACACACACACACACACACACACACACAGAGCGAAATCCTCTTAAAGCACCTGATAGTTTGAGTAATCTGGGAGGTGTGTGAGCGGGCGTGTCTGCCCGTTTGCATCCAGTCCATGTGCCTCGTCTCCTCCCACCGAGGCCGTCTCCCAAAGCTTCACGTGTGCGGCTCAGTTTCGGTGCCAGTGGCCACCTTGGCCCTGGAGTTAGTTCCGCCGGGGCATTAGAACGTTTTACAGCTTAATGTCTGCTGGTTCTACCTGTTGTAATGAGATTGCTGCTGCTAAATAAAAAGCTGAGGGGGGGACACAGCGAATCACAGTCGGACTGGGTGGAGGAAAAGGTCATGTGCTCGTGATGACTCTTGCTTTTTGGTGGAGCCTGTCGAATGGGCCTGAAATTGCCAACCCAGGAGAGTTAGAACCAACACTGCTGTCATTTAGGGTGTCGTCGTAGAATGTTGTATCTTCATATTCATGACAAGCTCAGGTGGTCACTCTTGTGATGGAAGGTCATTGAAGGGATCCCAGAGCCCTGAAGGCTACATGTTGAGGTGTCCAGGACCTCACCAACAGGCATCTTCAGTGCATGAATGCTTCTATTCCTAGATCCCGTTGGGTTATTCTGCCATCGGTGTGAACAGGAAATGTAAAGCCCTTTAAGCAGTGGGAGAAGTGCTGTACAAACACAGTCCATGTACCTTTAGGCCCGTCCTGTCAGCAGCACAAAGATTACCAACATCTGCACCTGCTTTGCTTTCTCAACTTGTCAACATGTGGGGCAGGCGTGTGTTTCTTTAAGTGAGCCATCGTGTTGCTCTGGAAGCCATGTGCAGTCTAATCCACACCGAAATGGGATGAAACAAAAAAAAAGAGGCGTTGCAGGGATGAGAGACAGGCGCAGAGAGCCTATGGACACATCTGTCCTGATGCTAAAATACCAACCTAAAGCACGCTGAGCGGTTCAGAGGCGGTCAGCTATAAAGAATTCATCCCGGGACCAAAACAAAACACGCCAAAGACGCCATAATGGATGAGATCTTAAAGACACAAACAAGCATGTGCAGGCAGAGCGGGGACAGCTTCCTCTTCCTCTCCCTCCGGCCCGCAGCGCCGCTCTTATAGGAGCTACTTGTCTGAGGCGGGGCCAGTGATCAATAACTGGGGGGAAGGAAAAATGGTCAAGCGGCTTTGATACTAATTACTGCAGAGTTAGAGCAGATTAGTTTGCACCTGAGCCCCCGTCTTAACAACAACTCCCTCCCCATCAGGCTACCTAGAAGCAGCAGCAGCAGCGGCAGGGAGACGGGAGGACACCTCAGCCTGTTTATGGAGCCATCTTGTTTGTTGCTGCCTCTCATGGCAGAGCTGCTGAGCTTCCTTCTTCGAGAAATCATCCAAAAGTGGACGTTGAAAGTAACAAAGAGGTCACTATTTCCTCTGGTTTTACCTCGGGATCCATCCCTGCTGAAGCGAGACACCGTGAGACGGAGGAGGACGTGGCTGAGTTTGACTCAACCTGACATTTTACATGCGTGTGAGAGACGTGGCCCCGGCCTCTGCTGCTCTCAGGTGACCTTCGACCCTCCCAAATCTCGGCTCCTGAAGCCCCACACGTCTGAGGAATCCTCCCACTTCCACTCAGAGATCCGAGTGGAAGTTCATCGTGGCGCCGCTGCAGCGAGCGAAGCCCCGGAGGCGTCCGCCTTGACAGGAGCTCCACGCGTTTTGACAAAATGTTATTATGCTTAACATACAGAGCCAATAACCTCCAAGACTTCTAAATGATTCAACCCTAACCCAGATGATGTTGAATAATTTAAGCGACACACTGGAAAGTGTCCCGTATATAAATGTTATTGAATCAAAATGAACCAATAAGAACACGGCGTCGCCGCTGTCATGTTCCGTGCTGACGCCATCGCTGGTGACATCCAGAAAGGTCTGCAGACGCGTCGTTTATCGTCCCACATCAGGAAAACGAGCGTCAGCAAGTGTCGAAGCTGCAGCCGAAATTATTCACATTCCCTCTGAATAAAAGGGCCAATATTCCATGAAGGTTTCCACCTGACAAATAGGAGCAATAGGACATAATGTCCATTTGGGGGAGGAGGTGGTTAAGAGGAGGAAATGAGGAAATGTAATCAGAGAGATGATGATGGTTTAACATCAACAGGTGGAGACGCAGCAGACGGGAGGATCTGATTTGGATGCTAATTGTTGAGCGGTATGAGTGGGGAGGCACCGCTGCCACATGAGAGAATACCAATACTTGTCCTTTACAGCTGTGACTCTTCATAGCTTTTCCCATCAGCTCCTGGAAAGTCAATGAATCCCAACTAAAAGCTCTTTAAGCAAACACCTGCTGAAGGCTGCAGTTCGAAAGATTAACCTTAGCTCAACCACGCGTGGAAGCCTCTGCTTTCTTTATCGAGTTATCCGAAGTTTTTCCCAGGAACACGACCTCCAGCGCTCACTTAAACGACTCCTACCTTCATTTCCACTCAATGACTTAATTGTGTTTCGCTGCTCCATTAACAAGAGACCACAGAGCCGTTTGTCACACTTTAAAGGACAAGAAGAAAAGGCTGAAGGACGTTTCTGGCATCTTCTGCGGTTTCTGACTTTTTCCTTTGGAAATATGCCTTTCAGGGCTGCACCAGGGGGCTTTTGGACACCTTCAGCAGCATTATTGTAGCTATATTCCCATGAATAACACAAGAGAGCCTGAAACATACATTTGGTGTTTTAATAGTTATGATTACATTGGTATATTTTATAGAATAAAAAGAAATGCAAAAGATTCAATGTAAAAAAAACCAACCCTGAACAATGCAACCATTCAATGAAATTTATAAAAATGCATTCTGATATTATTCCATGAATGTAACGTTAACACTCCACCGAGTCTCATCTCACTTTGTAACATCAGGTCATTCGCAGCCGAGACTCAACGTTTGGTCGACGCTGTATAAAGTTTTTAAAGGCACGAGATGATGATATAGCTCCGAGTAAGAAAGTACAAAATATTGTCAGCTAGCATAGTTAATAATATGCATTAGTGTAAAGTTTGACTGCAGAGAAACTGAAAAATAGAAGTCTGATCAGCACCTCAATATGCATCTGATATAAAGAACAGCAAAGAGGGTTTTTTTTTTCCTATGGAAAATAATTACATACATAGTGCATTTATTTTTCTAACGAGCAGAACGACAGATATGAAACTAAATATCCCATTTCCTGTATATTCAAGTATTAAGCAGCATTCTGTAGCCCTCAAAACATCAACCGCTAAAGTGATTATGAGGCATTCTGGGAAAATGAACGAATGCCGTCAATCACCCCCCCCCCCCCCCCATCTGGCTTTGACTGCGCTGGATTAATTCATTGGTTGCTGTTTGTACGGATGTTCTGGACCTTCTACATGAACTCTGACTCATGCTGCGCCAAAGCTGGAGGTAGCGTAGTTCCGCATGGACCCTGGAAATGGTGCCTGGGGAACATCACACGGAAGTTTAGAGTGGATGACGCCACACTGGCTTTTGACTTGCAACTTTCTTTCTTTTTTTAAACCAGCTGGAGGTTCTCGGCTGACTCACGTGAAGTATTCTGTTTTGGGGGTTGTTTTCGTGTTGAATTCTGCCACTGGAACGCCCCTGGAGGCAATCAGGGGGCCGAACATGGCTGCTGGGTAAACGATGGAGGAGGTGCCCACCTGCAAGTTAACAGGGAGCCCATGAAAACTTGGAAAATGCTTGATTGAAAAAAAAGAGAACAGCGTGATATGCATTTGGGAACCCACCACAAGGCAAAGGTCACAGACTTCCATCTCTTTTTCCACTTTGGTCAGGATGTGAGAGTCCAGGGTTTCTCCAAAAAATACCATGTTGGGCCTCAGCAGACCGTTGCAATCGCTCTTGTCACACCTTAAGAGCAGCAGGAAAAACAGCACGCCGGTATTGAATTACATCCTTCCTAAATAAGCTCCGACCATTTCAAAAATGGCTCCACAACTCTCCGTATTCCTGCTCACAGTGCAATTTATTTTGGCGGTGCTGCGGTTCAATGTGAACATTTCCATTAACACTCACATATTGAAGTTTTTCAGGGTGAAAATCTGAGAGCAAGTTTTGCTCAAAAAAGAAAACCGGGAGGTTCGAAGCACACTAGCGCCACCACGTGGACAGCGTCGGTATGACCCACTCACAGCAGCGATTTAAACCTTCCATTCAATATTCTTGGAAATATTATCTATCTCTGAGGATTCTCTGGAGAAACTCCAGCCAAAAACAGTTTCTGTTTTTATATTTTTTAAAAAATATATCATTTTCACCTCGGTGGCACGAGATCCAGGTGGAATCACTCAAATCTCAAATTAGCTTCAAACCACAGTGAGAAAATACTTATTTACACATTTACGTTACATGAAATTTTAAAAAAGCTTCATCAAACTACTTTGAGTGTCAAAAATCTCGATTCCATTCAGATTGTAATTTAGTGAGGGATCCGTTTGCCACATATACTGTGTAAAACCGTATTTATAATAGTTGAAACAGGTGAAAGAGTAGTGAACTGTCAGTACTCTGATCAGAACCACACAATAGGTTCAGCAGACGTTCAGATCCAGTCAGGTTAACCCAACTCTTGCTAGCAGGACAGCATCAATACACTTAAACTTGCCCAAAGCGCTGAGGCTTGCTCCTTAATTTAATCATGATGTGCTGCTAAATGAAACACAACTCCAAATATTTTTACTTTTGAAAACTCTGTCAGTGGCAGATTCAAATAAAACGCAGTGCAGTAAATCTCCTCGGACTCAGACGGGTGATTTAATCCACTGCTGCCCTGCAGAACGCATCTAAGTCGTGTTTACTGTCTAATGTGGGGCTTAAAAAAGGCTCAGAGATGTTGTGAACATCGAGTAATCCCACCTTGGCAGTTTGTCCACGGGAATGTGGGCATCAGCAACATCTGGGTCAGGTGCACTGTACATCAAAAACAAACACCGTGGGTTACACAGTGCACGGAGGGCAAACCAAAGGCACCAGGACACGAATCCTGCGTGTTTATCAGTGTGTGTTTACTCCCGAGGGGCTGCTTTTTACCCTTTGCCCATCAGGGAGGGACATATGGGGTTGCGCTTGTTGACGGCAACGTCCCCGCAGCTCAAACAGCGCGTCTCCATCAGACTGCCTGCAGACACACACCGACACCACAGCTGTTTAGGCGCTTCACAACATGTCGGCAATGCACATTTCACTCAAATAAAACCGTAAATAACTGGTTAGAAATGAGCAAAACACAGTGAGACGCTTATTTTGCTTGACTGTAAAATATAGAACAAAGAAATAAACAATGTTCTAAGAAGCGATCCGTTTCATCAGAGCATATCAAACTTTTGGATGAGAGATCATTTCTTCCATATCATTATTAGGACTGGATCTATTCGACCATATTTGTGTTGGATGAAATAATCGCCCGGTCACCGTGAACTCTGAGCACGTGTTTCGACCCGGCCTGATGGTGAAGGTCATCGATGCACTGCGTGATGACGACCACCGAGCGTCCCTGCTTCCTCAGCCGGGCTTCGCACTCCGCTATGGCCAGGTGGGCGGCGTTGGGCTTCTTGTTCAACGCCACGTCCCTCCTGTATTGGTAGAACTCCCAGACCCGCGATGGAGTTCGAGAGAAGGCCTCTGGCGTTGCCAGGTCCTGCGAAGAGGAAAGAAACATTTGGATTTTAAGCCGAGTCCCAAATAAAATCCACGTGTGTTTTTAATACCTGTGACAACCATTTCCTCCACTTCTCATTCTGCCCCCTGAAGGTGGGCACTCCGCTCTCAGCGCTCACACCTGCCCCTGTGATGACGGCTATGTGTTTAGCTTTGGAGAAAAGCTCACGGAATTCCAGCATGTCTGAAACAGAACCAACACACAGTATTAAGGCGTGGAAATAAATGTGGCTTCAGTCATTGTGGCCTGGCTGTCAGAAGGAACGGCGTAACTTGGTTGTGGGCTTCTCCTGACGTGACACATTAGCAAACAAACATTATCTAATCAGAGCAGCATTCATTTTACCAGAGTTGGGTCTTACAACATCCGGCAACGGCCCTCTGGTCACACCAGTGGAGCACAGGCGAATCCCCAGCGTAAGCGCGGTTCGACGGAGCATTGTCCTTGTTCCTACAGATGAAGGACGAGTCAAAAAAAGGGGACAAAACACTCCTGTCTCAATGTCGCCTATACAGTGGATAAACTGCGGCTACAGACAACATTGGCAGTTTTTTCATGCATAAAAATGGGTCTTTGGTGCAATTTGGCATAGAAAACAAGCAAAATATGTCACCCAGGATCCTCTTTTGTCAATGCAAATAAGATGTGTCGCGAAATGAGAGAATCAATTTAAAACGTGCGCACACGTCAGACGTATTGCGCAATGTCAATGAGCTGGCCTGAAGTGTGAATAACCTTATGAACTCTTATATTTAAGCTTACAGGAAGAGCGATTAGGGAGTTGGACAAATATAGAGTTCGGCAAAAGGTGCAGCAGCTGCTTCAGTGTTGGGAAGGAAAGAAAGAAAGGGCTCCGTGGAGCCTGTCCAAACTGGATTTACAGGCTGCTAGTTTAAAAATTGCGCAATGTCTTGCATTAGACAGTGAGTCAAATTATTGCAGAATTTCTTCCTTCTCTCCAGTTTTAAAGCGAAGTTGCGACCAAATGAGGCTGCTCGTTTTGTTTTTCCTACAGCTTTCTGCAGGATCCGTAGCCAAACTAAACCTGGACGAGATTATAGACCGATCACATATCTTAATTTGGTGTAAGAGAACCTAAGAGTTGCTGACAGAGTTCTTCCCTAACAGTAAATTAATTCGACATTAGCGCATCGGACAGCAACGCCAATTATCTCCCGAGTTAGCAAGCAGAAGAACGCGTCACCAGACCGACTCTACCGGCAATAACAACCAAACACAATCGGTGTTCTTGTTGGTTTAAACTCGAGTGACTTAACGCGATGTTCTTACCTTAATTTATAATCCGGTTTCGGAGCAGAAAGAAGCGCAGATTTTATTTACCACCGATAAACACGAGTGGCCGTAAAGTGACCACTCTGTCGTAAACCAGGCGCTGGGCTCTCAAGTGTCGTACAAAGGAGAGAGCGACCCCTAGTGGCGGATGGCTGTAAATGACATTCATTCACAATCATCCATTCATTCATTTTTGAGTTCACTCTTCATGATGTCGACTTCTCAGCTGCCATAGAAGGTTTGGCTGTATTCATTTATAAAAACTATAAATACATATGAACAAACTAATAATATAAAATCAATTCAGCTGATTCCATGCGCTTACCTTTGACTTTTTAATTGCTTAGATTCATTACAACAAAAGTGTGCAAGACTATACTTAACTAAAAATAATGCATTTGCGTATATGTTTTCCAGCCTGCATATGTTGCGTTTTTATGTCGCAGATATACTGTATCTCTGTCTGTCTGTCCGTCTGTCTGTCTCTCGCTCTCTGTCTGATCTGTCTGATCTGTCTGTCTGTTCCCTCCATCTCTCTCTCTCTCTCTCTCTCTCCTCTCTCTCTCTCTCTCCTCTCTCTCTCTCTCTCTCCTGTCTGTCTCTCTGTCATTGTGTGTGAACTCCCTCCTCCTCTTCATCAATAGCTGCCTCCCAGTGTGTGAGTGCTCGGTCAGCGCTCAGCCACCGGACACTGGTTCGGTTTGATGGCGACCACCTCGGACAGCAGCACAGACCGCAGACCCATACGGAGGCACCGCTCCAAGAGCGACACCCCATATCTCGTCGAAGCCCGTCTCTCCTTCAACCTGCGGACAGGTGAGGCGCGCATCCCTCCATCCCATCTCCCCCCGAGCCCTTCCAGTCGATTTTATTTATTTAATTTATTTTTTACCAGATGTGCGTCTGCGGGTGGTCTCATGCGGATCCAACGTGAATGAGATTTTTCATCGTGTGATCAGGAAACTGCGTTCCTCCACAGACCAAATTCGATTAATCGCGCCCAGAACCCCTTTTTGACCGCGTTTTTGAGAGAAATGTGAGTGAAATATTGCGTAACTTTGTGGCGCACAGCGTGTCAGGTGCAGCAAAGGGGGAGTTTTAACATAGAACCCATATCTCGCACCTCCGAGCGCTGTTTGGCCAATCACAATTTCGTCAGCGATTGATAATTACTACGACTGTAATTCATCACAGTTACATAATGTGGCTTCAACGTGACCTGTAGTAGCCCGCGCGTTGGCAGCGGTGCACAAAATGTGATGGGATATCCGGCTGGCTCTGCAGCACTTGCTGGGGTTTTAGTCACCGTTTGTGGTGGATCAGGCCACGGTTGTGTGTTCCTTTTAACCCGTTTGAAAGCGTGTTGCATCCCCTGTTGCCATGGTGACCTGGCTTTTTATCGATTCACCGTTTGACCACATTCTTCCAATGTCTGCTTTTTAGAGGGATCCCTTTACCCGAATCTCTCTATTTCCCAGGGCTAATTCTGTAACATGCATCATCTGTTCCGTTGATATTAAAGCGCTAAAATCTCCTCAGTATTTTTAGACGCTCCCCTTTTTTCCATTCCAAACCACGTGACTTGTCACATATTTCCCTTCTAATGTCACGTAGATACTTTTTTTTTACTCAGCAAATTTACAATCTATTTCTTGACCTTGACAGCTTCGGCTTTGTGTGTTGTAATGACGTCATCTTTGGAACGTGTGTATTTGTGTGTGTGTATGTGGGATTAAATGAAACAGCTTCTAAAGTTGCTGTAGAGCTGCTATACATGTTCTCAAACCTTAAAGGCATCCATGTTGTATCTGATCCAAAGAAACACACGAGCTTGTTGTCAGGCTTCAGGACATTTCATCTCCTCATTCCTTCATATTGCTACATCACAACAAGCTCTTCCGAAGCATGAAAATGGTATGGGGGCGACTGTGCTGCTGTACTGTTGACTCACTTCCACCTAAAAAAGTGGAGCAGGATTTAACTTGCTTATTGCCACGGAAACCAGAATTCATTTTTTTCCCTGTTGCTCAACAACAGTAAATGAGGAGATCCATTGCGCTCAGCAGCCGTCACAATCATCCCTGAAATAATTAGCGGGTGAAGCTTTCATCTTCTGGGCTGATGTGTTCATCACTGAACTCTGTGCTCGTAAGAGATCTGTGTCAATCCGGCATAATGGAACCACCGGGGGGCTGATGAAAGTCATTCAGTCGCTACTACATGATGGAGATGAGTCAGGTTGGATGCTGAACAGCAGATTATTGGCCCTACACGGATCATCTCCGTCCAGCGGGGATCCACTCCCACATTTTTACCTCTAGCACCATGACAAAACACTTCTGGAGCCTCTAATAGAATCAGACCACGTATGAAACATTGCCTCATTGCATTGGCTGCATTATTGTCGGGCCTAATCTCATTTTGCCAACGGCTAAACGGCCCTGAGCGCGACAAAGACGGAGCGGCGCAATAGCAGCCGTGCAGATGTCAGCGGCTGATAGCATGAGGACAGTTGGGCGTGCACGGATTACAACACCAACACCAACAGAAACATCATAGTGCCCCATCATCTGACCACCTTCACCTCATTAATCTGCCTCTGCGCTTTGCTTAGTCATAAGTCTGAGTCACATGACCCATATTCCCTAAACTGTGGCTTTGATATTAAGTCTTCCTCTGTCTTTCAAAGGGGATGACGCCAAAGCACACGTCAGCTGGTAATTACGCTTAAACGCGTGGTTGAGCTTTGCTGTAGGGCTGAGAGTGTCTGTGTAGTGTCATCGCTTCCTGTTTTTACTCTTTCCTACCTGACATCAGCATTACTGCGTTGACAAAATCACGAGCAGCACCGTTAATGTACAGATAAGAGGGAGAAATGCAACATGGCTGCATCACTCTGTATGTAAAAAGGCATTATGCACCACCACCAAGGCTCATTCTGTAAGTAGATACCAGAGGTGAAGGCTCAGGGCTGCCTTGTTTCTTTGTCTCAACTCGTTCAGCCAAAGAAAGCCCAACTGAATGCACACACACACACACACACACACACACACACCCAATGTGGTGGTGCAGCATCACTGTGTGAAAGATCGCAATCAATACAGAACAGATGCATGGTGGGATGCTACGGAATTCTGCTGCAGAGCTGCGTGTGCAGGCAGGGTTCAGGGACGAGCGAACCCCCTCACACCGGCTTATTGAGGCAGGAATGGCTGCGTTACCTTGTGGGATGAGCTGCACAACAGCACTCGCTGATTTGTCAAGGGCATGTGAATGTGACTGAATTGGAGATGAACACATCTTGAATGAAAAGGCGCCTTTGAGAGGGGTTAGCTGCCCTCACGGTTTTAAGGAATAGTTTATGAATAAACTCTGAGGAAATCAGACAAAGTTACACCCAGATCCATATTTTTACTTGTTTGACGGTTCAGTGGCTTAAAAGCAAAAAAAAAACTCCCAGCTAGCTTCTGCAGGGAGACGCTTCAGGCAAACAAGCAGGTGTTTTCTGAGCAGCCGTCTACCCAGCAGCTTGTTCTGTGGCGCCTCGTTTCATTTCTGCTGCTGCTGCCACACTCGGAGCTGTTGGAGAGGAGAGATGTGATTCTTGTGTAGCGGCTGAGAAAGAGCCCTTTAGAGCGGAGGAGAGCCGTGTGAAGAGGTTCTTATGGCTCATATAGTATTTATAAATGTGCAAGTATACTGGGTAGAAGGGGGGAAAGATAAGTCTGCAATCTCTCCTGCATTTCCAATTACGCTGGAGCAGAAGAGTCGATGTGAATCACAAGCTCTCTGTGCATCTCGCCATGTCTAAGAAAAGCTAATCCCATCCTGGGCCGACAGGAGGCCTCCACGAGGGTGCTCCATGGACGGCGTTGGTTGCTGCCGTCACCGGTGCAGCAGCTCCGTTTGCGCTGAGTAAGAGACTTCTGCTCAGATCCAGAATCCCATCAGCGCTGCTACCTCGGTCCAGACAGAGCTGCACTGCACCATCCCAGAGTGGGTTCTGCTGTGGATGAACAGGCAGGGTGACACCAGTAAATAGCTTCATCTTCCTCATCTTTCGCCACCATTACTGGACCTCAAAGGTTCTGTATGGTTCTAGTTCTAGTTAGTGTATAGTTCTGCACATGCTCAGATGGTTCAGATGGTTCTGTAAGCGGAATAGGCAGGATAAAGAGTCTATACAGTTTTAATAGATAATTAAAAGGCAAAACCTTGTCCAGATGAGATCAATGATCTTCCAGACTTCCACATCCATACTGGTAACTGGTGATAGAAAGTTAAACTGGTTGGAACTACAGGAAAACAGTTCTCTTCTTACATCGGTGTTGGAGGAGACAGGAGATCTAATCTTTAGCAGAGCCAGAGACGCCACAGCACCTGATGTCTTTGGGTGCATCTGCTCCACGTAAAGTTTAGCTGAAGCTGAACTAAAACCAGCCTGGATCTCCCAAAGAAGCATCCAGCCTGCCCGCAGCAGTGCTCAGTGAGGTGTGTTTCTTTAAAGGCCCCCTAGTGGATCGAGTCTGAAACTTCATATTGGCAAAGTCGGTTTTTTTCTGTGATTCATTGGAGTTTTGGTCATAGATTTTTTGCAGTATTTCTGTTGTGTTCACAGTGAGACCGAGCCCGAGTAAGATTAAAGCGCTCTCGTTGTGGAAAAGCTGGCAGGGAGAAACAGAGACGCCGACGAGAGCAATTTCTGCTCTATATTACAGATGGAATTTCATCCCATTATTCCCATTGGAGGATCAAACAAAAGAGTGGCAAACCTTCATAACATTCACGAGTGCGGATTTAATTGACACAGCAGGTGTTGCAGCCTCCAGTGCCGTCAGCGCTCCGATCTGAGATAAGCGGCGCTATTCACGCGTGAAAAGACTCCAGAAATTACCCAAATTGTGCGCCTGCCGCCACCTCCTCCACCTCCACTCAGACAACCTTGAGCTTCCTGCCGCCCTCAGGCGCCGGCTCGTTTTAGAAGAGGCTCGACTCCCTTTGATTAAAATGTTTGTGTTTCCAGGCGGTTATTGACTGTGGTGGGAATAAGTTACCGAGCCACCAGCCGTGTCAGAACTGGTGATGTATGCTCTATTGTATGTATTATTATTATGTTATATAATATTCGATATTTGCTTTTTGCTATGATGGAACCAAATGAAGGAGAATCTTGAAACTTTGGTGTCAAAATCACAATAACGAGTCTTTTTTTTGCTGTTTTGCTGATCAGAAACGATGAATTGCTGGAATGTTTTCTGTTGGTTGGCCTGAGCGCTTGTAAAACCTTTAAAATCCAGAGAAACTGAATCCCATCTGGCTGGTGCATCTGCTGACGTTTGAAAGAAGACCATGTTTTGGCTGTCGCTTCCATGAATGCCGGTTCAAAACTCGACCAGAGTGGTTTTACTTTCCGACAGCAAAAACAAGAAAGTTCTTGGCAGCAGAGCAGCTACATGATAGTCAACACTGAGCACATTTAATGTTTGTATTTGAACTCTGAAGGATTGGAATTCTGTCTGGCCTTTAGGAAGCTATTTCCCATTTATTATTCTTCTTTCTGCCACTTTAGTGGCTTTTTATCAATTGTTCCTTAAATAGACTATTACTGTTATGGTTTGGGGGTAAAACAGTTTGTCACACACTTTATCTTATTACTTTACATTTCCTATACCTACATTCTGCAGGTTCCCCTTTTTCCTGCATTTAATTGTGAAGGCAGAAATGTAAATCATTACTTTTGCACCTTTGATTGTTCGAGTAGTCACGTGACACTCCTCGTGCGCTGTGTCTCCTCGTCTTTGGTGGGAACAGTTTTTAGGCTTCTGATTGCACCCGGCTTGTGCTGCAGTGGGTGGTGTGAGTCACAAAGCAGGTATTTTCCCATGCAGGTTAGCTTATAGTAGACTTCAACGTTCGGATTCCCATCTTCCTTGGATCTTCCTTGGATACATCCTGATGTAGCGGTCCACGGTGACCCCATGACTGACCTGATGGGCACCCTCATCGTGTTTTCTACTGGCCTTATAGCAGGCTATTGAAGAAATAGACTCCCCAAAGACAGTTATTCAGCTCTTTGCTCCAGGAGGAGCATGAATAACCTCATCTTCCACTGAGCTAGTCAGAACTGAAGAACCCTCTCAATGAGGTGAAATGTCTTATACTTTCTTTCAACAGTCTCTGCATCAGCTTTATGTATGTGCACGTGTTTGAATAATTCTTTTTCCTTTAATACATCCCCAAAGATTCGCTTGAGAGCAGTTCAAAGACTCCAGCACACTGTGGGAAATAAGAGCACTCACATAGATGCTGGCAGCATAGGAGAGATTACTCTATGCTTCCACGAGATGGCGACGTTTCCCCAGATTATTGCGGTACCTTGTTTGTGTTGTGTAGTTTGGCTTTGATTTGATTATCTAATTTTTTAAAAATAAAATAAAATAAAAAATCACATTCCCGTCGCGATACCTCCTTAGTTTACGGTTTAAGAGAATTCGTCGTGCTGGTTAACTAAAATATGGAGAGGGAGATTGTACTTCTGAAAGTGTTTTTTTTTTTTTTTGTGGGGGGTGTTGTTTTTTTTTTTAGAACAACATCCATAGAAAGCTAAATTCCCAAAAATGTAATTTGCTGCACTGGCTTTGAACGAATCAGGGTGTGATTCATATTAACCGCTAGATGGCAGCATTGCAAATAAAACGAGCGGCGTCCTGCAGCCGGTAGTTGAAAAAACTACAATGGAGAAGGATCTCTTCTATGGAGCCTTCAAAAAAGAATGGAATGTTACTTAAGTTTTAGAAATTTATAAATTATTAGTAGTATTAGTGTTATACACTTACTTTTATTTCCGTGTTCACTCATATTAAAGTAGTGCTGGAAGATTGAGCCTATAGAAATGTTCTTATAAATGTCCAAGAAATGTCTTCAAGAAAAAAGGTTGAGTTTGATTTCCAAGGCTTTTGGACATTGAGTAGGAACAAGTGATCCTAAACAGGTGATACGAAACATTCTGAACCAGACCAACATGAAGAAGGTCATGTAAGAAGTCCTGGAGAAGTGGAATGGAACTATAGTCACTCTCATCTTACCCTCATCAGGGAAAAGGCTGGTTACAGAATGTATTTTACTCCATCCATTAAACCAATATCCAAGGTTATTAAAACAGTACATCTTGCTGTTTGTCCTTGTTTGACCTCCTAAATGGTTACATCACAATCCCCTTTCCTGTCAATCTGCCGACTTGTGTGACAATATCGTGATCAGAAGGACAGGAAGGTGGGGGTCAGAGACCGTTCTGTCTTAAGGAAACGTGGTGTGTGCACAAGTGTAAGGCAAGTAAATGCAGAGAGATTGACAGATGGGAAGAGACAGCAGGAAAAACGGAGAGCAGGGACGGCAGATTTGTGCTGACAGGCCGCTGCAGTCAGATGTTGTAAGATTGCTTATACTGACATCTCACAGGACATTCATTAAAAAACCGGCCCAGACCAGAGTTTCGGTCGGTCAAGAGAGGGAAAAGCACGTGTTTTCAGTTGGGTTTGTAGAAGCATGTAGAGCGTCAAATGAGAGTTGGGGAGGATGAGAGAAAACTTTGCCATGGGTTCTGTGTGAACTCACTCAGCTTGTTTAAGTCGGGCAGCTTGTTAACCAAGAACGTTGGATTGTTGAACTTTACATTAAAGGCTGTTTTTACATTCTCGGAGTGAAAGTTCAGCATTTAAATCAGTGTTTACATGTAGCAAAGCCACAGCAGCGCCTTTAAGGCCTGTGATGAATGAGCAGACAGTGTGAACGTCTGTTTGTTGGCTATCAAAGGGTCTTTTGCTGTGTCATGGCCCTTGTGCTCCCTTGTGATTTAACCAAAGTGATTTAGCTGAGGACTTCAAGTCCTGCACTTATATAACTGCAGCGCCTCATGTGACCGGTCTTCCTGCTGCGAGCACACGACCCATCCTTAGCCGCTTATCGGATTTTTGCAAGAATGGTTCTTGAAAACGAGGTCCAGCTGGTGTCAGCATACAGCAGAGCCCAGCTGAGCTAGAACTGGGCCGTAGTGGTCTCGATTTACCGGTCGATCTTCGTTCCTCCCCTCACCTATGGTCATGAGCTTTGGGTAATGACCGAAAGAACAAGATCACGGGTACAAGCGGCCGAAATGAGCTTCCTCCGTAGGGTGGCTGGGCTCTCCCTTAGAGAGGGGGAGAAGCTCTGCCATCCGGGAGGAGCTCGGAGTAGAGCCGCTGCTCCTCCATGTTGAGAGGAGCCAGATGGGGTGGCTTGGGCATCTAGTCAGGATGCCCCCTGGGCGCCTCCCTGGTGAGGTGTTCAGGGCATGTCCCTCCGGTAGGAGACCCCCGGGAAGACCAGGACACGCTGGACAGACTATGTCTCTCGACTGGCCTGGGAACGCCTGGGGATCCCTCCGGATGAGCTGGAAGAGGTAGCTGGGGAGAGGGAAGTCTGGGCTTCTCTTCTTAGGCTGCTGCCCCCGCAACCCGACCCCGGATAAGCGGTAGAGGATGGATGGATGGATGGATGGATGGATGGATGGATTCTTCTTTCCAAAACGTACTTTATGTGGATTTAAGAGGGAAACTTTTCAGCTAAAAAAGGCATCCGAGGGCAGCCTGGGAGTGAATCACATTCCTCTGTCCCTCATTTCTTTGATGTCACTTGAATAAGCTGCTGCCTGCTAAAGGAACATCAAAGATAAGCACTTCCCCACTCCCAGCCAATGAAATTCACCGTTCTGGAGGACATGTGACATGGGTGGGGGGGGAAGGGTTGATGTCTAATCCTCGATTCATGCCTCATTAACTGGCTCATAATGTTATCGATTACCCCAGCGGGTCCTCGGCAGCCAACAGGCTTGCGCCTCATCTGAGTTTGTGAAGCAAAGAAGGAATATTTAATGTTCCATCGCTCAGCTTGGCCACGGCCTTGGGTTCCATTGGAGCGTTCTGCTCAGTGATTCCATTCCCTCTGCTGTCTTTTCTCTTTGATTTGAATTCTCTGAGCTCTTGTCTGATATTATGTCCCAATTAGACGTTCCGACATTTGCATTCACATCAGTTCTACCAGGCTCATTTTGTCTTTCAAGTCGTCGCACTTGGCTTTGCGTCAAGCAGATGGTTGACGACTGAAGAGGATGCATATTTTTATTCTCCATCCTATTTGCGGACGCATGAATCAATGGATGCAGGGTGTGAGCAGATGGTCATTGCTTGGATGCAGGGAACGTTTCACATGATCTCCTGCTACATGAATGTGGACAGACCTAAAATATTAGCTTTAACACCGGGTAGGCTTGATGGATGAGTAGAAATGAGCCTCATCGCTTCATCTACTGACTAAGAACTATAAAGTACAACTATTAAACAATAATTTCTGTATTTTATAACTCCTAGTTATCATTATGTGGGTTTTGTTTTTCTTTATAAAGGATAAATGGCAGCTGGAACTTTCTGAAATAATAATTAAAGCAGTGTCATTAGATCAGAGCAACTTTCCTCCTCCTCGCTGGCCTATAAGAGGAGCGCACCGCGCAGCCAATCACAGGCGCGCACTGCTCAGCTCCGCTAATCGTGGATTAGCTACAACCGACTGCAGTCTTCAGCTCTGGGAGGGAGAGGTAGCTGCTGCCATTCACTTTTCATCCTCTGTGTTGTTATTTGCAGCCGCTACTCCGGCGGCGCCGCGTTTCGCTCCTCTCCGCAGCGCTTCCGCGTTGCGCATTCGAGGAGCCGCACAACCTCGCGTCTCAGGTAAACCGCCGGGGCCGGAGCAGAGAGAGGCGGCAGATGCTTCCGTAGGTCAGGTAGGACTCAGCTGATGGGCCCGTTCATTTGAAACCACGCTACCGTACCACCGTAACGCGGCGCATTAACGCGCCGCGCTCGTTGTCGCTTCCGCGATGTTCAAGACGGCCAATTACCCCTCAGCCGACCCTGCGCCCATCTTCATGAGCGGCGCTTGGTTCACCGCGGGGTGCCGAGAAAACACGCCCGTGGCGTCGGAGAAACCCAAGAAAAAGGCGTTCAGCCTGGTCAGAATAATGTCTCTCAGCGGCAAGAAAGGGCCCGGGCTGCAGCCGCAGCACAACAACAACAACAACATGCCCTTCACCATCCACTGTCACATCGGCAAAGAGATTAAGCACATTTGCAGCAATTGCAGCCGCGGGAACGACACCCAGGACGGTGAGTAGGATGGGTTCTGTTCCCGGAGTAGCTCTGCGGGGCTTCCATCCACAGGGGCTCTCCATCGCTGCCATGCGTCTGCATGCTCCCCTGTGCGCCTTTGTTTTGGGTTTTTGATTTTAAAACTCAAGTGTTTCATCCGCACCCTTGTATCAGTGAGGAACCTGAAGTGGGTCAGTGTAATTTAAGATCCGTGGTAGCTTCCTTAGGATCCCTAATGAGTCAAAATCAGCGACTGACTGTCGTTGAAGCCGCTCCTGGCTGGTTCCGAAGTTCCCTCAGGGCTGGGCTGTGGTTGATAGGCGCACTTATTTGTTTGTTTGCCTCAGAAAAAAAATGATTACGCCACACTTGGGGAGTGTGTTATTAAATTAACCTCTTCATGATTGTAGTGAGGTGGAAATGAGCAAACAAGCCATTTCCAGTTGAGTGTCATTACATCATCTCTCAGCCATCTTGGTATGCAAACAAGTGTTCTTAATTAGAGGCTGTGTGGGTGTGTGTGTGGGTGTGTGTGTTGTCTTGTCTTAGCTATGCATTGAGTACCAAATTATGCTTTCTGAGTTATTCTCCGAGGCCTGTAAGAGAGTGCATTTTGTCCTTAAAGGTCCTCACAGAGATAGAAGTTCAAAGGCGTGTGTGCATGTGTTATCTTATGGCTAGCGTCATGAAATAATCTCCTGGATTATAAATGACACGCGTTACATCTTTAGAGGAGCCTTTTCTCCTCCTGATGACAATAACCAGGGGATAAAGCAAAAACGGACTCGTATCGTCAGTGGTTTGGGTTTTATCAGTCTTTTTTTTCACCATTGATGAGTCTCAGCGATAGATCGATGTTTCCTAATGTGTATGTAACGGCAACACAGCTGAATCCATGTTAGAATCTGGATTTTCTGACTGACTCTGGCAACAGGGATCTGTTGACCTGAAGGAGCTGCAGGATCGCAGCCTCAGAAATTTGGCTGCGACCCTTCAGGCCCGCTGCGCTTTCATCCTCCCCACCAGCGCGCCGCCGTCACACACGTTGACCAAAAAAACCGAGGAAGCAGCACTTTTACGGACGGACGCTGTGGCGCTCGCGCCGATGTCAGCTGGTGCCGTCAAAGGTCGATCCAAGGTCGTCAGGGTTGGGCTCATACAACCTGAAACTCAAATTTAGATGAAAGCAGAAGTTTCCTCTCAGCAGAGTCTTTGCTGGCTCTCCTTTTGGGCTGGAACGGGTTCAGCGGCCTCGGTGCGTAATACTTCTGAGGGTTTCATTCGCTGCTGGCATTGTTTCCTGTTTCGTGGTCTCTTGCCAAGCTGGTGAATCAGAGATTTCGGTTTGAATACGCGGGCAGCGTTTTGTCCGCCGAATCACTCGGGCCTCTTTTGTTTATGTGCTCGAGCCGCTTCAACCTCCGGATTACGGCATCTTTCAAACATGAGATACCAAAGATTCTAGTTTAGTAAAGAGAAACGCTGAAAGTTTGGTTTGGAGACCAACTGAAGGGCTGGCGCTCATGAATGCCTGATGAGAAGTCGAGTGATTTCCCCTTAATGAGGTGTTTATGAGTCTATTTGCTGTCTTTGGCGGGAGAGTCGGAGCGCATCCCCCATAATGCCGTCTGATTTACGAGTTTGTTGCTCCTCCCGCCGTCAGCCTGCTAATGTGGGAGTGAGAAGGTCACCTGGCACAGATTCCCCCCTCCCCCCGCTCTGATTTCTGCAGTGTCGGTTCCACGTCCTGGAAGCTCTCCTGCAGGACTTCAGCTCCTCCGCCGCTTCACTTGAACCTGTTTTTGTTCTCCTTGCAGCCGAGGAGGTAGAGAGACTGTCCGCCATGCGCTCGGAGTCGGTCATCCCTGGCGGCCACACTCCCCCCAGCCGGCGGCGCAGCAAGTTCGCCACCCTGGGACGCCTCCTGAAGCCCTGGAAATGGAGGAAGAAGAAGACGGAGAAGTTCAAGCAGACCTCAGCCGGTACATGTTTTCTTTTTATCCTCGTCCTGTCCAGGGTGAGTGAAGGATGGCCCTCGTGCGTGTGCGTGTGCGCGTGTGTGCGTGTGTGCGTGTGTGTGTGTGTGTGTGTGTGTGTGTGTGTGTCCCATTTAGTTTGTTTTCCACTGCTGTGGCCTGAAATCTGTCTGAAAGAGCAGGTGCTGCGCCTGACTGTTCTGGAGAACCAAAAGTAGAAGCTTTTTCTTGAGGAAAGAAACACCAGCTCAGAGCTGGAGCGGAAATGTTTCAGAAATGCCACGAAAAAGTTGCGTTTTCCTGTTGCGAATGAGACGAGTAGCTGTGTGTCTGAATTAGACATTTAGGTTTTGGCCATCGTTTCCTACATGCTGGCCCAACGGCACCAACTGAAGCTGTTTATTTTCACAAAACACCAGATATTTAATTGCATTTCAGAGTTTTTTGTCCATTGGTTCAGTCCTGCACGCGCTCTTTGATAACTGCATCTTTCTCATTGTGGTGAAGGACAATAATCAAGAGTTGGGCAACAAAAGTGCCTTTTTCCTCCCAACAATAGTGCTGGAGCACTGTGGAATTGAGTGGAAAAGCTCTCTCCGATGCTTTTGTTGCCCACTTGTTTGGGCCTCATCATGCTGCTGTCTCCAAATAATTATTTTGCTGCCATTGTTCCTCTTGATTCTTTCTGAAGGCAACATGATGCTGTATTATGAGTTAAACAGAGAATACACTGTATTTCTCATACACTGTATTTCTCATACACTGTATTTCTCATACACGTGCATGTGCGCGATGATGTTGATGATGGTGGTGAAATGATAAATAAGAAGGCAGGTATGTGATAAGTGGTGAAGCTGGAGACGAACACATCTCCCTCGGCCGCACGCATAAAGATGAACGTTGGATCTTTATGTCTTGTCAGAAATGTGAGACTGTTTCAGTGCTGGATGTGTAACCAGGCAACAGTTGAGGTTGTTATCGTGGAAGTCTTTCTGCTCTCTGCGTGGCCAAATCTGCCTGATGGACTATGGTGCAGTACAGCGTTCCCTTTTAGCTTCCTGTTTGTCTGCTCACATACGTAAACAGCATGATTTAAAAAAAAAAAAAATCTTATCCTTTGCGTCATAATTTCTTTTGAGTCTTTATTGATCTAGTGAGTGGAAAAATCCCCCATTTTAGGATGTTTTCTCATTTTTAGCTTGCCTTCAGGAGAGAGAGCTCCCTTTTAGAGAAAGCAAGTCCATTTTAGCTTTCCTGGGAATACGTATTGACATTTGTTGACCTGCAGCTCCACTATTGATTGGTGTGTGTGTGTTTTTAATGGAACATTGCCCACAGTGCTGCGCTGTTGTCCCCATCCAAACAGGCCCTGCTAAAGTGGCAGCACCCCTGTTATTTTTGCTGCCTGATATCGTCCCTCTCGCAACCTTATTTTAACGGAAATGTGGCGTGTTTGACCTCTCCTGTCCGTGCGTCACCCCCATCTGAACCCTGCGTCGGTAGGGAGCGGACCGACCGCTGGGCCTACAGGTGTTATCACAGGAAATGAGGAACGGGAATGTTGTGCGGGATTTCGCAGGTGGAGGACGGCTCTATGGGGCTTTTGGTTTGAAGGGGGCAGTGAAGTGGACCTGCCAGTGTTCTGCATAACAAAGAATCACCTAGTGGCACTTTCTCATGTCTCTTTTGGGATTAAATGCAGGCATTGGCCGGTTTATTAGACATAACTATGCGATATTAAAAATGGCTATTTTAAAGTGTGAGAATGGCGGATGTTCCTTCCCTTTTATGTCTGCTGAGGTCTCATTTAACCAAATCCAAACCTTAGGACTTAAGCTTCCTTGCTGATAAAAGACCCATTGAAAGTTTTAATGCAGTTTTTTGTCGGGCTCCGGCTGAGAGAATCGCCTCGGTAAAAGCCTCCACATGAAGCGACTGGGCTCCGGGGTTGATGGGATGTGTTCTGACTATCTGGGTTATTTCGCAGTGGAATATATTCTCTCGCAAAACTCGGTGTTCTCGGATCAATATAGGCTATCCTCAGATCTGCCACTTTCATTTATTATGCTCTCAGCCGCGTCTCCTCGGCGAGCGCCTAATCTTTTCATCTCGGTGCACGCCGGAGCGTCTGGAGCACGTGCATCCGCCCAGGTACACAGGCACAAGCACCAGCCCTCGGTGCGACTCGACGATAAACAAAACCGACCCGACGTGGTCGTGAGGCGACTCTGTTTTTAGCGATCCTCACAGGAGCGTCCTGATGAAACAAAGATGAAATTTGGGCCCGTGCAGACTGACTGCAGTGGTTAAATATTAAATAAAAAGCCTCGTCTCCAGCTTCGGTGTGTGTTTAATGCGGCAGCTGCTCGTTTTATTAGACCGATTTTCTTGTGAGCGTGCCGCAGCTGTCAAATATGAGGAGACGTCTTCATAAGCCCTTTTTGCGTTAGCTAATGGTCAATTGCATAACGGAGCTCGTTCCACGGTGCAGCGGTTATGTCATAAAGCTTTGAATAATTATTTTCATTTTGGATGTAATGGCGGTTAATCCCTGAACATATTACAGCCCTGCCAGTCTGCTGTCGACCTTTAGCCCCCAGTTTTAGCCTCCGCATGGCTTCCTGACGCCTGCTAATGAGATTTTGGACGAGTCTGTTGTGTCAGAGGAGGAAATCTGATTGTTGTTGTTGACGTGTTCAAATTCTTGATTTCTCTTTCTTTCTGAATTTTCATCGGGTTGTAGCCAGTTGAGCCCGCTTTGCTCAAAGGGTTGAGGATTTTGTGAATCGAGGGCATCGGCTTCAGTCACCCCACGATGTTCTCAGTGTAACTCGGAGGGAATTGATTGAAAAGTTCCCTGTATATTAATAGTAGAAACCACAGAGGACCAAATATTGGCTGATAAAGACAAAGATGTGGTGAAAAGAAGAGAACAAATATGTGAATGCAGTGGGTTTTTATACTCGCTGGCTTTTGGAATGAAAAATGGGTCAAACCGCCTGTTTGATGGTGTAAAGACTCTCGGTACACCTACGAGTGACCTACAAACTGAGAATGGCAGCGATTACACAGGGCTTCAAAGGGTTAATGTTGACTCTTGTTTCATATTCTACACGACATCATCTGCAGCGGTCGTTGGATCCATGTTCTTCAGGGTTCGCACGTTAATACAACTCAATGGAAATGTTGAACCCTATGAGCCGAACTGGTTAAATAATCCTGTGATAAGATTAAAGACTACATCATGCAGCTCACTGCTGCAGCACAAGAAACCAAATATCTATTATTTAAATCTTAAAAAGAACTTTGTCTTGCTTTTTCAATAAACCCACTGGCAGGATTTTAATATGCAATGTGGAGCTTCATGTTTGTAGCGTGTTGTAAGTATTCCATCTCTGAATTTGCTGCCAGAAGCACAATTGTGCCGCTTTTAATTTTAGATTTTTGGGTTGTGGTGGTTAATGAGGGCAGATTTTTAACATGGTTCTTCTCTCCCTGCCTCAGCTTTGGAGAGGAAGATGTCCATGCGACAGAGCAGAGACGAGCTGATCAAGAGAGGAGTGCTGAAAGAGATATTTGAAAAAGGTGAGCTGATGTTTTTTTTGCTAACGATGCTTGGAGTTGACACGCACAACGCTCTAAATCATCTCATTAATTCGCGCCCTCTGAAGTGCTGTGCTCCAGATTCGGCACATCTGGAGATATGATCTTCCATTCTAGAAATTATGTAGGGTTTTAACAAAGTCTTTGATCTTGATTAGATGCGCTCCAGACTCTCCTTCACCGCGGCGAGTGAGCATTTTTGAGTCTCACAGCAGGGTGCCTCCAGCCTCGGGACGGTAAAAAGCACATTTTTGAGTCTCTCAGAGGAGGCGAAGAAGGACGCCGTCAAAGCCAAAATATCTTCCATAATGCAGCAAACGCCACAGCCTGTCTGTGCCCTGCTAATGTGAATTAACGAGGGCACTTCTGCTCAGTGACAACCTACTTATTCTGATCAAAAATGTCTATTTTTGCACTTGCTATTTTTACGCGTGCCGGGTTATTTTTACTGGCGCCTCCAGTTGCTTGATTTATTGATCCATCACAAAAAATCTGTAAACATAAGCTAGCTGCGTATGGGCGGGGGAGGGGACGGTCCCTTCACTGCATATTTCAGAGGTTTTTCTGGCGACCCAGACGTGTTTTGGTGAAGTGAACCGTTTGTTAGCAGCAATTTGAACCGCTGTCGGCATTAAAATGCCAACACGCACAATCCGTCAGGCCGCTGTAAAGAAGTTTCTGTCTCCCTGCATGACTAACGTTGTTGTGTTGTTGTTCCTCTGCTGTGTGCTGATAAGGTCCCGCTCGGTTAAAACCTATAATTCGCCACCCTCATTGTTTCAGACTAACTTTTAAAGTTTGTTTTAAAGTAGTCCGCCTCAGAAATCCATTGTCTTCCCAAACTTGAATTCTTATTTTTCCTTTCTTCGCTTGCTTTCATGTAGCAACTGTTGAGTTCCGCTCCTCTGTGGACAGTGGCGTCTGCACCCAGGAGCACTCTGTTAAGTCATCTTTGGTCCTGGCCGCTAAGAAATCGGTCACCTATCCAGGTGACCTTCAGGATACTTCTGCCAAGCCGCCACTCTATCACAAACAGCCCCCGGCTCTCCCTCCAAAGCCTTTCCCTCGGATCCCAAACCATAGCACAGGTCAGTGGTTCCCACTTGTCCATACTGGTGTGTTCATGCCCTGCAACTCCAGACCAGCTCAGACTGACTGATGGGGGGAAAAAATGGACAAAAAAGAGTCAAGATTTTACAATATTATGCCGGTTTTTAAACATCTAAGTGCAAATCTGGTCCACAATGGAAGCAATTTGGAGATTAAGAAAATAATGAGATAATGGAAATTGGATTCGTTGTAGCAAAGATGCAAAGGGAGAGAAAGGCACGCGGCATCAGATGCAGCCGATTACACAATAAAATATGTATATGGACTATTAAATAGCTAAAGTCAGGAAGTCAGCCAGCAGGAAGAAATCACGGATTCGGAACGCTGCCTGTGCTGGATGCTGTCTGGTCCTGTGCTGCTGAATGATTTAAGGGGTTTAAGGGGGGAGTTTGGCTGGTTTTGCCTCAGCTTCTCTCAGGACAGTAGAATATTTAAGCAATTTTATATAATCAAATCAAATGTCATCTGTTTCTCTTGAGTATATCAGCTTGTTCTTCAGGTTCCCCACAATTCTTTGTTTTAATATTTGATCTGTGTTTTCGGTAAAAGAAGACGTGCGCCCTCGCAGAGTCACTTGGTTTGATTAAAACAGCCATGCTGGTGCTTCTCCGGGCCACCTGTGTTGGCACACATGTGCACAGGATTATGGTAGTCTCATAAACTCCCCTGTGGCTCTGCCGCGCTCCCTTAGTCATTGCCAATCTGTCAGTCGGAGGAAAGTGGCGTTACTCTGGCCTGATTCCACCCCCCTGCACTGAGCCGCGTCCGTGTGCTGTAAATATCTGCTGGTGTGAAACAACACAAGCTTCCTGTTCTTTATCTCCAGATTCTTGCCAGCCAGTGAAGTTGCCGTGTATGCCCGGGGGGAAGCACTCTCCCCCACTTCCACCTAAGAAGGTGATGATCTGCGTCCCTCCGGGGCTCCTCGACTCTACGCCCAACGCTCCGTCCTCCGCTACGCTGAGCGCTCTCTCCCAAAAGTGCGCCCCTTCCCACCTCATGTCGCTCCACCACGGCACCCTGCTGCCGTCGCAGCTCGCCGGTCTGTCCAGTCTTCACCAAAGCCACGGCCACCCCTTCCAGCTGCAGTACGGCAGCTTGCACGCGTCCAGCCGGATCATTGAAGAACTCAATAAAACACTGGCGCTCTCCATGCAGAGGCTCGAAAGGTTGGTGGCCGCCAGCACACATGTCATTAAATCTGATTGTTCCTGATGCTGCAGAGGGATTATGGATCAGTCTGGTCTCTGTCGGGGCCTCAGTCGGTTTTCCCTTGGATTTGAGGAAATAAACGTGTCACATGTCAAACCGGCGCCAGTTTGAGCGTCAGTTCTCCATTTCAATTTGTAGCTCATTAAATCTCCAAAAGCTTTTTTAGCATTTTCAGACCTCAGGTCTGCTGTATGTCCCCTTTGACCGTCTTTCCATATTGTTCCATTGCTCCCTGTAACATACAGTACAGTGGGACAGATTTATTAGACCTCCACCACCTCCTCCTCCTCCCCGCTAAACCAGTATTGTTGATATATTTGGTACGCTTTATGTTTAATACCAAGATTTGATGATCGATTATAGATTCATACCTCCATAAAGGTCCCATGCTAGGTTGATCTATGCGTTACAGCCCTATTCAGTTGTTCCTCCTTGTTATTTACATAATGAATAATGCCATTTTTGTTAGAAACAAGAATTTAATAGATTGCTGAACTTGTTTTTTCCTGTTTTTATGATGGATGGTCTAGCACATTTGTTAAGCTGTATAGCTCGAATTAAAAGAGGGATTAAATTTTTGAGTTGCCGGCATCATTCACACCAGGATTTTGCACATTTTCATCATCAATATGCACAGGAATGCATTTAAAAACATGCTGCACTGGGTCAAATGTGGTTTCTTAAAAGTAAAGGAGTGAAAGTTGAGCTGAAATCTAATGTGGTAGACCCAAGGTTCTTCAAAATGGGGTGACTTGTCTGTCTGTCTTAAACGCATCCTGGTGCTATGGAGGTCGTGTCCTTTCATGTAGCGCTGGCGCATCGGGCTAAATCGGCACACTGCCTCACAGGGCAACTTGGCCTAATTTTGAAGCGGTGCACGGGTGGGCGCAGGCATCACACCAGTAGTTAGCCTGAGATGATATGACCAGATGCTCTTCACTGCATCCCCTCATGTTTGGAGAAGGAGTCTGATAGTGGCTAGGACATTACGTAATGGCTCCGTTTCCCTGAAGCAGGGCTAAAGCTACGGCCCTGCCGCCACTCCAGTCGGTCTGACATCCTAAAATTGTTACATAATGGCCGCTTGTCAGAAGGAGCTCGGACTAGACGGTGATTAATCAATCAATCAGATGTCAGCGCGGAGTGCTTGCATGCAAATGATGTGCTCTTGAAAGTGAGATTTATTTCCTCCATCTTGTTTGTGAATCCTGCCAGTTGTATAATCAGCTGCTCCGCTCTGTGCTGCAGAGCATTGCACGGCGTTGCGTAGGACTGCAGAGTTGCACTCCAGCTCTGGTGTGTGTCCGCTGTACTCCAGCTTCATTTACACGTTCACTCTCCCTCTATATTTGGATGAAACCCCCAGTAAACTATCAATAGGCTGTGAGGACATGATGCATCTTAATGCTCGGGCTCGGTGGAGGTTATAGCTGCTGAGTAGCAGCTCCTCCTCATTCATCATATGGTTATTATACATTAACGGGATCTCTTCACCCCTCTAGCTCGGCCTTGCACGGCGTCGGCCCGCTGGAGAGACGAGACGTTCCGTCCGTGATCATCGATTACGAAGACGACAAAGAGAACATGCCCAATGAGTCCGACTACGAAGACCTGCCCAGCATGTACAAGGACGAGGACGACGACGTGGACGAGGACGACGAGGACGACGAAGACGATGACTCAATATTTACAAGTCAGTGGCGTCTTGCACTGCCCCTCTAGATGCGTCACACTGAGCCTCGAACAGATTAAAACCACACTGAGACTCTTCAGAAGTCACTTTCGGTTTTCCTGGGAAACTAAATTTCACAGATATTGTGAGAAATGCTGGAATAATTCTGATTGACGGTGTTGCTAACTTTGCCCGAAGCTGTCTTAAAGTTCGGAAAGTACTTTAAAATAACAATGTGCCTGTAAAATGGTGCAGTTGTGACCTCCTGCTGAACTATGCTATGAAACCACGTCCACGTTGCCTCCTCGCGAGAGCATCAATGATTGATGATGCGACAAAAATGTGGAAGCGGAACCCCATAAAGTATAAGAAAGGACATTTTGTTGTAAATCTGCTGGACATCCGAGGCGTTTGCCCTGATTGCTGTGTTTGGGTTCAGGTTCTCTGGCACAGAAGGTGCTGAGGAAAGACTCTCTGGCCATCAAACTCAGCAACCGTCCTTCCAAAAGAGAGCTGGAGGAGAAGAACATCCTGCCCATGCAGACGGATGAGGAGCGGCTGGAATCCAGGCAGCAGATTGGCACCAAGCTCACAAGGTGAGCCTCATTAAACCCGAATACACCCCCACCCCCCCATAGGTACTGATACAAACACTTTAGTTGGAATGAGGCCCTGAAAATGGATCTGACCTAATTTCTTTGCCGCATCCAACCCTCCCTCTCCCTTCTCTCGTCTTCACTCTGTTTTTCTTTGCTTTTCTTCCTCCTGCCTGACTTCCTCCCTCCCTCCCTCCCCCCTCCCTCGCTGACTGAATCACCACATTGATGCATGTGTCAGTCCGTCTCCACCTGACTCCTCCACACAGCAGCACCGTTCTTTACAAACACACACGCACGCAGACGCACACGCACACTGCATAATGAATGAATATCGCAGGAATTAGTTTGCATATGTTGAGATCATAAACGTGAGTCCTTCTAATTGAAAAGATCAAACAAATTTGCCCCGCCCCCTCGTAATACCAGCCTCATTTGCTTTACTCGGCTCTTTGAACACGATTCAACTGCCTGAATAAAGTGGAGGCAGCGACGTGTCGGGAGAGGAGAAGAAAGACGGTGACTTGGGGCTGAAAACGAGGCTGGAGATGAGGAGAATGTGTCTGGAAGGGAAGGGACGCAGCGTTGGCAGGAGGCACAGACCCACAGTGACGAGGCCCTGCTGTGATTGGAGCACAGTGCAGAAGAACTGGCTGCTCTGTTGGCAGGCTTCCAAAGAGCTCTTCCGTACCCTCCTCTTGCACGGTGTCGCCCTCGTGTGCGACTTTACATTTCTTGTGTTTTTGCTAATGGCCCGATATGTTTTATTGGCCATGCCAGGCCGCCAGGATCGATTATGTTAATGGTGTTTGAGGACAGGCTGACCTCCACTGGCCTATTGACCTGACTGGAAAAACCATGCTGGGCCTGACCTGATTGATAAATGATGACCTGTCTGTGTGTGTGTGTGTGTGTGTGTGTGTGTGTGTGTGTGTGTGTGTGTGTGTGTGTGTGTACTGATAAATCCAGCATACGTTGAGTCCGATTTCCAGCCAGATCCATGGTTGGAGACTCAAGATGGTTTGTTCTGTGTAACTAGAAGAGTGGGGTCAGGGGTCATTTGAATTCCTTAATATATATTAGGACTCGCCGGAATTCTTGAGGGGGTGGGGCTGTGTGCTGACTGGAGCAGTGGACATATCCCACTGGCTGAAATATTAAAAAGCACAACTGTCCAGAGCGACATTAAGCTGATTATTTCCATTTATTTGAAATTGCTAATTGTAAAATGGCCATAACGCATACACACGTACAAGGATGAAAAGTAATGGGACAAATAATTCAAATAGATGATGAATCACTGGGATAAATCTCCTGATTACTGCTGAAAGTCTTTGCTGACATATTGAGCGATTCGTGACTCCTTTTGATGTCTTTGTCGACGGCCTCCACGGAGCTCAAGCTGAATCTTAAATCTTTACCTAGATGTTGGATCCAGACGGACGTTCGTTGATGTGTGCACGGCTGTTTGCTGTGACTTTTGCTTTTAGTTGTGTTGAGATTCTGTTCCAGAAGCACCGAGTGGGTTCATCCAGCGATGAACAGTCCCGAGTTTTGGGTCTAGGAGGAAATGAGGAGGCTGTTCTAGCTAGATGGAGATGACGTGGAATCTGTCTTCAATGTGACTTTGCCCTTAGTTATTTCTAGCACTTGCACATTAAAATGTTTGCAAAATGATGTAGGATAACAAATCACTCAGAGAATGACCTTTCATTTAATGTGTGACCTTGGAATTTTGGTGTCATTTGGAGTTGACTGCTGATGTAACAGAAGAATAAACAAGAGTTTCATCGCAACACCAAATAAAGCAGCTTTAAACCAGCTCGTTATTTCTAACCCACTAAGTAAAATAGCACACTGGATATTAATAACTCCAGTGTGGGAATGATGCTTCGCAGTTCTGAAGTCAGTCGGTCTTAAGGCTCCCAGCCGAAATGTCAATACCGACGCCGCGTTGGAAGTTGATTATTGGGCAAAAGTACAGACAGATAAAACCCAACCGAGTCGTTTCCCCCGCTTTAAGCAACGTCACCGAGGTAGAATCTGTGAGAGATTGTATGGAAAGTAGATTGATTTACATTAGCGACCCTTTTTCTTTTCTTGCTTTAACCAGGCGCTTGAGCCAGAGACCGACGGCAGAGGAGCTGGAACAGAGGAACATCCTCAAACGTGAGTGTCTCAAACCAGATTCCTTTAGTATTGAATCATCATAGTCGAGTCTTCGGACAATGTGGGTCCTCTTTTCAAAAGGCTTCCAGGTTTTCTACAGTAACTGGGGCCGGAGAGATGAGCTGTATTTATCTGATCTACACATCAAGTTAAATAACTTCGAAAGAATCTCTCTTTAACCACACGTCTCTGCGTTTGTAGCTGTTTAATTGAATGCAGGCTTCACAAATGCAAGCTAGTTTGAGAGCTGGTGGCGCACGTCTCGCCCCTTCTTTATTCTGTCTTATACCACCGAGCGTCCCGAGAGCCGCGTCCGATGAGACTGATTCCTGAGCATAAACACGTGCGGTATCAGAGAGGCGCAGTTCTGTTGCCTGGGTCTCAACTCTCACATCAAAGACTGATTGATTCTCCTAGAGGCTCCTGCTTGATTTGGCAGCAATGCAAGATACAAATGCAAAGTCAAAGGATTTCTCACTGAATCAGCCCCCCCCCCCCCCTGCTGAACGCTGTATTAGTCCCAGTATAAACCATGTTGAGCACAGCAACAAATAAAGGTTATGGAGTTCATAATTTACCTTCGGAGTCACTTTGTTGGATGTTGTTTCCAAATTGGGTTGCAATGATGAATATTAGAGACATTTTTCCCCATAAAAGTCTTAAATGGGTTAATTGCTCGATCGTAAAGATGAACAGAAAAGCCTTGGGACCGCTTCAAAGGAACAAAGCGATCCTTCTCCCCTGATATGCATCTCTAATAATATTAAACAGCTGATGATGAAAACAGTTTTAGGCTTTAGGAATCTTTGTTCCTGGACTCTGTTTATATGTTTTGGCGCTCAACTTCTTATTCTCTGCAGCTCGCAATGAACAAGAGGAAATAGAAGAGAAGAGGGAGATCAAACGTAGGCTCACGCGAAAGGTGAGTCCAGAACGCACACCTGATCTGGAAGCCTTCAGACGGGTTAAATTGTTGGACGGATAAACGCGATGACGTGTCGTGGCGAGAGGACGGACTTTCATACTCCACAGGCTTGTTATTGTTCTCGGGTCCCCGTGAGACACCAATGCCCTCGTTGCCCTTCAGCATGTCTGCTGCCCGATTGTTTGGCCCCGTGGCGAGGTGTTGGACATGTCCCGTCGCCTCAGATTACATGCTCTTGCACTTTCTGCTCACCTGCTGACGCGCACCTGTAAACCGGAGGATTTCAGTCTGTGCCTCGGATGTTACGCAGCATTTTGAATTTGGTAGTTTTAAACCAAAAATGAGTCATCTGCTATTTACACCTACTTACTTCATACACATTAAGATGAAATTTTTCATATATTTAGCAGCTTTATGCATTATGACAAAGTATATAATCATTTGATTTTAAATGCTGTGTACAATATTTGTGTTATTTATTTGTTAATGTGTTATGATCATGTAATGGTCAATCTGTTGTGATATTATGCACTTCTGTTCTTAAATGATCACAACTCTGTTGTGCTGAGTAATTGGCAGAGTTCTTCCATGTAAATGAGCTACAGAGATCCATATAAAGCTCCCCGAGTGTTGAGACGAGACAGTTGTGTAAATTAAAGGGACTGCTCTTCCTCTAAAGAGCTCCAGCAGGAGCAGAAATGAGTCTATAAACGTCCCAGATGTCAGGTTCTGAAAAGCTGTTTGTCCTGTGTTTCCACCCTCTTTGTGTGCTTGTTCCAGCTGAGCCAGAGGCCGACGGTGGAGGAGCTGAGACAGGCCAAGATCCTCATCCGCTTCAGTGACTACGTGGAGGTGTCAGATGCTCAGGACTATGACAGGCGGGCAGATAAGCCCTGGACCAGACTCACAGCAGCCGATAAGGCCAGTGTCACCGGCACACACCTCCCAGTTTGAATCCAGACGTTACCTTATTATTGTCCTGGTCTCTCCTCATCTCCTTTTAAATGTCTTTAGACATCATCATCCTGTTTTCCCTGGACCATCTGTGCCTCATGATTCAGCCCATTATACATGATCTATAGCCCCTGCTGGACATCTCTCTCTCTCTCTCTGTCACTCTTTCTCTCTCTCTCTCTCTCACTTGGACATCTCTCTCTCTCTCACTCTTTCTCTCTCTCTCTCACTCAAATTGTGTCCATCTCTCTTGGCTTTCCTTTGTGAGTTAACACCCTGGAGCAGTCCCACCACTCCCTGCCCAGACGGTCCAGCTCTGAATTCCAATCAGCTCTGTTTAATTTTCCGGCGCAGCAACGCCAGCTCCCTTTTGGCTCCGAGCATGCCAGGTCACACCTGAGGAGCACTCATGTGAAAATGATGGGGATTCAGCATTATGCAACCCCCCCCCCCCCCCCCCCCCCCCCCACCCTACTTACATAAGAGACAAATGGGACAAGCAGGGCCTCAGGACCTTTTCAACTGCAGCACTCCTCACTTCCAAGTTTTATGAGATTCTTCCATCTTGCACCCAGTTAAGCACTGTTTGCTGTCCTGTCACATGCTCCCCGAGGCTGCTGTTAGTCATACTAAAGAGTAAAGAAATGAGCTCTAATATGATTGCAGTTGTATCAGAGGAGAGATTTTTGGTGCAGAGGAGCAGAATTTGCATTTCAGAGGGCAACGTGGTGTTTTTGTGTGCTGATAAAAGCTTTTTGAAATAGAGGTGATGATAAAAAATAGCATTTTTGCTCCTTAAAAGAAGCCAGCGTATTCATATATACAGTGTGTGTTTCTATGAGTTATGGTGCTGTGTTGTTTGATTTTGTTTCTCCCATAAGCTTTGATGGCACTTTCATTGTTTCTGTGACGAAATGCAGGCACACAAAGAAAGTGTTTAGATCGTCTCGCTGCCAATCTGAGAGTAGCTGTGTAGCGGCGGACGGATGTGACCACTGAGGTTCCTGTCTGCCTCATGTAGTCATGTATAATTTATAATAATATCATTTGAAGCACTTGAGCAGATTTTCAGGGCTCATTCACAGTGGAGAGTCACAGATAAGGTGACGCCTTGCTCTCGTTCTCGTTCCTGCACTGGTCAAACTAACCTCATTAAAGGGGTCTTCCCAAGCTATTTTAATGGCAGAGAGGAATTATTTCTCTTTTTCGTGCACGTTATCTGCATCTTAAAGTCAGTGATGAAAAGTCTGGTCATGCTTTATCATAAATGAGCAGCTAAAAACACAGTCTTCTGACTTTTCACACCAGAAACAGGGATTATTTATCCGAGGCCTGACAGGCTCTGACATCTCAATCTACCACATCATAATGGCCACGTTCTAAAAATACAGTGGATTCAGTGTGAACGTGCCTCACCTTTTCAGTACCAAACAAGATGGCTGTCCAAGGTTTGTTTGACGCAGTCGGATGTCTGCAGGAGAAAACCGAGATGTCTTGTGATGTGGGAGAAAAACTGGGCAGAATCATTTGTAGCCTTAAGCCTAAATGATGCATAAAGCATGCTAAATGGAGCTGGAGGCTGGCGGAGAGCGTGAGCCGTTTGTCTCGGAGCCTCTGCAGCTTTTCTCACATTTCCTCCTTGCTTCTCCTCTGCAGGCTGCCATACGGAAAGAGCTCAATGATTTCAAGAGCAACGAAATGGAAGTGCACGAGTCGAGTCGCCATTTAACCAGGTAATGGTCTTGGAATTAGACTGGTGTCGCTTCCTGTGCAGCTGGACTCTTTGAAATGCTGGAGGCGATTGAAAGTCTTTAACAACTCCTGTATTTGTCTCCGCTAATCTGCTAGGTTCCACAGACCATAGGAGACCACCACTCACTGTCTCGAGCCGTGCCGCCCTGGCACTCACTTCCACTGAGGGCCTTAAGCGCCGGACAGTAAATAGGTGCCCGTATCTACAGCAAGGCCATGTCTTCTTCTGAAATGCCTTTTCAGGATCCACATGACTGCGTCAGTCCTATGCCCCGAGATGCAGACGTCCACCCACCCCCATCCTTTGTAGTAGCACACACTGACTCCACTTGAGTGACACCCCCCCACCCCACCCCCCACCCCTCTGATTTTGCTCAACTGTCAAAGCAAACGTCTCTGCTGAGCTGTCAGCCCGGCGCCCGCCGATGCAGCGCCTGGACAGCAGGGGGAGTTTTGGCTTGCAGTTGATTGACAGTTTTTAACAGCTCTGCTGAGACCTCTAGCACCCTCGTTAACGCGTCTCCGCGGACACATTTTAATTACATATTTACTACACGTCACTCTGGACATGCAACACATGGGTCGAAGCGTGAGCGAAGATGCAGGTACGGTTTCTGAGCTCTTCAGGATCCATCATAACTCCACTGAAGGAGGAGGAACAGAGGGGTCCGCCATCGCAGTCATCCGCAATAGTTCCTACCTCTGCTTTTCCTCGCCTATAGCGCCCCCTGTGTGTCACTGCTATGTAGTCCTGACTCTTCAGCTTTGCTCATTTGTGCAATTTCTCCTACCAGCCACTAATGCTTTATTTTTTATTTTATTTTTTTTTTAAATGTGAATTTAAGGGTTGGGGCCTGCACTCCGTCCACGCGAACAGACCGTGTTTATAATGAAGAGGCACCATGAATTTAATGTAACAATTGTGGATGTTTTTTGGTCGTGTATGCATTTTATAAACATTTTTTGTTCTTACTAGAGGCACTGGGATCACCCATTATCGACATGTTTGTTTTTTTTTACATGTTTAGCTCCACTGCTGGCTCAACTTTATATATGTGACATTTCTGTGTCGGCAGCATCATCTTTAAGTTAATTTGCTTATTGTTTGTAATGTTGTGTACTTGTTTTATACTCTTATTTTTGGACAAGCAATATCTGTTGTCAGTAGAGAAATGGTGAGAGTCCAAATCATCCCACATTTGCATTTTAGTCAGCTTAGAATCTGCTTCACTTCAGGGTCGGGTCTTTTGTTTTTTATTTTATACTTGAGAGTGGCTATATTCTCATTAATGCCCCAAATAGCAACTTTATAAGATTTTCAGATGTTGGGTTTTGAATCAAACCTTTGAATATGATAATGCATTCAGCGTTTGAACAAAATTACAGATTTTAGCTTATTACTGCTTTGCACTGGTAAGAATTGGGCTCGGTGGAGGTCACTGTTTTCAGGTCGGGGGTCCAGAGTGGGACTTCTCATCTCGCACTGTCTGTTTACTGTCTTGTCCCCCACTCAGAAGTGTTCTGTACATAGAGTATTTTTTATTACTTTTTACTGTATTGCTTTTAAAGTTGCAATATGAATTTGGGGTTGGATCAGAAGCTGAGGCTGTCGACCATCTACTGTACAGCCAACGCATCTGTCTGCAGAGAGGAACGTCTTCTTCATCACTGACAGAGGGAAGTCCCAACTACAACAAAAAAAATTGTTTTGCACTTTATGATTTTTATGGGAAAACTGGGAAAGCCTTTGGAGTGGTTCCTCGAGGTGTTTCCAAGGTCACACTGCTCCTGTTCAATCTAATTCTTAAAGGGTCGGTAAATTTCAGCGACTTTAAGAAACACCTGTTGTTTTTCTCCTTGGAACCAGCTTCTGTGTGACTCTAGCATTATTTTACATTACATTGGAACAAAAATAGGAGTTTAACCCAGCTTTTACTAAAGGAAACACTGGGCTCCTCCAATCATGGAGCACAAATTCTGTCTCCTTTTTCATGTTCGATCAACGTTGGTTTCTTTTTTTAAATACAGAAGATCATGTAAAGGGTAACCCACGGCAATTAAACTCCATTTCTCAATATGTTGTCGTTTACATCATGTCTTATGGATGCATCGCACACAGATGGATATATATTTCTAAAGTGTTTATTTTATTGAATTGTGATAATTATGGCTTGCAGCAAATGGAAACCCAAAACTCCAGGCATCAGAAAATTGATCTCGGTGCGATCGACTGATCGCCTCCACGCAACGTAGCGTCGCTGCAGTAATTCACGCAAAGCTCTGCCCAAGTATGGCGTGCTGTTCATGTATTCCAACATTTCTGCTTCAAAAATCTCTCACCACACTGAAAGAATAGAATCAACATATAATTGATAATCTTGCTTTAAAACGGGTGCGTTTGCTGAACACTTTCTAGTGGTGCCTTAATTATAAGATTACAAGATGCAAGTGATCCAAGAACACAAGAATTTCATGCTTTCTGTTTGGTGGGACACAGCAAGACCAAGACAGGGAGCAGCTCATTCCTGGATGGAACCCTGTCATCATAATGATAATAATGACGGCTGGCCTGGAGCCCTGCTCCACCCAGGAGCACTTCATCATGGGCCACAAGATGCTCAGATCTTCAGCATGAAGGCATTCATGCTCTTTAATGATGAACAAATATCCGGCCGAGATTGCTCAGCTTTATTATGTTGTATGGGTGCCTTTTGATCCTTGAAAGGGTGTGTCCCAAAATTCGGGGGGTGGACAATAAACAGGATGCTTTCTGGACTGCAATTATTGAGGGGGACACCAAAGCTGCCATTTTGCTGTTTAGCAAAAACTGCAATCAGATTAGATTTGCAACCCAAAAGAGATTTGAGAGTAAAACAGAGGAGGCTGCAACCATGAATGATTAGAGTAAAAACAAGATTGTGCGTATCTAAATCCTGTGCTCTTTTCTACACCGCTGTCCCCTCTGCCCCAATCTGAGGGACTGTGATGAATACAATTCTAAATTAATTTACTTGTCGGTATATGTAAGGATTTGGTCCCCAGCACGTTTGTCTCGCTCCTTTCCTTTGCTTGGAAAGTAAACTGTTTTCCTGTTAAATCCATTCTTAATGGACAACATGTGAGACTCAAAAGCATCTCAGGTGACATTCCATCCCTATCCTCCTCGATGTCTCCCAATCTCTGATCTGGACCTCTGCTAAATGGATATTTTGTGAAGCAGCTCGTCCCAGATGGGGTTTATGCATCTGCTCATGGGGGCCGCACAGCTGGCAAATAGGCGCAGGTGGCACTATTACAAAACTGACATGTTCTCGTGCACAAACACGCTGCTGGTAATGAAGACGGATCACCTTAGAGTGTCAAAAAGACACATCAAGACACTCCTAAGCCTTATTTGACCGTATCAGTCAAACACAGCAGGGTAGCAGATTCACCGGTTGGCATCAGCGAACGGGTTATGTTTAAAATCTTATATCAGCTTTCTTTACACATATAAACTGTAGCACATAAGCGCATCAGTGGGATGACAAACTATTTAAATATCTCTTCGAATGAGGCGCTAAAGAGGCTGTTTTCTCCACTTCACAGGTAAAGTTGAGCCAGACCTCCCAGAACACGTGGGGGTGTGGGCGTAACCCGGAAGTCGAGGCTTCTCTAGGCTCCGCCCAGTAAATGCAGCGCCACACCTTCGCAAAATTTATTACATCGCGAGTGAAGAGGACCGATTTGCAACCCTAACCCTAACCCAAAGCCTTACCACGTAAGTACAGAGCTCTGGTTTTAAAACCAAACGTATTTTTCTTTAAAAAAATTTAAAGCAAAAACGACCGAGTTATAAGAAAAGTATTTTTGCTCAAAATATTAATTTCCTATAATTGCAATTCTCTTTTGCTCTAAGCCATTTGGTTGAATAAGATAGAAGTAAAGTTCTAAGCTGGGGACTAGCTCGAACACTACCTGATGTGCGTTAAAACTGTTGCGAATTCTCCGTTACTTCCGTTACTTCCGTTACTCCCCTTCATGCAGATTGAACCATCGGCAACGTTGCCCCAACCGCTGATCTTGAGGAATTCATCATAAATACGACCAACCATGGATTTGGTAAGATACAAGGGAGCCCCGGGGGGAGGGGGCTTTCTAAATGGATCTCTTTCAGAAATAAAAGGGATTCCTAATCATTGTATTTATTTATTATTTTGTTTCGCTCTTTAAAAAGTGTAGTAACACAACATGCTAATGACAGGTGTATTTCTACAAATGAGAATATGAACAAAATGTGACCGAGATATATTACTGAGGTCACGACCTGCGCATGAAGCCGCTCATTCACTCATTATTGTTAGAAGATGTTAAAAGTGGCGTCCAATTTATTTGTTTATTTATTACGATATGACACATTTTCTGCTTATGTTGAATTCTTTTCCATAGTCTAACACTGTAAAGGAGGAAAAGCAGGAAAGCGGTTCAGACACTTTAGGCACGTCGACGACGGAACACATCGTCCGAATTCCGCAGTGAGTGAAAAATTCCCTCCTTTGACGTGAATTGGGTGTTAAAGAACGATCCCTGCTGTGTTTAGTTTGTGGCTGTTTATTTGTAGTGTGCTGGTCTTTTTTTCTTTTTTCTAAATGTCAATAAAAAAATTTATTTATATTGATATAGCTTGTTTTTTAAAATCTAGTTTCTATTCTCAATATTAGGTTGTGACTCATATTTAATGTAAATCTTGGTTTTTATGTTTGTCTTGTTCCATGTCATAGAAACAGGGACATCACATACAACATAAGGAATTTTAACCCGGATGACAATGTCGACTTTTCCACCTGGAAGCAGGTGGGCTTCTTATCCAAGCTTCATTGTGGAATAATGATATATGAAGGTTTTTGTAGAGAAATCCATACTGATTAAACCATACATACCATTCATCGAGAAGTCTTTTTACTTAAGTTAATTCAGCATTTAGAAAGGTGCATTCTGGCATAACATTAACAGAGCTGCAGAGTTCACACATCTTTTGACCGTCCCTCACCAGGCATATTTGAAGCATGATTGTCCACCGTCTGAAGAGATGAAGACGCTAGAAAGTGGAGCTGGCAGGTTTGGAAAAAAAGACCAGTCCTTGAGTCTCCAGATCAATGGCAGAGACGGCAAAATGTGAGGATAAAGCACAACATCGCTGAGGCCCCGAAACATCCGCTGATGGTGAATTTACTTTGTCTGTCTTTGTTAGTCTCTATGGCAAGTCCAGGAACATGGCCACAGAAGATGGATCCTACTACATCTTCAAACAGAGACCGGATGGGGATTTAGATGCCTTCCTAGTTCAAAACTGGTACGACTTCACAATGCACAGCACTCCGACAACAGAGGAGGCTAAGGCGGCATGGAGCAGCTCAAGCCGTTGGGGGGGTTTCCACACAGAGAGAAAAAGCAAGACGAAGCCTAATAGCACAGATACGGGGAGAGGAGAGAGGATGGGAATCACCGAGGCTTTGGAAGACAGCGATGACAGCGATGACAGCGACTACAGCAATTACGAGGGCTTGGAGGTGGATTGCAGGTCAGAAAATAGCAGGTCACATTAGCTCAAATGATTTCCTTTTCTTGTGTTGTACATCTGATATTTAAAGGAGTTTATGTGTTCTTCCGTTAGCAGCTCAGAGGAGGAACTAGAGAATGGAAAACCAAACCAAGGAGAAGCCGTTCCTAAAGGTTCCATCATCTGTGACACCTCTGGTGGTTATCACTACTGGCTCTATTGACTTTTACTGATCACTGATCCTTTTACAGGAATAGAGGAGGCATCAGAAAGTGAGGAAGAGGAGTATGAAGAAGATAAAGCAGGGAGAGGAAAAACTAGAGGTCAGTCGAAGAAAAAGAAGACAAATGACAATGGATCACACCACTGACGATGAAAGTGATGAATTCATGAGTGAATATTGAGAGGTGACGCGTTCTTGTGTGTCACAGTCAACAGCAGCAAGTTTGGGACCTTCGACAGTGACTTTGGGGCAAAGCAGCCCGCTGCTGCCTTCATGCTCCCGCCCTGCGGACGCGGACGTGGGCGCGGGGCGGCAGACGGCTCCAGGACCGGCAGGTCCTTGGGGGGGCCACCCGCAGAGTCCGCCACCACCTCTGGGGTGCAAACCACCCTCCCTGCTGCTGCTGCTGCTGCTGCTGCTGCAAGCAACCGAGGACACAAAAAGAGTAAAACCAAAGAGAGTAATGATACTGCGATGACAGTGGATTTACTGCCTGCCTCTGTCCCCACAGGTAAGAGGCAGACGACTAGAACTAAAGCTCCAGCTGCCAGACGTAATTCCAGGAATCAGAACCCAAGACTGCGTAAAAAGAGAACTGCTGTTGGCAAATCTTCCACTAAAGGTACCACATGACTTTATCTGAAACTGCTGGGGAAGACAGTGAAGTCCTCACATTTGACACTAAAATGCAAAATAAATGGAATCATATGACTTATTCTGCTCAGGAGCCAGACGGAGACGCCGAGCACTGAAAAAGTCCAAATGACAGTGATTGAGAGGATCTGAAATTCTTCCTTCCTGGTTTACACATGCATATCAGATGTTAATCGTCAGTCCTGGCTGCCATAGTCGGTACTTTGTGTTTTGTCAAATAATAAAAATACAATCTATTATCAAATGGCCCTTTTTGGTTTATTTTTCACTGGCTAGTAGAAGTGGAAGTTGTGTAATGACTACCATGAGTGTTCGGTTCCCACTCTGAAAAGACACATTGCCCTTCTTAGTGTGAAACAGCACCACTGATCAATGTCTGGAAAGATTGAAGGCGTTTGCTCAGATCATGGCATGAGTGTGTGTGTGTGTGTCTGTGTCTGTGTGTGACTTTACATCAGTAAAAATCCGTAATATCTCTGCTAAATCCCTTCAGATTAAATGTGTTATTCAAGGTAGAGCCAGCCATGCCAGCACAGCATCCAACATTCTAAAGCAAAGGCACTTCTCAGTTAAACATTGGTTTGTTTGGTTTTAAAGAGTTTTGAATCTCCACATGCGATATATCAGCCAGCTGCAGGGTGGTCTGAAGGTCATTCCATGACCGGGAGTGACGGGAGAACCTTCCATCTAGTGGCTCAACAAAAAAAAGCAGTGCAGTGCTGTTTAATTTAATGTTTTGCTTGTGTGGTGCCGTGACTTGATGTAAAACATAAATAAATAATTAAAAAATGGCAAACCATTACATCCACTAACAAAAGTTTTTCTTTTTCCATCTTCTGTCAGCTGACAGTGAGACATATTCTTTTCTATGGGTTTTTTCCCTGAGAAAGAATCCCAGTCACTGTCTATACTCACATGTTGCTATGGCAATCAGCTTTTGGAGGGATGATGAGACTGCAGGGGATAAATATGCATCATGAATTCCAACCAGTCTGTGTGCCTGATTCTAATCAAACAAATGATGAGCCATTACTGGGGAATAAACTTATGTTTATGTGATACAAAGCCATTTTACAAAAAATCTCACCATTAATGTTTAATTAATGACATAATTTAATTAATTTAATTAGTTTTTAATTTAATACCTTCCGTGAAATTGATTGGATTAAACAACAAAAACAGATTCCCAGATAAACATCCCGTTTAATTAATTATGATTTGAACTGGAAATCGTTAAAGTGATTATCACATTATCGAACAGAAACTTGCAAAGCGAATTAAAGAAAAATGTGGAAAACAAGGTGAATGTGCTCCCTTATACGTTGTTTTTGATGGACTGAATCGACCCCACATTAATCGATTTTCATTTTATATCATTTAATTTCGTTTACACAAATCATTTTAGAAAGCAGGATGAAAGGACCAATTCTTGACAAATTTTTATTATCAGTAAAACGAGCCTACTCGAAGTACGTTTCAACAAAATGTTGCTGCTGTGTTTTCGTCCACTAGATGGCGACAGATGCAACATTATGACGAAGCCTGTTTCACCCTCTGAAATGGCGTCATGTCAAAAGCCCTTATTTGTTATCTCTTTTACGCCACTTCATCATTTAAAATACAACAAAAAGCAACGTATTTTTGTTGTTTGAGGAAGTTTGCGGTGCACAAACTGATAAGTCAATATTTGCTGTGCTGTAACTAAAAATTGTTTGATTGTTTTTCTACTCGAGGGGTGTCCGGACCCAGTCCTCGAGGGGCACAATCCATCCGGGCTTTTGGTCCTACCAGGTAAACAACGCTTTCACCTGGGATCCTACTTTCCTTGGTTTGCCCGGTAAAACAGAAAACCCGGTTGGATTGCGGCCCTCGGGGACTCGGTAGGGGCACTCCAATCGCGAAAACACCCCGGGGAAGTTTGAAACCCCAGAAGTTGCGCACTCAACATTTTATATGAGCTATGTTTACGCCTCTCATTTGTCCGTCCCATCACTTGAATGAACCTGACGAAATGCATCATGGGTTATGTATTCCCAACACTCCGACTCGGCAGTTTAGGCGGGCTGGAGCGGTGTTGCCAGTAATACTACATTTCCCAACGTCCTTTGCGCTGTTGTGGCGACCCCATCTTGTCTCCTCATGAATATATAAAAGCGAATATTTGCGTAGGAGGTCGCCCGACGTTCATTTCATATTCCGGCTCCTTATTTTAGTCTAAATGGGACGCGCGGTCACGTCTCCGCCCTGATCTGTCCTCGCACGCACGGACCCATTCCAGCGAGCTGAATCGGGAAAATGTATTTTCTGGAGCCGCGGAGGAGACTCCGACAGGGAAGGGAAGACAAGTATTGAATGACTACCAGTTTAAGCCAACAACGCCGCCCAGTCGGAGGACATTCACCGCGGCGGGCAAGTATTCAGGCTTTTAAATGTCGTGATCGCACGCCTAAAGAAGTGCGCACCGTTATTTAGAGTGGGGGGACTTTTCATTGGCCGAGATGGAAAGTATGCAAGCTGGCGTTGAGGATGGGGCGTCGGAAGGAGGCGCGATCAAGTTAATGAAGAAGCCAAGCGGACTGTCTGTCGCCCGGGGGACTCCGGCGGATGATGGCGGTGGATATCTGGCATCTTCCCGCTTAGAAGCAAAGAACGGGAATAGCCCCTGTCATTCCGCCTCCGCCGCGAGAAGCAGTGCGTCAAACGGTGCCGGCGCGGCTAATGGCCGCGGGTCGTCCAGCAACTCCAGCTCTCTCCTGTTGCGACGGAGGCGCCTGAAGAGGAACCTCTCCGCCGCAGCTGCAGCCACCGCCGCCGCCGCCGCCGCCGCCGCCACCTCAGCTGTCCCCGCCGCCTGTAGCGCCAAGATGAACTCGGCCCTGTCCTCTGCGTCTTTGCACACTCGGAGTTTGGACCGGAAGACCCTGCTGAAACACCGACAGAACATGCAGCTGCAGCCCGCCGACCGCGAGTGGGTGAGATCGGACCTCCATCGGGGTTCCATCCACGTCCACGACAGGCTGACGCCTTCATATCCCAGACCGGTTCTTTGCACGATGGACACCACGGCCGGCGAGGTGGCGCTCCGTCTGAGCAAACTCTGCAGTAAGTCAAGTACCGTTATGCGCATTTTCTCTAAAGATAGCCCCAAGATTGACCAAAATGGCAACTGCCACAACAAATATGAATTCGACGATAAACCGTGCAAGGTGGGCGCCGACGCGAGCCTGAAGCGCATGCTGTCTCCCCTGGAGCCCGCCGATTTGAGGGACCGTCCGGGTGACAGGTTGAGGCTGCTGCTGGGGGACAATTCCGACGAGAGGCAGAAGCAACAGTACGTCGAGGAAAAACTTTTCACCCCTGAACCGGATTCACATGAAAATATAAGTTGCTCAATGTCAGATCTGAATTCCAACATGGACACGCAGAACGAGGACGATTCGGAGAACCGGAATGGCGTGGATAGCTCCGGATTAAACTCTGGCTCGGATGTAGAGAGCAGTGCTTTTGATGACCTGAGCTCTGGAGCCCGGCTCAGCGAGCACCGGGACTCTCTCAGCGATTACATGGTCCTGGGCACGGAGGCCTCCATCCTCAGCCCCTCGTTCGACAGCGCCACGGAGGGGCAGGACATGTATCTCAGTTCTTCGGATGAGCTGGAGCTCGATGGTCCTGCTTCGGAGGCCAGCATGGATCCCATCTCCCAGCATCACTCTAATGGAATCAGTGCCGTCAACGCCAACTACCAGCAGTGCAGCATGGACCATTTAAACAACATGGCCAACGGTGTGGAGCCGAACAGCAGACTCCCACACAGTCTGAGCAGCTTAACACCCAGCAGCTGTGACGAGTCATTGTCAAGAGTCTGTTCTGTAGCTAATACACCTGACATCCAAGACCCAGACTCTGGTCAGAGTCTTTTAAATTCAGGGCTAAGAGCAAACGGAGGTGAAGAAGCCGGCGAGTCCAACCCCACACTGTATGTACAGCTGCACGGCGAAGCCGTCAGGAGACTTAGTCCAGATGAGAGGCCTCTGCAGATCCAAAGCGACTTTCTCTTTAAGCTTGGATTTAAGGACCCCTGGAGAGTTCAAGAGGAAGGCCTTAACACAGAAATTGGTTCCTTGCTCCGTTTCTATGCAGGTAAGTTAAATATCTAATTTGGACATGATTTCATCCCCTCCTCAGCAGGTCGCGCCTAGTGTGGACGCCTAATAAAGCCTTTGAAGTTTTCATAACACCGTTGTAAAAGTACGGCAGATATGTTCACACCAGCGTGTATCGTGTGAAGCTCCAAAAGTTCTCAGTTGTGACTCTAATTGGATTGTACGGAACAGTTCTAAACAACCTGTGCTGTACTAACAAATGGTTGACAGCGAGGACCGGGTCCAATTACTGATTTGCTAGCATCACCTGCCCTGGGAGACACTTTAAATTTCCCAGATCTCCCTCCCTACGCTTCTGCCGTCCTCAACTGGGTTTGTCGGGGTCGTGCGTGCCATCGCCACAACTTATGGTGCTCGGACATGAGGCCCTCTACGCCTCTCGCCCCATTGTCATCCAAATGAACCGGCGAAATGCCTTTGTGGTTGGATGAAGAGTAGAAGAGGGAGACTGTTCCCACCCCTTCTGGCTGGGAGGACTGTGGGCCCTTCCTGTGCAGACCCAGCGAGGTCTAGTCATTGAGATTCCGCAGAGAGTCCGTCCCATTGGCATCCACTGCAGCACGCTGAGTAACTGCCTGCCAAGAAAGGGTAACGTGCTCTTCCACGGCTCAGGAAACCCCTTTTTTCATCCTGCCACACTGTTGCTTTTGTTGCAGAGAAGATAAAGAGGGAGAGTGAGTGTCTGCCGGGGACAGTGGACGATAAACCATCGAGTGGGCCTGAAATGTGGACATGAGACACGAGGGCTCTCCTGCCCCCTGACTCATGAGGCTGCTGAATCAGAGGTCACCAGTATGGATCTGAAAATGTTTGTGTGTGCCGTCGCGCAGTCACGTGCACCTGATGCTCGAGGTGGAATGATTTTTAATTTGGGCGGCATCACATTGTGGACTGTGTAGGCTTTGCAATTAACTGAGCTAAACAAGCTAAAAGTAGCCATATCCACACTTCCCATGTGAGACAGCTTAACCCTGGTCACTCAGCTGTCTTTAGCCCCCCCCCCACCCACCCTTAGCCAATGACAGCAGTCAGAACCAAGACCGGGCTTTGCAGCGAGGGTCCAGTTGTCATCGATGTCTTTGCTGCCACCAGAAGGCTGATGATATTGGAATATCTGGCCCACTTTCCTTCTCGTTCCTTAATACGAGACAGAAGAATGCGAGGAATGCACTCTGGCTCGTTCAGAATGTCAGGCACGTAGGCTCGAGAGGAAACGAGTGTGTGGAGCGGGGTCGGGGAAAGGAGGGGGATGCCACTGACTCACGGAGAGCTGCCGTCGGAAGGCTGTCTGACTGGATGGTGGAAATAGAGGTTGGCTGTTGTCCACCGTCCCACGTCGGTGCACACAACACCTGTTTTCACCCTTACTGCACAACTGTAGTGCTATATTTTACCTGTATGAACGACCACAAGCGGCGCTGAAATCAGTGTTAAAAGAGTATGAGGCATCTGGCACCTCAGGATGAAGGAAGCAGGTGGCAGATGTGTGGTCCAGTGGGGCTGGAGCTGGTGACCATGTCCTCTGGAAAAGCAGGGGCCACTTTGACTCGGAAGGGGGTCGGGTCGTGCATGGAGTCAGCAGTAGTGCCCAGATGAGAGAGCTCACTTTGCCCCACTAGACACACAAACATTTGTACACACACACACACGCATGCACGTGCACATGTACATAAGGCTTCTCAGATCAAAGGGCCGCTGTCCTCTTTGGCAGGCCGAGGAGTGATCCTTTCAGAGCTACCCACACAGGAGCCTCTTGTCATGCTGAGCCAGCTTTATTAGAGTTTTGCAGACAAGGGAAAATAGTTTTTTCTCTAAAGAAAGGCACACACAGGCAGATAATCAATACTTGCTTATTTTATTGCTGTGGGGCCCCCAAAAAAGCCATCCCTTTAAATAAAAGTACAAAAGCTTCGGTGCATACTTGGAGTCATGATTTAGCCAAAAATCCCAATAAACCTGTTATATTCAGGTCAGTAACACTGAGTTTAAAGGGCCTTTGCTGTGTGGACTCTGCAAGCATAAAGCCCCCCCCCCCCGCTTGGAACGCCCCCTAACCGTGCAGATTTAGACTCCTATTAAAAAGGGAGTAGCATAGTGAGCATATCCTTAACCAAACCAAACCAGCACACTAAATTATTTAGTTTCATTAGCCTGCTTAGCTGCTTAGCTGTGCAACCACTCACATCCATGCACTGAAGTATGCTGGAGTGCATGGATGAACATTTCCACCCGTGTTCCCATTGCCCTATTAAAACTGAGATGGTTTATGCAAACTCAAGTTGTGCTCGGATTCATGGGTGTTTTTATGGCTTGCTGTCATATACTGGCGTAAAATGGTGCCATTGTTAATACCAGTAGGTTGAGATCAATGTGCTGCACGTTGGTTTCAGGGGAATAACGCCAGGTTCTCTCAGCTCCGGAGGAAGAACAGTAGTAATAATAAGTGCTGGAGATAATGCAAGAACCAGACAACTGTGTTTTTATGTGGTAAAAGATAATGTTATCCCGATGATTTGGAATTTATTCCTCTCTCAATATAGCATATTATATTTATTCTGTATACTTTTTGATATAAAGTTTTCTTGGCAGAAGAAACATATTTTGATTTTGGGTCGAATTGCTTTTGTCTCATCGAGGTGTTTATTTGACAAAATTCCCCCAAAATACTGGGGCTTTTTTATTGCTTTGTGTCCCGGACGCACGGATTCAACACACATCTTCCCATCACCTGGATTAAAGCTCATATTTACCAGTGGAGGGTGATAACCTGACAACACCCAGCTTTTGTTAGCGATGCCACACATTCACCTCATATGCATTTGTTGGATTCATCCTACATTTTATAGAGTTATGATCATTTTTGGGGCTAGCTATTCCAAGCAGAGTTTCCATGTTCTCCCCATTCCTGTGTGGCCCTTTTGGTTCTCTGGTTCCCTCTGCAGTGAAGGCACCACGGAGACAGAATCATAGCGACTTTGTGTACAGTGTTCATCAGAATAACAGTAATATAGAAGGGTGGGCGACAGACAGAGAGAGGGAGAAGGTGAATTAATTATTTTTGACAGATTGAGATCGCGCAGACGTCCTTGAGTGAACTAGAAAATGCTGAAAGATGCCCCCCCCCCCAAAAACTCCATGTAAACATATTTGTTAACTAATGTAAAAGTGCTGAAGTCAAATGTCGGTCTGCTCCCCTCTCTCGCTCCATCGTCAACATCCTTCTCCAGTGGTTTAGACTTGAAGCACTTATATATATTTCAGTATATTTGAATCACACCCAAAGTGCTCAGGAATCCGAGTATAGCGCCAAGGCTTTCCGCTCTAACCTCAGGCCTTCTCCGAGGAGGCGGTTGATGCTGACGCCATGACTTAGCAGACTCTGCAGGGTTTAAAGGCTTAATGAAGCCCCCAGCTTTCTCCAGCAGGCTGTGACAGCTACGCAGCAGAGAAGCGCTCTCGTGGCCTCGTCTGCGCCACATCGCTCCCGCTTTCCACAGACCACTCCCACACTCACCTCTTTATTTACTAAAAAAGTAAACGCAGCACGAAACGGGTGCAATTGAGTTCAGCTGTCTGGGAAATGCAAATTAATTTCTATTTTCGTTATCCTTCGCTGAGGCTTTGTAATAATTAAGGGGCTCTTATGTTTGGATGATCGGGCCATCTGCTTGTATTAATAATTATCTAAAGGAATAATGACCAAAATGCAGAGCGGATACTTCCCAGCACAATAATGGCGAGCGAATTAGCGGCCTGCTGCGTTGTCTTCGCTCCAGATCCCTCCTCATCGCGACCGTTAACGCCGTCGAAGTGGCCGTTTGCTGAGTCAGGCTGTTGTTGTGATCAGATTTCAAGTCGCAGCTCAAATCAAATTCACACTCCGCGTCTGTGCTGATTGTAGCATCATAAATGTGGCTGTGCTCCACCCGCACGTATACATATTGTATATCGTGGATCTCTCCGTGGCCGCGTCTGGACGTGCGGAATATTCTGGCGTCGGTTTGTAGCCCTTCGAATGTCGTACAGTCTCTTTGATTCTGCCCGGTATAGATTGCATTCTTGGCTGACATCCTGTCACCCTCCCCGCTGAATCTTCCTCTTTCTCAATTTCTCTCATGATCGACCCCCCCCCCCCCACCCCCTTTTTGCCTTGGCAATCTCTCCTCACGTCTTCTCCTCCTCCCTCACACCATCTGACACTTTGTGTTTATCTGCCCATATCTCTTTATCTGTCCCCAGCTTATTGTTTTTTTCCGTTCTGAGAATTACTGGTCATTCTCACGCGTTAACGAAAAAGCGCACGTCGATGCGTCTGCCTCTGGGAGACGGGCAGGACGACCGTCTCACAGTTTAGCGTTGCACGGATAAATCCACAGTAAGTGAAGCAAAGTCACGTTGATTTCCCGCCGCTCTCTCATTCTGGCCCCTTAAACACGTGGCATTAAAATGATCAGATTGCAATCAGATGGTGCTTGACCGCGTGAAATTAAAGGCATGGATGCGCTCAAAATGCAATCAGGACAGATTGCAATCCACGCTGCCACTTGTGTCGCTTATATGATGCCCACAGCAAAGTGTGAATCAGTGCACATATCCAGCTCCCCAGTCAGTGGGAATGCACAACCAAGATGACTTTAAATTATTAATATGTAGCCTCCTGGAGATGATTTCCTCCCCGTCAGATTCAAAGAGTCCAGCCAAATTGGTGCGTTTTTAGAGAAAGAGGAGAGTATTTGCTGAAGGAATGAAATCAGATTGCTGTATGATCTTAACGTATCTTAACAAGAGTTGAAAGGGGCCTCGAATGCAATGACTTTGGTGTACTTCATGAAAGGGCCTTATGGGAATCACCAGGGCCTGTACAGGCTACAGACAGTGGTGGATATTTTCCCCTCGGCAGGGTTACCGAGTATTGCTGCCTTACCCTGAGTGGAGCTCCAGTTCCTGCCTGGATTGACCACATGCCTGAGTCCGGGGGGGTGGGGATTAGAGGCAGTCCAGCGGGGGCTCACTTTCTACGGCTTTGATCAGGGGCAGCATTCCCTAATACCAGACAACATCTGTAGCCCTGAGCAGTAGAACCAAAAAATTCCGAGCAGGGGATCTACAGGCTGCAGGAGCGGTGGGAGGCGTTCAAATGCCGCCATGCTTTTATTGATTTCGCAATCGTGAAGTCTTTAGGGAGGTTGTTTTGCATTGCAACTTAATCCGAGCATTTGATTTCGTTTGTGACGCGTGCCACGGTGAGGAGGAAATCGTAACGCTTTATTCGAGATTTTGTTTTAACAGATGCAGCTTCTCCCGCGGCAAACGTAGCCGGGTTTGGCCCAGAGTTCTACAGAATGTGAGCAAACGGTCCCTTAATCTCCGTTGGTGTCATCTGGACGCAGCCAGATAAGTTTTGTTTGGGTGGAGCTGGATTTCTTTTCTGTGGACTCTGGCCCAATAGAAAAAAAAGAGACCAAGCTATTGATATGAAATGACCTAGTTAAAAGTTTATCTCTCCCAAAAAAAACCTGCTGAAACTTCCTCACCTTTGAGAGCAAGCCATGCTGGTGCTGCTGGTACCAGAATATGTTCTGAAAGGTGCTTTCCCTCCAGATTTCACTAACAATAATCCTATCTAATCTAATATCTATCCTAATTAAGTGACAATAATAAATGTAAACTACAAAAGAGCATTTATCAACTGGTGTTTAAGCAATAAGAAACGTTAATATAAAACTTTATCAGGTGGACAATAACCTGACTTGCTTGATGCATGAATACTGAACGCTGCCTGGTATATGCTGCCTGGGGGGGGTAGACGAGCTTTCACCTACTGCACCAGGAAGTAGCCTTACTTACGGCACCTTTGCTTTTCAATGTTTTCTCATTCACACGCTGCCCAGTCAGTACTTCCTGTTTCACTGGTGTCCTGCACATGTTTGTCTCAGCCGTTCTTCTGTAGCACTCGCCGTTTCCCAGTCCCTCTTGTTCCAAACTTTCCCTCTTTAGTTCTTTTTTTCCCACTGTCCCTCTCTCACTACCCCCCCCCCCGCCACACCCCCAATGCCACCGCTTTCACATGGCCCCTGCATGTGACATGAAGCTGTGCCAGAACACCCCGGATGCCCTCTTCAACCCTCCACTCTTCCAGCCCTTGTTAAACTTTAAACAAAACAAAAGGAGAGAGGGAGGTGATGGTGGGGTTTGGAGGGGGAAAGGGTGGTGTTGGTGGGGAGCCACGTGGTGCCAGGGGAATGTGCAACAACATCACAATCCCGTTCATTCACTGGCTCCAGTGCATCATCTGGGGAGAGCAGCTCTGCTGTTTGTCCTCCACTTTCTGACGTGTAGAAGCCGTCCCGTCCCTCGCTGCCATCACTCTGCTCCCGAAAGAGCGGGATTGTAGCTTTAACCTCGCTCTTCAATCCACCCAGATCCACTCCAAGTCCAACAAACCTGGAGTAGAGCTAATAGCATTCACTGTTTACCTTATGTTATTGCTTCTCCTCTTCACCTGTATGAACTCTTGCTATTTAAGGAATGCTAACATTTAATATAGTTGTCTACAGAAGCTTACGTGCCTGCACTGCCTTGTCGTAAGCTCTAGCTGCTCTAAGTCTCGCACGGCTCCCGATAATGAATAGCACTGGGTAATTGCTAATAACATTGTGGTGTTTATGTGCGTGTCACTGGGCTAACCTCCAGGGAAAGCCCTTGAAGTGGAAGCAGAGTCTGCCTTAATTTCAGATTAGCGGTTAATAATTCCAAACATCGCTACAAACGACTACATGCGCCACCACATGCGGATGCTTTAATGAAAGCGTGAATAACGCATTAAATGAATGTGACGCTAAAATTTGTTGGCAAACTGTGATCAGTGTTGTTATTTTGCTGCACGTTTTTTACATTATTTTGTATGAATCACTGTATTCGTTGCCTGATTGGCTCCAGTGGATGTTGCTCTGGAAAAGTGTGTCAGCTTTGGTGCTCTCATGACACGAAATGGTACAAACGCATCACTTTCACGTGCGCGTTTGTCAGCGTAACCATTTCCGACAGGAGCCTCGGGCAGGCGGCGGGTTTCCAACCTGCACACACAGTCAAGTACAATGCTCATCTTCACCCGTGCAAATGACGCTGCCCCATAACGAAATCTGCTTTGTTGCACTGACAAATCTCACGTAAAGTAATAATAAAAGTTCCGTGTTTTCATGGACGTTTATATCGAGCTTTGAATTGTTTAAATGTGGAAATTGTAGCCGTTGTGAGATGATGAAATTGGAAAGATTCTGCCCGCTGGGTCTCGATATGGTAGATATTATCAAGACGCTTTCATCATTTGTAACGTTCGATGCTTGGTCATCGTGACTGTGATCCTGTTAAAACGACCAATAAGACGGACGAGGATAAGCCTAAAGAGGAATGAAGAGGAATTAAAATGCCTCTGCTTCTTCTCTTTCAGCGACGGCCATTATTAATGCAGGGGTACAAATGAACAGGGAAACCCAGGGCAACAAACAGGCGGGAGCCCCTACAAGCTAATTAATCACTGACGTGAACACAGTCGCAAACGGAAACATGCACAAGCGCTCACGCACGGACGCTCCGCCACGTTGGCCTGTTTATGCACAACATCAAACTGCTGCACTGATGAGCGTCCTCGTCTCGCCACCTCAGCCTCAGCATTAGCGCGAGGTGTTGTCAGCTCGCTCCTCTATCGCTATCCTCCCTTCATCCCCAGCTCTCACATTTCACCCTCCTCTGTTGAGCTTCCCAGGGGGGTTGAATGCTTGGTGGGTAAGCTTAAACCTCTGTGTCTGGGAGGGGTTATTGTGCTGGTGCTTAAGATGACAATAACGCACTCGCCTGTGTGTTTTCCTTTTTTGGGGCTCTCTTTAAGCCCCCCCCCCCCCCACAGTACGTGGCAGTGACAATGTCCTGAATTATGACCTGAGAAAATGACCCAATTTGAACATTGTGTGTAAATTAGAAATGCACGATAAGGCGGTCTGTTCTAAGCTGACGACCGGTGATGACCAGCCCCCTGGGGCTGCTCTTCTCAGCTGAAATTGTGTTGTCCAATAACTCCGATTTATTGTGTGATGATTATTGTGCATTGCTAGTGCAAACAACAATGCATGTGCACTATTTTGTTTCAACCTTTTTAGCTTTAATTTTGCTCTGTTTTCCCCCGGTAATTTAGATAATTACATTAAATAGCCATTGCGATTTGTTTTGGGCTATATTGCTAATGCATTTGCAGTTTTATTAAAGGGACCAGCGCATTCCGCTGTACAAGTAGCCCTTTATTGGTGCGGTTTTATGGTTTTCATTATACCAAACAGTTTATGGCCAGCAGCTTCAGTAGCCACGAACACAAGGACCACATCGAGAATCACAGACATTGTATGTTCATCCCCCTTCAAAGACACCCCAGGCTCAGACCGTGTTTGGTGATTTTGGTCTCTTTTTAAATCTGCCTTAATGGCACATTGAGTGCACGCTGTCAGCTGCCTTTGCGCCAGCGTGCTGGGGCTTGCTGGTGATCAGGCCCGATTCTGTGTCCTGGTGTGTTAGCGAGAGAGCCCGGTGATGGTGAGCGCTGCATCATTCATAAGTGTGTGCCACCCTGTGCCTGGCTGCAGTGACCCGTAGCTGTCAGCAGCGTATCCTTGAGCGTGACAGCTCAGGCTGTGGCGAGGACACACCGCAAGGTCTGCTGGCGTGCGCTGGGCTGTGGGCGGGGCCACGGGACAGTGGGGCTGGCTTTGGGGAAGACTGAAGGGGAATTTGAATGCAGAAGGAGACTGGAAATGATAACTAATAAAAACATAAAGGATAGTAGAGGACTTTTTGTAGTTCTCTTTTTCACTTCCACACAGCACGCTAAGTTATAATCAGACCTTCAAAGGAAATACACGTTCAAACACTAGAAAAAGGAAATGACACCTCCTATTCAGTGCCTTGAAGAGAAACCCACATAATGCTGACGTTGGTATTTTTTGTACATGCTAAAGTGTGCGCGCTAAACGGGATGCTCAGCGCTAAGTCCGATTGACCAGAGAGTAAGCTGTGCTGTACTGCCAGGACTTAAATTCTTAACAATTTGGAACAAGGCTTGATTAAAGCCCCAAAATGATGCAGGTATTTTAGATTCTGGCCAGTCGATCCAAGACTGCCTGTGGAGCTGTTACCCCACACCAACAAGGCCCCGCTTTAGAGACGCCCTAATACGCCCTGCTAATACACAGACGCGTGCACGTGGAGAGAGCGTCAGACAGTCCAGGGTTGCAGATCCTACGGCCAGACTCTTTACAGGTCCGAGATGAAAGTGTGAATTTATACAGGATATGTGCTGCTAACCGTGGCCGTCATAACCTGGATGTGAGTGTGTGCACGCCAGCGAGATGCAGACACGTTACGTAACAGATCTCATGCCAATTTATTATCACAGAACAGTAACTCCGCTCTCACGTGTGCAGGCTTGCTGCTTCTTTTTTGTTTGTTTGTGGAAGTGCGGCCTCCTCATTGGGTTCTCACGCCTTCGCCATCCAGTCATAATTTATGAATTCCTTACATGAAACGGCCGCTCGCTTCCACGCCGCTGAACGCAGCTCTCGCAAAGTTCTCACTCAACCTACATGAAGACTCTTTACGTAAAACATGTTGCGGGTTTGAGGGAAAGTCCCGACCTTCGCTTGCTGAGAGTGAGAGAGGCCAGGGTGCATTTACCGAGCTAATGGAGGGTTAAAAGCTTGATTAAAGATGAGCAGAATAAATGATTCAAGCTGGTTGCAGAAAACCTCCCTTGCTGGGTAGATTCCCCCTAGAAAGGTATTAAATTTGTAGCATTTACCAACACACCCATTCACCCACAAGCGACATAATTAAATGTGAAAGCTCTTCAGATGCTCAGAGCCCGACAGTCACGCTCTCGTCATAAATAGCCATGTATTTAACAAATCTGCATGCACACGCACGTTGTATGCATGAGCAGACAGACACTTTTGTCCAGTACAGTTGGCAACATTTGCGTGTACTCACACACAGATGAGGGAGTGAAACCAATCTCCAGAGCTCGCGTGTGTGTGTGTGTGTGTGTGTGTGTGTGTGTGGCTGCATTCACACTACGCTCTAGATGATCAGCAGGCTCATGTGTTCCAGCGTAGGTTTCGTAACACGCTCGTTACATAACAGCAGCAGGAGCGTAGCTGTGAAGAGGGGCTGAGGAGAAGGGGGGGCGCTCCTCTACTGTATGTACGTCAGCATCCATCCCACCGACGCAGGGAATCACTCGGGAAAATCGTCATGTGGAATGGACGGCGAGACCTGTGACGTGACGTCCACGGTGCCATTCTGCCCGGCGCTCTGTGTTTAGTTCTATTTTTAGCGCGTATTGATTGGAATACGTGATGAGGCATGTCCGCGGTGCGGCTGGAGGAAAACCCTGTCGTCTCTGTCACTTTGGGGGGGGGGGGGGGGGCGACAGGTCATCCATCTAAGAAATTGTGATTTATGAAACTCTTACGGGGGCCTCTCTCTCTTTCTCTCTCTCTCATCACCGTTCCTCATTCCAGCTGTCAGGCACGGCTGAATTAGGTTTGCGTATTTACACATAATTTTCGGCCTCCACCCAAAATGGGCATCACATCAGGAGGGATGTATATGAAGGCGAGGCGACGTTTCAGCCCGCGTTACTAATTCCATCCTTTTACCCTTGCCGTAATGTAGCTCCATACCTCCTCCTCTGGTGGGCGGAGGTAATGCATGGACCTGCTAGCTGGAGCACAGTCGCTAACGGTGCACTGTTTAGTTTCCTTGTCCCCAGGGCATAAGGGTAATAATGGTGTAATGGGGGAAGATATTGCAGGCTGTGACCTCATTTGGAGTCAGGATGTATTCCACTGGACTAATAGAGGACCTCTGTGGTGTGTGTCTGTGCGTGTGTGTCTGTCCTTCCTGGTGACATGCTTAAGAGAGATGAGCTATCAGAATTTGTGGCCATGCATCACCTTTTTTTTAATCCGCTCCACCCTCTCTGCTGCGGCACTGGACGGTCGACCCCTGGGCCTCTGCACCTCAACCACAGTCTCGCACGTCCCGTCTCGACTGACTGCATCATTACAAGCACGGGGAAGTAAAAGCGTCACACTCGACCGACTTGTACTTTCCTGACAAAAGACACCAAAATGCTAAATGACTCTTCTTTTTGATCCGTCAATCGTCTCCTCAACACTTGAGAAGAAACGGCGGTGGATCCATTCTTAATGGTTTTAAATAAATCACATGTGTTTATTTTATAACCGTCATCTATAATTGAGGCTTAATCCCTTAACAGGTTAATCATGTTAAATTCTTTTGTTAATTAATGTGATATTAAGCGCGGGCTGTGACGCGCCATTCGCTCCCCCGTTCGCTAGCAGCTGCTCACGTTTTTGAGGCTTTAACGTGTTGATTTTGATTTTGCTGTTGACCACACGCTGTTTACATTAGAATAAATATGGTTCTGGTTCAAGGTCATGTCATATAGCATAACGGCAAAACTGACAGCTAGGAACTAGACAGAGGAGGGACCATTTGTTCATACATATTCCATGGATTATGTCCACATTTCTGGTGTTTCTATATACTCATGCTTCCTTAAGCATCTTCTGCTTTTTACTGTTGGTTGTTATTATTCATCATTTCTGCCGAGACCCATTTTACGACATAATCTGTAGCTAATGTGTAAATGCAATGTGACAGCTAGATAATGCCTGAATGTTTCACATACTTCCCATTTGACCCTCATCTTATCACGCCTGCACAAGGAAGAACTTGACATATCAGCACCTCCCTCTCTGTGGAGACATTAGTGTCAGTATGTGTGGAAAACCTCACAAAACCTCCGCTGAGGTTGATGCAACTCACGATGGTCTTCGCCACCTCCCAGCAGGGGTTGTTGACCACAGCTTGAGCAGACAGTTTGCTGAACACAACTTGTCCCATTCGATCAGAGTAATCATCTCAAGGCATCCACTGACAATGAGGGAGGGGGGGGGGGCTGTTTTGGGCTTAGCCGTGCAGATGTATGTAGCACCCAATAAACAGCCATTATTACACGGACCTGGTTTATTCTTGTAAGGATGTTTTTTAGTTCCCATAGATTTCCTCACCGCCTGCCATAAAGACACACACATTTATGAATTATGCCATTCAGCCCGTCACATCTGTCATCACCTGCAGCACAAGGAAGTGCGTCTTTGCACGCCTGTGCTACATTGTGACTTATGTGGGTCATCGGTGCCCTACGGAACGGCATGCCTGCTCTTGTGCTAGAGGTGTGTTAGTGGTGTCATGTTGTGTTTAGCAGGACTAGAGGATTAACCAATCCTCTAGATGTAATGTGAAGTCATTTTGAAGACTTGAGTAATAGGGAGGAAAATGGCTCACACATCATTACTGGTAACGCTTTTACGGTTCGGGCAGATAATTCCCTTTTCTTATTACTGAGAAGAGGCACTAGCAATATGAGTTGGCCTGATAGGTAGCCGGCAGGGCGGAGAGGTCGTTAGAGATCATTAACTGTCAAGAGTAATGGGACAGCAAAACATCTGGGAGGTCACTTGTAGACAGATCAGACAAAACAAGAGCTTTCATTGATGCTGGCTAAAGCTAACTTGCTCACTATACCTCATGGCTTGATTATGGCCAATTAATAAAGCTGTGTAGGCATTCATTACTTTAGAGATGTGCTGTTAAGTTCAGAACATGTTGTCATGGCACACGATGATAGAGCTCTGCTCATTAATAGTGTTTAAAGCATTGTTTTCTCAATGCATCTTTTAATTTTAGTGAACAGTGTTTGAGTGCGTTTACATACGTGGTGTTGGAAGGGAAATTCTAATTTCCTGAGCTTGGAAGGAAGGAAAGCATCTCCAGTAACCAGCACACACTGGAGTACCGTTGCTCCCACATACACTATGTCTTGGAATAGACTTCGGCACATGAACACACCCACCTTGCAGGTCCTGTGTGTTATTTTTATATTCATATCATATTTTATGTCCTGATAAGATTATAGGATGACCTCCATGACTCACATCATCATTGCTGAGAATGTTTGCGTAGGTGGTCTTCACACCTTTGTAATATTGCTTCTATCTTTTTGAAAATGTCTCCTTCCCCTGGAGGGTTCGGGAGATATTTTGGGCCTTTCTCGACCACCTCTGTAAACAGGATGCTCACGTGTGCGTCCCACCCATCCCCTCGCTTCCTCCAGCGTGCAGTTTCCCTGGCCAGGCTCAAGCGTTCGCTCCTGCCACTTTCCTGTGAGATGCTAGTAAAGGTCCACAGTGGAGAGGCTTTTAGAAATCTCCCATTATAAAGGCAGCCCACTCAAACCGCGTGTATTGTTCCCTTTCTGACAAGTGTCTCGCTGCTTTTGGTCTATCAACTTGCAGAAGGGGGGCAATTAGATAGATGCACATGCAGAGATGGTTAATCACTGTCACTGAGCGTGCATGTGTCTGTGAGAGATGAAGAGGGAGAGAGATCATGTAGGATAAAGCACATTCCAGCAAAAATCCTAAAAATAGTAGTAATATACCCATGTGACATATTGAGGCTAAAAGCTTGTGAATAATTTGTCTAATGCGACACATACCCCCTTCCTCAGCACAGCCCTGCACACACGTGCTTGCTGCTTCCCTCAAGTTTATTCTCCACCGTGCTTTTCATTTCAACAATTAGCTGAACCTTTTTTAGCCGTATAACCCGGATTAAGCCCGTGTGGAGACCCAGTTGTAAAGGTTAGACGCAAAAAACAAAAGTGGAATTAATTTAAATGAATTAACAAAAATGTCACAGTCCAATATAGGTTCTTAATACTTTACATTCACATACTGGAGCATTAAAATATTTGTTCTTCGCAATTATTGTTGCTACTGTAGATTTTGGTCACTATGGTGACAACTTTAGAACTTTTGGAGGTCGCCCTTTAAGTGTAATAGATTTGTTATTGCCTATTGCGTGTAGGTAGCATCAAATATTAATGTGATGCTATAGTCTTGAGTTATACAAGCTTGACACGTCCATAAAACGCGTTTTGGGTGGGTGGACATTTCACGTAGTTTTAGTTGTCTGACTCTCTGTGGCACTTAAACATGAGTCATGGTCAATAGTGGTGTTATTACGTTACACACTCAGCGTTTAGTCAAAGCAAATATCCCCGCGCAAACCAGGTGAACCCGAGCAGTCGGAACCGGAGCCCCGAGGCTGCGCTGCTGCTCTAAAAGATTACGGTGAATTCTGCAGTTGAAATGTTCACGGATGTCAGCAAAAATGAAATATGTATGTGATCTTTCCGTCCTATTTCGGCTTAATAAACAGCTGAGTGTGTCAGATGTGAGCAATATGTGGCGTAGTACTAATGCCTGAGCTTCAGTGGAAATGTGAAAGGCCTAAATTATTTATAGCTCTGCCAGCACGTGCGTGTTCACACATGTTTATCCCACTGACTCTTTCCTGCCCTGTTTCACTGGCTCATTTTATTCTGCTTGTTCGGGGTGAGGCGAAAGATGTAAGAAGGAGACTGTTTGTGATCTATGATGCTAGTTTATGCCAGGCTGTTGTATCGGAGACACTTCTAAAGCCATCTGTCACTTGGAAAGTGTCTCAGCCAAATGGGAAAATAAGGAGGACGGGATCGCTTCAAGCAAAAATGTGAACTCATGATCGTAATGGGGGGATCTGCAGCCCGCACGGACAGCAGAGGATTTACAGACCGGGGGAGGCCGGTGCGCGCCAACCTCGGGAGGCTTTCGCGTAGGTGGGAGTAGACAGAAAGCAGGTGGATGCTTCAACAGAACGATAACAGAACGCCCGATAAGCCACCCCGTCTGTCAGGTTTGACGGCGTGGCGATGAATTGCCAGGTTGGGGCATGGCCGACAGGTGAACAGATGGGACTCGCTAAAAAAACAGACATGTCAGATGTGTAAAAATATTATTCAGCGTCGATTCCATTATGTTTTGGGCAGCGTTACTGTACCCAGAGCTACCCCGAGATTGGGGTTGGTTTGATTGGCTGCCTGAGCCGAACTATAACAGCCCCGGGATCGATTGTCATGAGTCAATATTTAACTGTCTCAAAAATAATTCATCCACGTCTTTGTCTTTAGACTGTGTAAAGCCAAAGGAGTGTTTACTTTGAATTAGCCGATCGAAGCGTCTTGCGCAATTCTTTGCCGCTTTCACTGCCATAGTTAAACACATTTTTCCCACTTTCTTGCAGGGAAGCCCCAAAGCATCGAGAGCTCAGAGCGGGTCCAGCTGTCGGGCACTTATAATGTTCGGAAAGGGAAACTCCAGCTGCCGGTGAACCGCTGGACCAGACGTCAGGTCATTCTGTGCGGCACCTGTCTCATCGTCTCCTCCGTCAAGGAGAGCCAAACGGGGAAGATGCACATCTTGCCACTCATCGGAGGAAAAGTAGGCCATGGATCATATCACGTGGTGTATTTATCCCCCGCGGGCAGCGATATCGCTTAAAAAAGGCCATTGTATAAACCAGGGGTGGGCAAATCCAGTCCTCGAGGGCCGTATCCAAGCCAGACTTTCTGTCCTACAGGTAAACACGCTCACCTGGGTTCCATTTACCTTGGTGAAAGTGGTTTCTCCCTGGTAGGATGCAAAACCTGGCTGGATTCTAGCCTTCATGGATTGGACTTGCCCATCAGAGGAGGTCAAATTCAGTCCTCGAGGGTTGAATTCAAGCCGGGATTTACATCCTACCAGGCAGGAAATGCTTTCACCAAGGGAAATGGAGCCCCAGGTGAAGGTGTTGACCTGTAGGACAGAAAGTCTGGCTTGGATACGGCCCTCGAGGACTGGATTTATAAACTGTCATTATACCACCTGACGAAGCCACTTCTACGGTCCTTTAAACGCGTCTCCCTGCAGAGACGTTTGTCTGTTTACATTGCATCAATAATACTTCCTGCTTGGTTTGTTTTAGCCCAAGGTCACACAGGAAGGGTGTGAGCCAAATCTTTCATAATCTTTCATAGTCAAAGAGTTTTCAGCAACATTTTGGAACTGTCACATCTGGAGCCAAGACATACTCGAACCGTTTAGGATCCTGAAACGTGATATTGACGGACAGTTTCTCTTCATGTTTTTGTAGAAACACGTTTTTGTTCAGTTATTGTTTCACGGTCCTTCCTGACACAAAACCACATCGCACTCAACCGCACCCAGTTCTTAAACACAACACATGACCTCCAGTCATCCATGCAGGGGCCCTAAATGTGCCTGTGTGTGTGTGTGTTTGCGTGCCAATATTTCGTTACCGACTGTAACTAGTCAGCCATTCACAGAAACTCGTGCTTAAGTGTGCCTGACTCTGCCTGCCTAAAGCAGCCATTGTACATACATTTGCTCTCGCTTGAGTCACGCACATGCCAGCGTCATATGATTAAACGTGCCTCAGATTCAACATGCAGCTGCTTGGCTGAATTTGTCTCCCCCACAGCTATGGTGCGTTCTGGTTGCTGTACTGTATCCCGTCTCTCCTTTTCTTTCACCACTCGGCACTGTGTACGTTCAGCGGGAGATCAGACGTAGCTTCGTCTTTAACGCCGTTTGTGTGATGCATCGTAGGTGGAGGAGGTGAAGAAGCACAATCACTGCTTGGCGTTCAGCTCAGCGGGGCCTCAGAGTCAGACCTACTACGTCAGCTTTGACAGCTTCACGGAGCACCTGCGCTGGCACCGACACGCTGCCAAGGTACCGTGCGCATAGCGCACAAGTGTTAGCAAAAGAAAAAGGGAGAACACAAGCATATGGTCAGCTGCGTTGTACAGGACGTAAGTCGGAACATGCATGACTGCAAGTTGAAGGTGAGGAGAAAGAAATTCCACAAAGGTGGCCCTGCTCCCGCCCAAATTTCACTGCCCACCAGCACATTGCTTCGCCCTATGCTATTTAAAAATAAGTTTCTGGGTGTATTTAAAGTAATAGACCCCGCTCATGGCTTTTGTTCATTTGAACTCAAGTGGGCCACGGCCAGAAAACCTCTTATCTAAATATTAACAGGGCCGTACATGTCACCCGCACCCAGAGGGCCACTCAGAATAGAAGCCTGGATAGAGGCGGCACGTGACCCACTAACAACTCCTGAGCCTCTAGCTAGCTCCAGACTGAAAGCTGAAATTTACCAACTGCATATTTCTTTCTTGTGGACCCAGCTGACGCGTCTGTCGAATGACAGCTTGCTTATTTCTGTAAATTTGAGCAAGGCATGGTCACGTGTTAACCGCCCTTCAAACATGCAGTTAACTGGATTAGACAATAATGTAATGTTCAGCCACCAACCTGCTGGACGGCCTAATCCTAATAAGATTGGCTCCTGATTGACATCTGACCTCTCGGGTGCTGGCTACACTTCACTACTGAAGCCGTGTGTAGTGGAGATAATCGTATTTAACTCCTTGTTTCTCTTTCTTACCTCACGTTTTTCTTTTTTCCCCCCTCTAAAACATTCCTACCTCCATCTAGATGGTGTCTCAGAGGATCAACTCGGTGGATCTGTCCTGCTGCAGCCTGGAGCAGCTCCCCCCCAATCTGTTCTACAGCCAGGACCTCACTCACCTCAATCTTAAACACAACTTCCTGTCTGCTGATCAGCGGCTGCAGCAGTTGCAGAGGTAAATAATTGCACCATCAGTCTATGGTACACACACCTGAGAGGTGGAAGGATGCAGAGCAGGAACACGCAGGTCGAAGGGACGTGTCCGCTCCGGATGAGCTAGATCAGGCCAGATTATTCTTGAGAAGGTTTAACAAAGATGAGCGTAATTGCAACACAACAGGAGATGACATGGGCTGTCGTTCAGGAAGAGGCGAGATGAGACGCTCACGGAGCGAGGCTTCATTGGACACAGCAGGTCATGACCGCCTGGTTTGAACAGCTTTATCTGTTGCCTGCAATTTGCAAGCAATCAACCTGAGCATTTTAGGACTGGGGCCACGGGCACACTGGGACCGGAGAAGCTAGCCAGAGCTTTATTCTGTGCCAGGCTAGGCTAAAAGAGTCCAGAGCACAGAAGGGTTGATGTGACTACATGGGAAGCTTTTAATGTGTCTCTCTCTCTCTCCCTCTCGCTCTCTCTCACTCTCTCTCTCTCTCTGTGGGCACCATCTGCTGCATGCTTATCATGGTCCCAGATTAAAGCCCATAGCCAAGACATGTGTGCACGTGTGTGTGTGGGTGTGTGTACACTTAAACTGTGTTGCAAACTTTCGTTTTGAAGAATGTTGTTTACGTTAGCAAACGGTGTGAATTTGAGTGTGTGTTTGTTTAGTAGTTTCTACATTTTTGAGGCGGAGAGAGTCCTGTTTTCTTGTTTACAGTAGAAAAAGAAACCGTGGGGAAATAAAGCATGCGAGGAATCAATGTTCCTCTTCAGTGACAGCATTCCTGAGAATATCGGCCGTCTCTATAAAAACTACAGAAATAAAAATAAAAATAAATCTAAAATTACCAGTCCTTTAATCGTTGGCGCTACACAGCCCCCCTGCTGGCCAAGCAAGATAATATCTATTTTGTTCTGCCAACCTCTAAGCAGGCTCATCCGCGTTTGACCCACTATGACAGAAAGAGGTCAAAACTGAGAAAGAATATGAAAGTGGAGGCATTTTGACAGAGGCGTGCAGTGAGTACTCACTCTAGCCCCGTGAGACCAAAGTCTAAAGAGCCAGATTAAAGTACAATAATACTGCGTGTGAGCTCTGTTACGGTTGGTGTCTATGTTTTAGTGTAAACTGCAGTTTTGGGAGTGTATTTTTGCTTAAGTGTAAATAATAGTTTTTCAACACGGGGTATAGTGGTTCGAAAGTCACTTGCCTCATACCTTTGCCTTTCAATCTGGTCGGTGATCTGCCCATCAGATAAGCACAATCACTAGTCTGGGATATCAGCTCTTTCCCTTGGCATGGAACGCTCTTCCCAGCATGCACTTCACTGTAAGACACAGTTCACTGTTCACCATGGGAATAGCGATTGGATTATTCCTTTACAGAGTGTGTGACGTTGCTTTGTGAAGGACTCAAATTGAAAATTACTGGACTGAATTATGATGAGCTTTTTTGGTTTTTGAGTTTGATCTTTCATTAGGCGACGGCAGAATAATCTGATTCAAACAATAAAAATCATTTTAGCAGTAAAAACATTGGGAATGCTCTTCTTGATGTACATTGTAGTTTTGATTTTCACAAAGTTCAATCAAATAGCCCCCAACACGGCCGGTTTATTCAGCCCCAGGGACCGTGAGATGAGTTGAAGCGTCACTGCGTTGACGATAGCTAGTTCACGTTATCCATTATCTGTTACAGTTGGCGATTCCACCGGGTTTATCACTGCCATTGAGCTGCGAGATCCCAGTATATGGCTGGAAACAGTGTTGATAATGGAGCACTGTTGGGACAGAACAACATAACTATCACATAAAAAATCTATCAAAGTTTGGCTCGCTTTGTTGTGCTCACTAATATCTGCAAGTAGTTGCCTTAAGTAACTACTGTTGGTGGTTTCTCATAGAATGAAAGAAGGAAATCGATGAGGTTGGATCTAAATAACGACCTCGAAGAGACATTATTGATTATGAATGCAGCCGTTAAGTGCACCACACTGTCATTTCACCTGCTGTTAATTATACAATAATGAGAACAGCTTTGATTTCCAAAGGTCATTTGCAAAGAAGAAGACTGAAGTGATGGGATCAGTATGACACAGACAAAGGGAGATTGTGGGGAGGGGGTGTGAGTGTTACTCAGCAGATTGCAGGCTGATTTAATAGGGGAATGACATTTGCCTGCACACCCCATCCCACCACAGAGGAGTCACCCTCAGCCTGAATTACCATTCCACCCTAATCAATAACCCTGATAAATGGTTTGCCGTGATATGCAGCCATTCTGAGTGTAACCAGTGTGTCCACATTAAAAGGAAATTAAGCATCGGCAGCTCAAGCAGCCACTTCAGCCTCTGAGCCTCATCCTACATGGCCTCTTGCCCATCTCTGACACAGCTGTACTGGAGTGTCCCCATGTGTCGGCACGGATCGATAAAGACAGAGCTCAGAGTGCCTCACCTGTCCCTCAAGGGGACTCGCCCCTCTGAAGGTCAAAACTGTGCCATAGGACACTGCTCCAAATGCCACTGGTTGCTGGTGTTTCATTGAACAACACCGACATCGACGCTGCCATTGTTTGCTCAACAGGACGCTATAAAAAGCATGACAACAGTGCGTGTGTGTGTGCGTGTGTGTGTGTGTGTGTGTGTGTTTACTTTGGTGCAAACGTCTCTCACTTCACAGGAGTTAATAAGCTCGTTTTATTTCCTTTCCAGGTTCTCTCGTCTGCGGAGCCTCAACCTGTCCAACAACCACCTGAGTCAGTTTCCTCTGGCCATTTGTGACATTCCCACACTGACAGAGGTCAACCTGAGCTGCAACTACCTGGTCTCTGTCCCGTGTTCTGTGGGAGCGATGACAAAGTGAGTCATGAGAAGAGGGCGTTATTGCAGATGAGGAGAATCGCTAACGCGCAGCTGACATATTTGCTAATTCCAGTCGTCTGGTTTATATTTGTACCTCTGCCCTTTGAGGGGGGCAGAAAACCAGTGTGCATATCAGAAGAGTATCAGAAGTTTACATAGTCAAATGTGGGCGTTACCTAGCAACAAGCAAGTGGCAGAACAACTCCTCGGATGTACTTTGCTGGTTTCAACACATTAGCAAACAACAACACGCCATGTGCAGATCGCGTGCGAGCTCCGGTGACATTTTGCCACAGTTGTGGCCTCCCCTTTTAAAGGCCGATACAAGTAGTTGATTTTCAGGTTATAATCATTTACAGGCTATTTAGTTTAATGAAAATCTTCTATTAAAGGGGGTTGAGATAACCTTCAGCTAATCTGACAATTATATTAAACTTTATCAGCAACATTTATAAATGTGATAAATCCTCCATGAGTCAACTACTCATGTTACCCTAAAAGTGGAACTCCAGAAATGAGTGTAATTCGATTAGTGAGTTTTAACAAATGTGTAATTAACAAATGTGTCCTTGGGTTTCAGTGAAATTAGATGAGAATTATGCAGAATAATCATTTGCATCTGTAAATTCCTGAAGTGGCCAGTAGGGCGTGTGAGCTGCTGCTGCCATCTGCTGGCTGATGTGTGTTTATGTGCGCTGTAAAAAGGTAGACAGTGCAAACAAGATGAGATTTTGCTTGGATGAAATGTAATTTGTGTTCTCAGTTTGCAGACGTTCCTGTTGGATGGTAACAACCTAAATGAGCTGCCTGGGGAGCTTGGATCCCTCCAGAGGCTGAGCTACTTGGGCCTTTCTTTCAACCACTTCAACCACGTGCCCCAAATCCTGGAGCAGTTACCCTCCATGGAGAAGTTGTGCATGGCTGGAAACAGCCTGGAAACACTCACCCTGCAGAATTTCCGACTGCTTCGTGTCAAACACATCGATCTGAGGTATGAAAGCGCAGCCATATTATATCCGATTAAATGTTTCTGCACTTAACTTGGTGTTGAATATTGGGGTTTCCAGCATCAAACACCAGCAGAATCCATAGTCATGCTTGTCCCCGGACATGTAGTTGATCGCAGATGTCACCTTTCTAATGATGGAAACAGAAGCACATAGAGGAGACCACCAGCTGCTGTGCCTCCACCACTTTGGGTTAAAGCACACAGCAGAAATGACTTGCACTATTTCCCAAGTTAATACTTCACCCCGCATGAGGTCACTCAGACAAGTTCACCAAGTGTGTTTCCAGACGTTCTCACCTGACGTGCAAAGGTCACTCTGCGTCGGTGCTGCGGCCTTAATTGTTGATTTACTTTTGAGAAATTCAAAGCAGGTTTTTTGGGGGGGCTGAAGATCAACATAATTCTTGCTGTTGTCTGTTTTCAGTTCTACTGGAATTTAAATGATTTTCATCATGTGAACCCGTCATCAGATATGACGACTGGTTTGAATAAAGAGCACGTGTTTTATTTGAGTGAACAGAAAGAAAGAAATAGTCTCCATCTGTTGTTTGGAACATAAAAGTGTGGAGAGAGTGAAATATATCCATATCCTGGGGCACGCTTCTTGAAACACTACAAAGGTCTCCACCTGTGCAGCTCAACCTTTGCTCCCCCCCGTCAGGTTGAATAAGATCTCCAGCGTGGTCCCAGATGAGCCCGACCTGCTCAGACACGTGACCCAGCTGGACGTACGGGACAACAGGCTGACGGAGCTCGACGCCTGCGTCTTCCCCAAGCTGGAGATGCTCCACTGCGAGAGGAACCGCATCGCCTGCCTCAAGGCCAAAGGTTCCTTTCTTAAAGGCATCTACGCCTCCAGCAACGGTGGGTTTTTTCCCCCACGAGGGACGTGTGTGGTTAGCAAAGACGCACTGACTCTCCTCTCATCCTCACCACCTCTCTGATTTCTGCCTATCTGATCTGAATGTATGATATCCATTCCGTTTAATCCTGGGTTTTTTTTTCCTGTGCACACATGGTTTTAATTTCCTCATGCTCTCCCATGAATTCATTAACTGAATGCATTTGCATCGTTCTCCTCCATCATCTTGGTCTTTCTTGCCAGCAGTCACCTCCCGAACATGACTATTTCTCATTTACCTGCTCTTGTAATTGACTATCTGTCCTTGCTGTAGGTTAATGCGTTTGCATTTCTCCCCACAGAGCTGCAGCAACTGGTTATCAGCCCCGTGCCCTCCAATCTCACTTACATGGACATTTCGAGGTGAGACAAATCACACTTTACACACACAAAGGAACGTAGCTCTAATTGTAAAAAACGTATTTAAGAAATCTCGTTCCCAGTCAAACCTCACTGGATCTCCATTACAGCGTTAATGAGATCTTTGATTATGTCCGTGACACTTCTGAAAATGGGGTTCACAACACAAATGTGAGCTCAGTCGGCTAATTAAAGTTAATCTGGGAAAAGACAATGTAATATAGTAACACCAAACAGTTCTAAGCAGAGCAGAAGATTATGTCTTTTGTAGAGCAGAGCGGATTCCAATTCCAGTTCCGTGTCCTCGTAATTTAGATTCCATGGTGGTTATCACACTTTTCTAACTGCACATACATCACAGCACCAGCACCAGCATCACATTCACCCACTCTCCTCCTGCAGGAATCATATGGAGGCCTTGCCAGACTGGCTGTGTGAAGCTAAGAAACTCGAAGTTCTGGATGTGAGCCATAACCTAATCGCTGAACTCCCAGCACGGTGAGTTCATCCCGGCCTGCAATGCTGAGTAAAGTGCTGTGTTTTCCCTCCCTGGCCCTCTGGTGACCAGTCATCTGTTCTTAATAGAGCCTCATACATCACACGGACAGCCTGAGACCTCCAAACGTGCCATCCATTTCCCTCCACTTTATGTGCTTTTAGAAGGTCAATTTGGGGACTTTCTCTTCCTCTTCATTCTCCTTCATACAGTTTGCTGCTTAACGTCTTGGCCACCATAGCTATCCATCTTTTACTCTTGTGTCCCCAGTGTCTCTATTTGTAATTATTATTGAAAATGTGTCACAGTGATGTATTTCACTTGTAGGCGACAGCTATTTCACAGCATCCTTTTCTCCTTGTAATGTTATCACCATACCACCTGTTTTCCTCTCCAGAAGCCTGAAGCATTTGTGTCTGTAATGTTATTTTTGCTGCAGGTTGCTCTGCAGCAACAGTCTGAGGAAGCTGAGCGTTGGATACAACCAGCTGCAGAAACTGCCTGAAAGGGTGGAGCGCCCCCTGCTGGAGGTTTTAGACGTACAGCACAATCAACTATTGGAGCTGCCCTGCAACCTGTTCCTCAAATGTAACAGGTAACATTAATCATCAGCTGAAACTGTTGAGTAGTTTCATGTACAGAAATTTGAGCAGAAGATTGAGGGGGACAATGCAGATGAGGATGACGAAGGGGAAGGACAGAAATGATGGATAGGATTTTAGTTGAGGACTTTACAGGAAAAACAAAGGAGCAAAGATGAATGAAAATGCATTGAGGTCATGACAATTTGAAAATGAAGCCACTCGTCCACGTTCTGGAGAGGCAAAAGGGTGAATCTGCACTTTTTATTTCAGCTTAAGATGCGTCAACGCTTCAGCAAATAAGCTGGAGCACATGCCGCCATCCAGCCTGTCGGAGGACAGCCACAGTGTTCTGCAGGAACTCTACCTCACCAATAACCGGCTCACGGACAAGTGTGTGCCCATGCTGACCGGCCACACACACCTGCGCGTTCTGCACATGGCTTACAATCATCTCCAGACTTTCCCAGCCAGGTAAAACCTTTTGACATTCACGTTCACTCAAAAGTTCTTATCGTTATAAATCTATTTATAGCTACTTTCCTGTCAGTAAAAGTCAGTGATAATGGACTGTTGAGGGCAATTATGTTACAGGATTTGATTTTATCAATATTATGGATGGAAAAACATTTGGCTGACTTGTTTATTGAATGTTTCCGTGGAGAAAAACAATTATTAAGGTGCTACAAAATATAGAATTGATCTCAGAATCTGTCAGTCACGTCTATTTTTGTTCATCTTAATATGACATGCTGGAACAAAACCATGTTCATTAAATGAACTAAGGATGATTAATGAGCAGATTTTCTGTTCAAATTTGCATTTATTCCTCATAGTAAAATGGCAAAGTTGGAGGAGTTGGAGGAGGTGGACCTGAGCGGGAACATGCTGAAGACCGTGCCCACCACCATCATGAACTGTCGGCGGATGCACACGCTCATCGCCCACTCCAACTCCATCGAGGTCTTTCCAGAAGTCATGCAGCTGATGGAGATGAAAGTAAGAGAGCAGCATCGCACATGCATCTCCGTTGTTAAGCGCTGCACGAGCCCCCGGGAGCTTACATCTGGGCCTCTGTTGTCAGTGTGTAGATCTGAGCTGCAATGAACTGAGCGAGATCAGCCTGCCTGAAAATCTGCCTCCCAAGCTCCAGGAGCTGGACCTGACAGGAAATCCTCGTCTGAATCTGGACCACAAGACCCTTGAGCAACTCAAGTATGTAATTAGTATATTAGCTTAAAGGTACAGATCAGGCAATAATATCGCATAACATCTTATGTAACGTGTCATAAAGGGCCAAGCTTTCGGTTGTTTTTCTCTACATATTCAGTGAATTTGACCTTTTTTTCCCAGTAATATTCGCTGCTTCCGTATTGATCCACCACCAACCTTTTCATCGAACGAGACAACTGGCGGGCCCGCTGTGTGGAGCCACGGCTACACGGAGGCCTCGGGCGTCAAGAACAAGTGGGTTTGATAGTAGTCAATGGAGAAAACAGAAAAACAGCCAACAGGCCAGCGTCACAGCGAAGCCCCGGTGAACTCAGAGTCGAGAGAATGTGCTGTTTAATAGACGATATCAGTACGGTGTTCATTTAAAATAGGAATCAAATAGGATTATATCTGTATGGGCTGAGTCAAGTTTTCAATATTTCGTTGTCTCCACTTAATATCCAAGTGATGCTTAGGCAGCAATTTTGCTGTCTATGTCTTCTCTGTTGAGTAGTGAGAGGAATGACTGTGTCTTTTCAGCTGCCCTTTCTTCCTGACGACCCTCTTTCTTTAGGTTGTGCGTGGCAGCTCTGTCTGTGAACAGCTTCTGCGGCAGCCGGGAGGCTCTGTACGGCGTGTTCGATGGCGACAGGAACGTGGAGGTTCCCTACCTTTTGCAGTGCACCATGAATGACGTGTTGGCAGAAGAAATACACAAGACCAAGAGCGAAGAGGACTACATGACCAACACCTTCCTTGTCATGCAAAGGTACACAACAGCCTCAAGTTCACTCCTGTCACAAATTATTCTTATCCTAATGCTTAATTTTTTTCTTTTTTTTTTTTAACCATTCTAGAAAACTTGGAACTGCAGGACAGAAACTGGGCGGCTCAGCAGCTCTGTGTCACATCCGCCATGACCCGACCGATCCCGGAGGGTGCTTCACACTCACTGCTGCTAATGTGGGCAAGTGCCAGGCCATCCTGTGCCGGGATGGGAAACCGTTGCCGATGTCGCTGCTTCACAATATCGGGCTCGAGGAGGAGTACAGGAGGATCAGACAGCACAGGGCCATCATTACAGAGGTAAAACACCTGAAACTCACAAAGCACATTGATATTTCCATGGCGTTTGTCACTAATGGATTTTTATTCCGTCAGGATAACAAGGTCAATGGTGTGACCGATTCCACACGTATCATGGGCTACTCCTTCCTCTACCCGGCCGTCCTTCCCTGTCCGCACGTGCAGACAATCACTCTCACCTCTCAGGATGAATTCTTCATTCTGGGTAGCCGGGGCCTATGGGACGCCGTGTCCCCTGCCGAGGCCGTGGAGGCCGTCCGAAACGTCCCCGACGGCTTGGCCGCTGCTAAGAAACTGTGCACGCTGGCGCAGGGTTACGGCTGCACAGACAGCATCAGCGCTGTTGTGGTCCAGCTGAGTGTGAGCGAAGACTGCTGCTCCTGCTGCTGTTCTGAGCCAGCCCAGCCACCTCCGAGCCCAGGCCTGGGCCCCTATCCCTCCTCCTCCTCTGCCATCAAAGAGAGGCCGTCGGATGGCTCTCTCCCTGTCCCGCCTTCTTCCTGCAGTGAAATCAGCAGCGAGATCAGCACGAGTGAAATGAGCAGCGAAGTGGGCTCCACAGCGTCGTCCGACGAACCCCCGCAGAGCTCCTTGGTGCTCCTGCACGAGCAGGCCCATCACCCCCACCTCCACATGCACCACCAGACCCACCCGCTGTCGACACACCAGCAGGCCCACGCTACCACCCAGCCCTGCCAGTACCTGTTCCCGAGCTCAGAGCTGCCCTCCGCGCGCAGCTGCTGTGCCCTCCACCCTGTCTGCTTAGCGGGATCCTTTCAGAGGCAGCTGTCTAGCGCCACCTTCTCCAGCGCACTGTCTGACAATGGGCTGGACAGCGAGGACGAGGAGCCCATCGCAGGCGTGTTCTCGAATGGAAGCCGTGTGGAAGTAGAAGCAGATGTCCACTGCCTTAAAGCCGAGTGCTCTCCCCAAACATCGCCACCCTCGTCCTCCACCCAGGAGCCAGCGCTGTTAACACTACCCCCGCCACCACCACCACCACCGTGCACCCCAGAGCCCCCGGAGGAGGGGATCAACTTGAACTTCGGCGAGGCCGAGAACGGGCTGGAGAGAGACGAGAGTTGGCAGGGAGTCGGAGCTGGAGCCGCGGATGGAGGAAAGTCGGGGGGTAAAAGGAGGGTCAACGGATCGGTGGCGCAGCAGGAGCAGAGCCACAACCTTATCGAGGTGGCCGCCGACGCGCCGTCGAAAAAGCCTGGAGGATACTTCACCGCTCCAGCCCAGCCAGACCCCGACGACCAGTTCATCATCCCACCAGAGCTGGAGGAGGAGGTGAAGGAAATCATGAAGCAGCATCAGCAGAGGCAGCAGAAGCCCGCGGGAAGCGAGCAGCCCTCTGATTACTACGACACCCCTCTTTAAATGTCAACAGCACCCACTACAGCATCGCGTCCCTCCCGGCTGTAGCATGCACATCATCTTTTTTCTTTAATCAGAAGGATGCATACAAGTTTCCTCAAGAGGCTTTACAATGCTCCACTCAGCCTCGTGCACTGTCAACTGCTCCTCCCATTAGACATAAACTATTTACAGAACGAGAGAAGCAAACGAGCCCTTTAACGATCTCTTTCACAGACTGTGGAACTTTTTTTTTTTCTTTCATTAGAGAACCAGCTAATATGTAATCAACACTAGTCTATTTTTGCTAATAGCGTTAGCTTTCCACTACACTTGTCAAGATGGGCAACAGTTCTATGATTTTATTGTTTTGTAAAAGAAACTTACCATATCTTTTAATGTGAAAGCAGTGACATTGCTGGGAGATCTTTTTTTTAAAAAAACAAACAAAAAAAACAGCGACAGCGAAACAACAGACACATAATCTTTTTATTATCAGTGAACTCTATGGAATGGTACACCAATTACACCACACTTAACTGTTGTAGAGCACTTAAAAATACTGTATTTCTTCAGTAAATCATGGCTCTTAGCCTGTAAACTGGCATAGATTCTTTATGTTTGTTTGTTTTGTAGGAATTTCAAATACTAACTCCTAGGAGTTGCATACTCGTCTTGGTGACTCAGTCACTTCTACTAATCTTCTCTGAGAGAAATGATTTTTTTCCCAATTATTGTAAATAAGAGAAATGTTGTATACTGATGCTTTTTAAAGGAACTGCATACTTGTATGTTGGTGAAGGAAGGAGTAGAGTCTGCTCTTATAGAGGTGTCACCCTACACACAGGCACACACACACACACACGCGCGCACACACACACTCTTATGCAGTTCAACATTCCATACAATTTACTGTAGGTACACAGAGACGCTATGACCTGCTCCACGTGGATTGTGACATCCTGCAGTCATCATTGTGATCTAATGAACACGGACCATGCATGCACGGAAACACACAAACATGCCATACATGCACACAAATTATTAATCCCACCTCCCAACAACAGTAACTGTTATCACCGGCATGACTGTGTCAAGTTCAGTACTGCAAACATACAATATATCCACATGGAAAAGAGGCAACACAGATGTGATGTTCCTGTCTTTGGTATAATAAATTTTAAATTTGTGAATACAAGTTATGTTGTCCAGGATTTTTTTTGATAAAAAAAGCAAAAAAAAAAGTCAAAAAAGATTTTATTTCAATAGATTGTTTTATTAATGATAAAAATATTAATTATTTATATTATTTACAGCATACAATAGCAGTGCTTTTTCTTATTTTGTTTTTATATTACATGACCAGTAGAGGGCAGTATGATACAATGCGCTGTACTGCTAATAGCTTAAGACCATCTCCCATTCCACTATAATTCAATGCATTTTCTGCAATACATATCTTTATCTAAAAAAACAAAACATTTTCCTGAAGATGATCTTTTCCTTCCACTGTCATTTTAAACTTCATCATCTCCAATTACAATCTTTGGGCTCCCAGGTCAATGTTGGTGTCGCTTTTGCTTTGTTTCCTGTACTTCCTCTTCACACAGAGGACACTGACCACGGTAATTATCACCATTGCTCCCAGCACGGACAGAGAAGAGGCAAGTGCAAGGGTGGTTTTCTCACTGACGGAGCCGCTGAACTGACAGCGGTCTCCGTAGTACCACCAGTCACCTCCCACAGAGCACCTGCAGGACAAAGATGGAAGACAGGTCAAGGTTTAAGGCAGGCAGGTGGTCTTTATTTATGTCCTTGCACATTGATGTAATATGCACACACCTGCAGGTTGCCTCCCCTTCATCCACCACACAGACGCCATCGTTCAGACACTCCACGTTTTGGCAGGTGTTGGGAATATCGGGTGTCGTGCTCGGCGTTGGAAGAGGCTGGCTGACCGTTAGATGAGAGATGTCTGAAGACAGAGAGGAAGCAGGGGAGTGAAAATGGATGTCAACAAGGCAACAACATGATGCTCTAATATGATGAGTGAAGAGGATGAATACATAGATTCTACATGGGGAGACTTTAAGATGATCTGATTACCCTCCATAGTGAGGAGGAAGATGGCGTCTCCGTCCTTGATGAAGTCCCGGCTCTTAGCTCTGAGATGGGTCAGATACACGGCGGTCCCGGCGCCTGGACCTCGGAAATACGTGGAGCCGCTTGTGTCGGTGACCTCCGTGCCGACCTTGCGAGGATCATCCCAGAAAAACTGGTCCGAGTCTGTGAAAGGGGAGGGAAAAAAATTGTGAGAAAATCTCGTCGATGTCCTGAAAGGTTGCGTCATCAAAAGCGAGCCCACCTGCTGCCTTCATGTTGGGGTCGGTGGTGACGCTGCGCTGGTTGGACATGCGTTTCTGGATGTGTGGGTGCTGGTCCATCAGCATCATGGTCATCTGCTTCCAGGGGCACGGCCATTTCTGTCCAGCGTCTCCTTCACGTGCAACCAAATGAGCAAACGCCGACAGCTGACCCGGGTACCTGTCGGTGCCGTTCGGATACAGCTGCATTTGGAAGGTGTAACCTTCTTTGGATTTAAACGGAGGGCTGAAAATGGACTGGTTGTTGGGGGTGTTTTCCATGACTTGGCTGAAGTTTTTCACCCGCCAAATAAATTCTGGGCAAGTTGTCTCAGAAATGTTGATATCGTCCAGTGACAGTCCCCCCGCGGCCGGCCCAGACCCTTCTTTTGTCCCTTCGAAGACAACCCGGAACTTCTTTTTGGTGTCTAAACTCACATGGTGCAGTTGCCACATCTTCTGAGGAGAAGCTGCTCACAAAACACACGATTTCACTCGGTCACAAATCACAATTTGAATCGTTCTGGAGAATTTGGGATGGCGACACTCACCATTTATGGTCTCTACAAAGCGGAGCTTTCCAGCAGGGTTAGCGCTGTCGTACTCGCGGACGTGGATCTTCAGGGTGTCATTGGTGCCGCCAGTGTTGTAGTAGTAGAACTGCAGACACTGTTGTCCTCTTTTGGGATATAGAAGCCTGCTCTCCAGCTGAGCCGTGTCCCCGCTGTTGGCTGTGCCAGTGTCGAAGTGCATGAAATACCCTGAACCTAAAGATCAGGATTCCACTTCAATTAAAAGATCCTCAAGCATCATCTCAACATGTTTGGAGTAGCTTGTGTTGGCTGATGGTCCGTATTTAGACAGTTGTGTGTGTGTGTGTATTCACCAGAACATTTGCCCAAATTGGAGTAGTCTGTGTGGGGTCCTCCAGGGGCTGAAGCCACCCTCACCCAGTCTGCCTTGTCCCCTTGTCCCTGGATCATCCCGCAGATGTTTTCACGCTCAAAGTCGCATGAGTCCAGGAATGTCGAGCCTCTGGCTGGAAGACAGAGAGACAAACAAGTGTCGCCCTTTGGAACGCCATAAATTAGCTGCACATCAGGGGAAGGTTTTGCTTATCTGCCTCATTGGTTGTCGTCTTTCCATGAGGAGATAAGATAATGAAATTACAGCTGATGTGTGTGTGAAAAACATGTGATCACGTTGATCCAACACTTCTTACTGCAATTATAGAGGCGGTGGAGCTTGAGCAGGTCACTGTCGCTGAACTCCATCCGCTGGCCGATGACGTCGCTGAAGGCCGGGATGTTGGTGACGATGGTGGGCTCCCCTTCTTTGCTGAAGGCGGTTTTACTGTAGTGCATCATGGAGCCATAGTCGTACGGTACTCCCAGGGAGCTGGAGGTGGTGTCGTTGTAGGTGTTGAAGTTGTGCTGTTTATCTGAAGATGGGACAGAAGATCAGATACGTTGAATTTCCTGTGATTATGGTGGAAATGTGGCTCCCCACAGTTGACAGCCTGTTAACAGCTCCTCAGTTGCCAAGATAAGTTTGATTTCATGGCAATTGTAACATTCAAAGCAGACAGGGCAGCTTACCGAAGGTCTGATGTTCCTCCACGTGCTGCGTTCAGAAGATAACACGGGCAGGAAATCAACACATGTGCATGCTTATCACATATCTCTAAATCACCTTTAGCCTGAAGTGCTATCATTGCCTTTGCATCCCAAACCACTCAAAAGCTTTGCGTTATGATGAGTTTCTGGGTTTTCATGATGTAAATATATGCATGCGTGCACGAGCAGTGTGGAGATCAATTTTCCTGGCTCGGCTTCATGGAGCCCTGAGACGTTCCCTACCCTCTGGGATGCGGTCCCACATGATTTTGACGTAATCGTCCCGATCGGCTCTCGACTGCTCGTGCCAGAAACCCAGAGCGTGGAGGAACTCGTGTTCGATGGTGGCGATGCGGTCGCAGTTGGTACCAATGGACAGCCTCTGCTTCCCCACGTGCCGGTTTCCCACAGAGGAGAAGCAGCTTCACCCGGAGGGGAAAAACACCCACAATGTTAAGAGTTATAATAAAACCCAGCAATTAACTTTAGCTTCCTGTGAGCTACAAAGACAAAAAAAAGATATTTATGGTCTCACCCACTGCCTTTGAAAATGGAAATATAATTTGCTTCTCCGCTCCAGGGTTTGAAGTCGATGCAGCTCTTGAGACGATACTGCTCAAAGGCCTTCATGATCACACCCTTTGCGTTGACCTCTGCAGAGAAGACAAAATAAAAGACCAATTAAATTCGACTTCGGTTAACTTTGTGGCAGTTGGACAGTATTTTTAACGCCTCCTCAGTGGAGCTATAAAGTTAAGGCTTCAAAATAAACTACATTTATCAACTACCGTATTTTCTGGACTAAATGTCGCTCCAGAGTTTAAGTCGCACTTGCCAAAAAATGCATAATAAAGAAGAAAAATAGAATAGAAGTCGCACTGGACTATAAGTCGCATTTTGGGGGAAAATTTATCTGATAAAATCCGAGACCAAGAACATATATTTCATCTTGAAAGGCAATTAGCATGGATTAGCAATAGGGTTACGGTATGCTAACGTAACAAATTCAGCTACATGACGAATTTAATATACACTGGCATTATTTAATACTTGACAAGAAAATGCAAATACTCAGTTGCATGTGAGTATAAAGTGATGTAAAGCACAGTACAAGGTTTAAGGCCATCCTACCCAAGTCATCCTCCATATAATACGGGATCGTCTTGGGCCACCTGTACTCATCCCCTATTATGGAATTTCGAGTTTGCCACTGTCGTAAAGGAATTAAATAAAGATGGGGTGAGTTATATCCCACACAAACAAAAAATCAGCAAAGAAAGCAGCTCGTCTGCTGCACCTCATCAACCACGATGTCTCCTTCCACGAGATCCAACCCTTCCGCTGTGGAGACAACACACAAAGACAATATGTGTAATAAGCTCTAGACTCCCAGGCCCCAAATCTGCAGCTTTTTTCTCTTCTCATACCTTCGTTTATGTCAAAAATGTCCAGATCCCGTCCACCGTCCACATCATGGTCTGAGAAAAACAAGAATCTTTTTTTAAGAAAGGCGATGGTATGTTTGTGCCTGTCTTGTGTGGAAAAGAAACCCCACTTACCTGGAAATTTAGCTGCGGGCTGAAAAAGAAAAATGAAATAGTCACTTTTTTTTTTTTTTGCAAAAGTGTCTTTAAAGAAATCAAAGTGGTTTCTTACCAAACAAAGAGCAGAACCACACAAAAGCCAATAAAGAAGTAGAGCAGGTGGATTTCTTTTCGCCATCTCTGAACCTGTGAGCAGGACGACTCGACCAGAGTTTCTGCACACGGCTCAGGGAAAACCAATAAAATACATGTGATTGCAGGCTGATGATTGACAGAAGGCGTTATTCAACAACTGATCTGTCTGCTATCTGTTAAACATCATTACACATTTGGAGCTTAACTGCACGTCAGCAGGCAGCACGTCTTCACCAGTTCATCCATAATGCTGTTTCCCACAGCATCTAGAGCAAAAACATATATCTCGACATCTTCACTGACTGTTTTTGATTAACACTGAATATGTGGACCGGAAGAAACGCTTTGTTCAGGCTGTCTGGTTGCCACGTGTAAAAAGCAGATGTGTAAAAGCAGAAGATTGCGATAATGTGTCTTTAATAACATCCTTTTCATAGAAATAATGGTTTCTAAAGGAGGGGTGGGGGGCAACTGTCCCACTAATGTAATCTCGAGGAGGTTCCGTGGTTATACTTTACTCTTTGGTAATTACCTATTGATATCTCCCGACATCTACTTTATATCACTTATAAAATAGATGGAAGCCAATGGTGCTGAACTGATGCAGCCCAGGCGCTGGTCAAAGTTTTCCTGTTATATTGTGGCACCTTTTGATACCGGAATCTGACGTCGCCTGGCGGTGCGAATGGGACACCTCTCCAAATATGGTAGGGCACGACCAGGGTGGACCATGTGGGACGTCCAGAGACAGTAAGACAGGTGAGGGGGAACCAGCTGGACAATGTGGTGGGAGGAGGAGTGGACACGTGGTTTGTGTTTTCAACTAAATATTCACTTATGTGTTCCCAAGACAGCGATTCCTTCATAAGTAGTGGTAACAGATGATGTTTCTGCTGCTCAGCTCATGTCTGGATGGGCCACGACCTTCACCTGGAGATGTGACCTTATCGGCCATTCCAGCCACCCACAACCTCTTTGGGTTGTTAAATGTATGCGCTGAAATTTGCCTGTGAGCTTAAAAATTCTCATTTTATTTCTTCCGCTTCGCTTTTCCATCATAATGTGCTTCAAAGACGACTCTGGGCACAACTTAGCTCCTCCACATGGGCGCTAAAAAGCAACTGAGGACCCGAGGTGCTCGATGCAACTGACTTAGATTTTTAAAAAATTCCAAGTTGCAAACTTTTTACAAGTTGTGCTTTGACGTGTTGAAAACAGTCAAGTTACCTTAACCATATAAATGCATTCTTGTTGACATTGACCCCAGGGTTTGACATTCCCTCTCCTACCCAACTGCATATTTGACCACACTTCTGCACGTAATTCCAGCTGGTTGGTTCTTTTAGTGTTCAAACTACGTCAAACCATCTGACAGAGAAGGTGATTTTTCACCCCTAAGAACATTTCTGCTGCATTATTAGGACGCATTAGTTTAATGTTGGAGTGTGTTTCTATTTCAGGAACCGTGCTGAAGGAAAACTGAACAGTTGTTCTTTAATTTTGTTCCTTGGTTCTTTTGAAGGCCTCCAGATGGTCATTTCCCAGCATTTTAAGCAGCTTTCTACCTGTTCACTGCATAGCTAGTTAGCTTGATTAAATGACTTAGTGCAACTTTCGGACACTCAGCCGTAGCACTTTAGACTTAATTATAGTGTCGTATTATAAACACATACCAGACTGACGTCAGTTCAGCTCCATTAAATTTATTTTTTGCGACTGCTTAAAAAATTGAAAACATTCACAGGTCATTTTTTGATGTACTCTTGTGTCATTAACATTTAATTTCATTATGATGGGATATATTGCTTAGTTAGGGAGCATCATTGGTTCACCACTTTTTGCAATGCATTGTGGGATACACACCGAGTGCACCACATACGGACCTAGAGTACAGCGATCCTCACTTAATATACATACACAATCGGCTAAGCACACTTGGAAAGTCTGAAATTTCCCATCTCTAATAGAGCTTAAATAGCATTCCCAAACACTGTCATGTGGCACAGCTGCGGGCGACCCCGCCCTCGAGTCCTCTTTCACCCCGCGCACCTGTGGCGAATCAGCGCCATCACGAGCCCCTTTTAGTTCCCTGTGCTATGCTGCCTCCCTGCCAGATTGTCCTCTGTGGTTCACATGACTCTCCAGCCTTTTCCTGCCTGCCTGCCTGCCTGCCTGGTCTCGACCCTGCCTGTCCCCGACGGTTCTATCCTGCCTGGTAAAACCTGCCTGCCTTCTCTTCCTGACAATAAAGCGGTGTTCAACTGAACTCTGGTGTCGGTCTTGGGTTCTCGTCTGGTCCCTGACAGTACAATCTGGCCAGCGATGAGATGTTTAGCCGCGTGTCGTTGCTCCGTCGCTGGCTGTCACGGTGGTGCCCCGAAAACCAGGTGGCCTTTGTAGACAATTGGAGCACTTTTTAGGGAAAACCTGGTCTGATTAGGAGAGACGGTGTCCATCCCACACGGGATGGTGCCTCTCTCATTTCTAGTAATTTGGCTAATTTTATTAGACCCAAAGTGACCTGACAATCCAGGGTCCAGACCAGGATGCAGAGTTGTAGTCTTACACACCTCTCTGCTGCTTCCATAGAACCCTCATCCACCAACAATAACATATTTAACACTATAGAGGTAGTCTCTGTTCCACGGTTAAAAGTTCACCAAGCACAGAGCAGGGGAGCGGTCAATCACCATAATCTTATTAAAATTAATACCAAAGCACAAGTTGGGGAAACTAATATCACAATTAAGTGTGGACTGTTAAATATTAGATCTCTTTTGTGTAAATCCCTGTTAGTGCACCACCTGATAGCGGATCATCACATTGATTTATTCTGTCTTACTGAGACCTGGCTTCAGGAGGAGGAGGATGTTAGCTTAAATCAGGGGTCAGAAACCTTTAACACTCAAAGAGCCATTTCGAACCGGTTTCCACGGAAAACACTGGGAGCCGCAACCACTTTTTGACATCTGAAATATATATATATATATATAATATATATATATATACACATACACACTTGTAAAATAGTACACTTGTAAAATAGTGTGTTGCTTATGAAATCCATGCAGTCCATCCATGTTTCAGAAAATTCACAATAATCTTAGAACTACAATTAAACAATGAACAAACACAAATTAAATACTTATTGTGTAGTTTTTGTTTGCTGGGCTTTCCACAATCCGTACATCATTCGTTTAGTCAATTTTCAAAATAAAACCAAAATTGAAAGAATCAGAAAATGAATTATTTTTTCAATATTCGTCTCAAAGATAAAAATGAAAACACGGATAACGATTCCTTTTCCGATTTTTGTTGCTCTAATGGAAAATTGGATGAATGGATAACAACGGTTTTATCTGTTAGATTTTTCGTTTGGCGAAAGATGCGTGGTCTTTGAACTTTCCTAAAGATTCCTACAAATGTGTTCCTCAGCTTTTTATAAGTGACATCGCAGATGATTGACTGCTGTCCATCTCATCCATGCGCATTTGCGCACTCCTGTGTGTTTTTATCAGACAGCGTTAGTCAGTGAACAGTCTGCTCTGCTCTCAGACAAACTCAGGAGCATCAGAACAAAAAAATCAGCCCGAATCTGCAGAAATAAAGGTCTGTGACTCGCTCACTCTGGTGTGGAGGCTGCACTGAGAGGCTAAAGGAGGGGAAGATGTCAGCTGTCTGCGCCTGAGACGTTTACGTTCATACGCAAGTGATCGTTAAAGTTATGTTGTTTATAAAAGATTAGTAAGCTAATTTGATGAAAGCTATCGCTATTGTATTAAAGTTAAAAATGCCTTCGAGTGAACGAATAATACGCGGATTTTTCTGCACATGCCGGCTGTCAAATCTGCCTGCTGCCACGTCAGGTGCTGTCAAACGTATCTGAAGAAGGTGAATGCTGATCACTGAAATGGAACAAGTTCTGAAGAAAGAAGTTACAAACTTTAGCTTAATAAGAAGACATGACACACGTTTTTGAGACAACATACACTTTAATCGGACACTTTTTAATTAATTTTCCCAAGCCATTCAGAGCCGCAACATAAGGATCATAAGAGCCGCAGGTTGCCGACCCCTGGCTTAAATGAATCTACTCCAACCAATCTTAATCATATTCCTCGTGTTCATTGTCGAGGAGGGGGAGTGGCAGCAATCTATCACTCCAAGTTATTAATTAATCCTAGACCAAAACATGGCTCCAGTTCATTTGAAAGCCTGAGTCTTGGCATCACCCATCTGAACTGGAGGACAGAAAAGCCACTTTTGTTTGTAGTTGTATATCGGCCCCTGCGGGTCACATTCAGAGTTCCTGGTCCTTAGATCAGATAAAGTCATTATTATTAGAGACTTTACATGTTGTAAATGACAGCTTTAGAAATGGCTTCATTTCATTACTTGGGTCAGTTGGTTTAGTCAGTTGGCATTTTTCTCTTTGATCTTAAGTTGGCCTTTTAGTCTTTGATCTCCTTTGTATCAAACACCTCAGCTCTATCTCTTTAAGCACACGCCTGAGGAGCTCAACACTCTTGTACCACACTGGTGACCAGCAGACGCATCGATGGCACAGCGAGGAACCCAGCAGCTGAAGGCAGAGCAAGAACCACTGGAATCATCAATGGAGACTTGGAGGGAAGAGAGGGTCCAGCACCTCAGAGAAGTCCTGGCAGAGAAGGAGGAGCAGCTCAGCAGGGCAGTGGAGAGGCGACACATGAGGACTGTGGCCCATATGGAGACCCTGACCCAGCTGAACACCTCACAAGCTGCTCTGAAGGAGAGCAACCTCAAATGTGCTTCTCTGGAGGAAACCCTCCACAGTCAGCAGCAGGAGAAAGAGGAGCGACACAAGAGAAAGCTGATGGAGCAGGAGGAAGGCTTCAATCAGAAGCTCCTGGTGATTGAGGAGGAATTTGTGAGGAAGCTGGAGGAAGACAAACAAAGGTTTGATGAAGAGAAAGAGGCCTTGAGGCAGCAGCTCTTTCTAAAAGAAAAAAAGTTCAACAAACTGCTGGAAGAAGAGCAAAATAAATATAACGAGATGATCGTTGATAAAGAAGAGTCGATGAAGCAGCAGCTGTTGACTCAAGAGGAGACGTATAACAAGATGCTGGCTGATGTTTGTCAGCGGTGGGAGAGGACATCTCAAAAATGTGTCCACATGAGGGAAGAGCTGGAGCAGAAGGTCCTGGAGAGCCAACGGTTGAGGCAAGAGGAGCAGGAGAGGACCAAAGAGGATCTCCAGAGGCTCTCTGAAGCGATCCTCCAACTTGAGGTGAGATGCTTTCGCCTTTGTTCCTCTTCCAGAAGATTTCAGATGATGTTCAGTGAAATCTAAAACACAATCTCTCTTTTCTGCAGCTTCAAGTATTAAAGAAAAAGAAGAAGAAAAGCTTCTGGAGATGGGTCTGCAAAAGGATGAGGTTCTGGAAAAGTTAGTGAAGAACAATTCCAGAGCTCCCAAAGCCCTCCTCCTCCTCCTCCTCCTCCTCCTCCTCCTCCTCCTCCTCTTTCTCTACATCCTGACTTCCACAGCGTCACATCCTGTCTTCAGTTTTATTTTAAAGTATAATCATTGTTTATATTCTATGTTTGGATCTGTGATGTCGAAACAATAAAACTCAAAGTAAACCACCAGATTGTAGATGTTGTCAATGGCAGCTTTAGAAATGGCTTCATTTCATTACTTGAGTCAGCTGGTTTCCTCCAGCAGATAAACCAACCAACTCATAGCTTCAACCACACCTTAGATCTAGTCCTGACTTATGGTGTTGAGGTAGAACATGTGTCAGGGTTCCCTCAGAACCCCCTCCTGTCAGACCATTCTTTGATCACTTTTACATTTATGATTAAGGATTCTTCTATCGTCAGAGCTCAGTCTTACTGTAGCAGATGTCTTTCAGATAATGCTGTAGCTAAGTTTAAGGAAGTGATCCCTGTGCTGATCCCAGGACCACCGTGTGTTTCCCCAGGGATCAGTCATTATAATCTTAGCCCTGCTGAGGTCGACTCTATTGCTGAAGGTGCAGCAACCTCACTGAGAATCACGCTTGATTCTGTTGCCCCCCTGAAAAAGAAAATAGTAAATCAGAGGAGGTGTGCCCCCTGGTATAATTCACATATCAGGACCCTCAAGCAGAAAGTGTGAAGACTAGAAAGGAAGTGGCATTCTTGTAAAATAGATAGCTATCATGTAGCCTGGAAAGACTGTCTCGTAGTTTACAAAAAGGCCCTCCGTAAGGCTAGAACAGCTTATTTTTCTTTAATTGGAGAAAACAAGAACAACCCCAGGTTTCTTTTCAGCACTGTGGCCAAATTAACCAAGAGTCAGTGTTTTAGATCCATGTATCCCTTCTTCCCTTAGTGGTGAAGACGTCATGAGCTTCTTCACTGATAAAGTTCTAGCTATCAGAGAAAAAGCTAACCAGGCCATCCCAACAACTGGACCATCACCAGATGTGCTGACTGTGGGAACATACAGGGTCTCCAACAAGCCCTTAAACTCCTTCAGCCCTATATATTTTTCTGAGGCGTCATCGCTAATTCAGAAATCCCAGTCCACCACGTGTCCTTTAGATCCCATCCCAACACACCTTTTGAAGGATGTTTTACCATTGATAGGCAGCTCTATCCTGGACCAGATCAATGGTTCTTCAGTGACAGGTTATGGACCCCGGTCCTACAAGGTGGCAGTGATTAAGCCGTTGCTTAAAGAAACATCACTAGATCCTGATGTATGAGCAAATTATAGGCCAATATCCAACCTTCCTTTTATCTCTAAAGTTCTTGAGAAGGTGGTGGTGACTCAGTTACTGGAGCACCTGCAGAGGAACAGCCTGTTTGAGATGTTTCAGTCAGGCTTTAGAGCTCATCACAGCACAGAAACAGCACTTCCTAAAGTTACTAATGATCTTCTCATAGCTTCAGATCATGGACTGGTCTCTATGCTGGTTCTGCTGGACCTCAGTGCTGCTTTTGATACAGTTGATCACAGCATCCTGCTACATAGACTGGAACATGTGATTGGGATTAAAGGGACAGCACTAGACTGGTTTAGATCATATTTATCCGATAGATACCAGTTTGCTCACGTCCATGGAGTTCCCTCTTCATACAGTAGGGTTAGCCATGGAGTTCCTCAAGGTTCTGTACTTGGACCAATCCTCTTCACCTTGTACATGCTTCCCTTAGGGAACATTATTCGGCAGCATAGAATAAATGTTCATTGTTATGCTGATGACACTCAGCTATATTTATCCATGAAACCAGAGGAGACAGAGAAGTTAGTGAAGCTTCAGACCTGTCTTAAAGACAAAGTCCTGGATGTCTTCAAATTTCCTCTGAGGTCATGGTGTTTGGTCCTGAACCTCTCAGGGATAGATTAGATCACATGATCACTCTAGATGGTATCTCATTAACATCTAGTCTCTGTGAGGAATCTTGGAGTAACTTTTGATCAAAATCTCTCCTTCAACTCACACATTAAAACAGTCTCTAGAAGTGCCTTTTTTCACCTAAGGAACATTACAAGGATAAGGAAACTAATGACGCGGCATGATGCTGAAAAGTTAGTAGTGGAAGACGGCGTTCAACAGCCCGGCCGGCCACTATGAGTACTTGGTGATGCCATTTGGATTGACCAATGCGCTGGCTGTCTTTCCGGTGTTGGTCAATGATATTCTCCGGGACATATCAGACTGGTTTGTCTTCGTCTACCTGGATGACATCCTAATCTTCTCCAAGGGTATCAAGGAACACGTGCAGCATGTACGGGCGGTGCTGCAGCGGCTACAGGAGAACCAACTTTATGTGAGGGCCGAGAAATGCCAGTTCCACGCCCCGTTGGTTTCCTTCCTGGGATTCGTCATTGCCCCAGGGAACATTCAGATGGATCCTGTGAAGGTCTTGGCGGTTGTGGACTGGCCGCGCCCTGAGTCCCAAAGCAGCTACAGCAATTCCTGGGGTTTGCAAACTTCTACTGGCGCTTCATCTGGAATTATAGCACCGTGGCAGTCCCACTCACGTCGCTCACGAGCTCCAAGAGGGGGTTTGTATGGACACCGGAGGAGGACGCGATGTTTCAGGAGCTCAAAAGGCGGTTCGCGACCGCTCCCATCCTGCAACTACCAGACCCCAGTTGCTAGTTCGTGGTCGAGGTGGACGTCTCCAACACGGGTGTAGGGGCAGTGCTATCTCAGAAGGCTCAGGGGGACCAGAAGCTGCACCCGTACCCGTTCTCCCACCAGTTGACATCAACGGAGAGGAACTACGATGTTGGGAACTGTTGAGAATTGTCTTTATCTTGTTATGTGTTTCACCATATGTTTCTGTCTTCTCTTAGAAGTTAGGCAAGGTAGACTCATTGGTAAATGTAATAAAGAACAGAGACATTCCATTCACAGGATTATTGTTTGTTCCACTGTAATCTCAGGAGCCAGTCAGGCAGGGGGTGTCAAACACTCATTGTATACAGGACATCAGGGGGTTGATGATCACATTTGCATGAAGAATGGGATCTGGCCACCTGGGAAAACAATGGAAAAGAAGAACTCTACCAACACCAAATGGGACTGGAGGAAGAGGACGAGGCCATCCCAGCAGGGGATCTGGATTAGATTGCATGAACATTGTGAATTTGCATGTGTGTTACTATAAAAGACTGGGCCAAGGGATAGTTAGGTTGTCAGACTTCATGCCCTGACAATTGACTCTGTTGTTGCTAGGGTTATGAACTGGCCCGGAGCTCTGTAATATTTGTATCTCGAATTGGTTCTATTGTCAAATACATTTTGAAATTGGCATTTTTCTTCTCGAAGTCTTCATTCAAAGAACACGCGGATCGGCAGCTACACTTGAAAGGTATCGCGATCCAACAATTTGGTGACCCCGACGTGATGAAGAGAGAAGTCATTTGAGGCAAAGAATTCACTTCGGAGGACAACTGACGACAAAGGGATCCCTAATAAAAGGTAAGCAGACACCTTTTTAATCAAAGCTCTGCATATTGGCAATTTCCAAAAATTTGTCGTCACTGTCAATTGAAGTGTCCTAGTTATAAATTCCAGATACAAATATAAAAATATTGAAACGACTGCAGGAATTACGGTTAGAGTCCGGAAGTACTGTTGAAAAACAGGGAAGTACTGTTGAAAAACAGGGAAGTACTGTTGAAAAAAACAGGGAAGTACTGTTGAAAAAAACAGGGAATAAACGGTTAGAGTCCGGAAGTACTGTTGAGAAAACAGGGAATAGACGGTTAGAGTAAACCGTAACTAGTACAGTGCTGTATTGCTGTATGCAGTGCACTGTATATCAAAAAGATTTGGGTTGGGACTCGGAGCGTAGTTGATGGGACGGACACTCCCGACGCCCAAGATTTGTGTTTTTGTGTGGGTTGGAAAAGTGCCAGAGTGAACGTGAATTAAAAGGCTCTTTGTCCTTGGGAATTAACCCCCAGAGTGGAACCGGATCAAAGACGTTTGATCTAGAAGCTTGTTTCACTGAGGCATTGAGTTGACCGTTGGAGTCATTCACATTCAATCTCACTTGGGAGCATAGTTAAATATGGAACTGGAATGTGGTAAAGCGTGTTGGGATCAGGGAGAATGTTCTCCCTATCCTCGGTCTGTGGAAGAACAGTGGAAGTGGACTCTTGATCAGGTGGTGAGTGGCATGAAAGAAGGTGACAGGGAAAGAGAATTGGATGCAATAAAAAAAGTTGTGGAAGGAAGCTCAGAAGCAAAAGATACTTCCCTCTCCAGAGGTGAAGGTTAACTTAGCTGAAGCATTGTGTAAGTGGGAGTCAGAAATTCATACTATATTACAGGATCATCTTGATAATCCAAAATTAGGTTTTATAGCAGGAAAATCATGGCAAAAACAGGGTAAGGAGTTAGAAGATAAGCGTCGAAGGATACATGTTGTGGCTGTGGCATGTGCAGCGGTGCACTATTTCAGATCTGGGGGGGTTACACGAGTGCCTAATGTTGAGAAGCCTCCATTAGAAGATTTAAATCAGACACTGACACTTAACACCACTCTTTACCCATCATTACCTACTACCATTTCCCCACCCCCATATCAATTGCCAGTTTTGACTATTAACAGTGGTCAGTTAGATGTGGACAGAGATGAAGAACTGCAGGAGTTACGTGAAAAAGTGTGGGACCTTCGGAGACAGGTCAGCAGGATGAAACAGGAAGAGGATGGAGATAAGTTAGGAAAAAATGAATTTAGAGAGGAATCTCAGGTGGTTCGCCCTAAAACCTCACAACAAACTACATTTAAAAAACAGGATATTCAGAAATCTACATTAGATATTTTTAAAACTTCTAGCAATCAAATAAAACAAGTAAAAAGAGTTGATCCCTCAGGAGGATTTGCCAGGGCTGACCGCAGGGAGGAGAAGGCAAGATTGATTTATGGCAGTGATAAAGAGGAGAGTGAGAATAAGATAGATACATACAAAATTCCAGCTACATTTATTGGAGAATTGGAGCTTCAGGAGCATGTTCATCCTCAGACAGAATTATATGAAAAGGATCAGGGTTTAAGTATGGGAAATTGTGAATTAGAATTATGGGAAGAGAGTGAGTGTGAGTATAGAGGTGAACCGTTGACAGGGGCCATAAATAATGAGGAGGCGGGTCAAATAGGAATACACACGCGGAGTAAGGGGCCCGTTTCAGGAATGCCACAGTTCCAGGCCCCTCTGATACAGAAAAGAGGAGGACAGGAACCAGTATATGTTCCATTTGCTATTACAGATATCAATTGTTTAGTGGATAAGATGCCCCCACCCGCAGAGGGAGGCGGCAAGTGGATGTCTACCCTTTTCAGTTTAACACAGAACATGCAGTTGGCGATGGGAGACTTTAGAGGAATTCTAGGGAGACAAGTGTCTCTCTGGGATTTGGATAAAGTTGAGGTAGCAGCAGGCATTAAAAACAGACCTAATGCTGCACGTTTTGGACCTTGTGCAACCAGGGTTGGTGAAGTTATGAGACAAATATTTCCAGTATCTCCAGGAGCAATGCAGAATTTAAGATTTAAGTGGGAGGAAAGTGAGTCGCCACATGGGTTCCTTACGAGGTGTAAAGAGGAATGGATGTGTGCCACAGGGTGCCATCCTGGCTCAGATAATTTGCACACCACCTTATTCCGTCAGGCCATAATTTTAGGACTTCCACAATCAGTGAAAGAAACTATGGAAGGAAATCCTGACCTTCCAGGGAGTACGGCGGATGTCTGGGAGAGACATCTTTCTCACCACATCAACACATTTAAAGCTAAACAACTGGGAAAGAAAGAGGAGGTGATGACAGCGCAGGAACAGCTCCTAAAAATACAGTTAGATGAAGCACTGAAAAAGCTTAATGATAAACAAAAGGAAGAGAAACAGATGGTTCAGCAGTTTCCTCGGCAGGTGCAGCCAGATCAGTTATGTCCGCAAACAATTTTGCTCCGATAAACCCGTATTGGGTCAGTCCAAGGGGAGGCATGTGTGGGAGACGCGGCGGGCAGGGATACGGCTTGATAGGCGGGTACTTAGGCCGAGATCAGTGTCATGCCTGCAAAGGGTATGGTCATTGGCAAAGGGACTGTCCATATCACAACTACCCGGAGGTACCAGGCAGTGTTCCACCATCTCATGGAATTTATCACCGGAGCTGATCTCATCTGACACCGTCGAGCTTGTGGGGTTCTCAGGGAGACCGGAGAGACTGCCGTTTTCGGTGCCATTAGTGACTCGTTTTGCCAGACAGACTGTGTTGCACCCTTTTTGACTTCACCACATTGCCCTATCAACCTGTTGGGACGAGATCTCCTTGTGAGGACAGGAGCAGTAATTCTGTGTGGAGATAAAGGTCTTGTGGTGCAATTTCCTAATGGACTGAAACTGAACTGCTGTATTTCACACCAAGGTGTGAAGGGACAAATGCTGATGAGTCCGACACCCTCTCCAGAACAGGGGGTGTGGGCCGACATTTATTGGGGAGAACTTGAGCCAGAGACCTCACCTGGTGTCGGTGTTGTGGCATTGTTTCAGAGCTGGAGGCCCTGGTTGTCGATGCTAAGTCCTTTTGCCCCGCCAGTTGATCCCTATCATGTCACCCTATTTTACGACCGTGGGAATAATGAGGTCTATCAGGATGCGTTTAGAGAAAAGTTATAAGGAAATTTCTGGATGATTACATCACCGTGTTTGTGTGTTGGGCCTGAAGGTGTGGCTGCACAGGTTGACTTTACTGCTGAACAGAATGATTGGTATGAGAGACTGTAAAGGAAATGTTGTCATTTCTGGGTCTTGCGGGCTATAGTAGACATTTTATTCAGAAAAGTCTACACCCCTACGCGCAATGGTGAATGAGCAGGGAATGCGTAATTTGACGGCCCGGTTAACATGGACAACTGAGGGAGAGAAAGCATTCATTGCACTTAAACAGGCACTCACCACAGCTGCACATTTGGCAGTTCCAGATTATAAGGATACTTTCTTTTTGGATGTTTCTGAAGGAGAACATACAGCAAATGGTGTTCTCTTTCAGAAAAAAGGGGGTGACAGGAAAGTATTAATGTATGCAAGTATAATACTGGACCCCATTGAAAACAGGCAGCCACCATATGTAAGGCATGTGGCAGGGGTAGCAATTTGGCAGGGGTAGCAATCTTTTTTACAAAAAACAGCACATTTAGTGATGGGTTACGCTCTGACGGTACTTACAACACATAGTGTGGTATCACTGGTCAGCTCAGCAGCATACACCATGACCTCACTTAGACAGACCAGGATGGACAAGATTTTAACTGCACCACACATAACACAAACACATGAACGGATAAATATGGCAGGTTTTAACACAGCATCAGGCTCACCTATAAAACATGAAGTAGAGATGAGGCAACTGACACAGGCACTCGTGGAACCAGCGGAGGTCGCAGTTGTAAAGTGCAAAGGTCACACCACGGAGAACTCTTTAGAGGGAAAAGGTAATGAGGCGGCAGATCAGGGAGCAAAGAAGGCGGCAGGTTATAAACCAAGTTACAATTTGTTGTTGGTAGAGAAAACAGTTCATGAAATTCTTCCAAGATACGACAGGGAAAGACTTGGTTGTGATCAAGAAGAAGCTTCTCCACATGAAAAAACAGTTTGAAAGGAAAAGGGGGGCTGTGAAAGTTGAAGGAATTTGGCGGGTCCCAGACGGCAGACCTGTTCTCCCGCCCCCGGTCTGTTAGATGCCGCTCTGGAAGAGGCCCATGGCCTGACACACTGCGGGAAACCATGAATTATATCAGAGAATGCTCAATATGTACACACTTTAATGTAAAATCAACAATTCGACCACATGAGGGAAAGTTTCCAGTTGCCCCAATGGCAGGGCAAGAAATAATTATAGATTTCACTGATATGATAGATAGGGTCAATGGGTTCCGATACCTCTTGGTCGCAGTGGATGCATACACTGGCTGGCCAGAGGCGGTTCCTGTAAAAATAGAAGATGCAAAAAGTGTTATTAAATTTTTGATTAATCCGGCACATGGTTTCCCAAACAAATTAGATTTGACAATGGAACTCATTTTAAGAATAGAGATTTATAATCCATAGGCCAGCCCAGCACTTTTATGAAATGTAGATTTTATTTTGTTCAACTAAAAACGACTCTCAGTTTTCTCCCAACAGGCAACCTCTGTAACCAGTCAGTAAGGATCCAGGAATTCCACACACAGCTGAGTGGGTTCTTCTGAGAGTCATCAAGCAAAGTGGTCAGAGCACAGGTGGACGGGCCACTTTGAAGTTGCAGAACGAACATTACTTGTTAACCCTAACCCTAACATACTAACACCCTAACACCTTAACCCTAACATTGGTATTACTGGAATCAATGTACCCCAGCAGGTAATTCACAGAGAACGCTTGGACGGATCGAGGAACATCTAAAGAAGATGGCACCATGATTAAACGTCTATTATTCTTCATTACATCAAGAGAAGTTGTCAATGAATTGTTTGTATTGGCCTAGCTTAGGCTAGGCCAAAAGGGGGATTGTTGAGAATTGTCTTTATCTTGTTATGTGTTTCACCATATGTTTCTGTCTTCTCTTAGAAGTTAGGCAAGGTAGACTCATTGGTAAATGTAATAAAGAACAGAGACATTCCATTCACAGGATTATTGTTTGTTCCACTGTAATCTCAGGAGCCAGTCAGGCAGGGGGTGTCAAACACTCATTGTATACAGGACATCAGGGGGTTGATGATCACATTTGCATGAAGAATGGGATCTGGCCACCTGGGAAAACAATGGAAAAGAAGAACTCTACCAACACCAAATGGGACTGGAGGAAGAGGACGAGGCCATCCCAGCAGGGGATCTGGATTAGATTGCATGAACATTGTGAATTTGCATGTGTGTTACTATAAAAGACTGGGCCAAGGGATAGTTAGGTTGTCAGACTTCATGCCCTGACAATTGACTCTGTTGTTGCTAGGGTTATGAACTGGCCCGGAGCTCTGTAATATTTGTATCTCGAATTGGTTCTATTGTCAAATACATTTTGAAATTGGCATTTTTCTTCTCGAAGTCTTCATTCAAAGAACACGCGGATCGGCAGCTACACTTGAAAGGTATCGCGATCCAACAGAACCAGGAGCTGCTGGCCGTCAAGCTGGCATTAGAAGAATGGCGGCACTGGCCGGAGGGAGTTGAGCTGCCGTTCATCCTGTGGAGCAACCATCGCAACTTGGAATATATCCGAACGGCCAAGAGGCTGAACTCCCGGCAGGCTCAGTGGTCACTGTTTTTCCACACGTTTTAATTTTTCCCTTTTCTACCGCCCAGGGTCGCGCAACGGCAAGGCAGATACCCTCTCTCAGCAGTTCGCGGGGGAGGAGGACGAGGGCCCTGGGAGGACCCTGGAGAATATTCTCCCTTTTCCATGTGTTGTGATGGCAGTCACCTGGGGAATCGAGGAGAAGGTCTGGAGGGCGGCCTCCAGTCAGCCGACCAAGCGCCTGACCCAGTCAGGGCGGAGGTCCTAGAGTGGGCCCATGCGTCTCGGCTGACCTGCCACCTGGAGCGGCGGGTCTGCTGAGGCAGAGGTTTTGGTGGCCGGCCATGGAGGAGGATGTCCGGGAATTCATCAACGCCTGCCCAATCTGCAACCAACAGAAACAGCCACGCGGTATCCGACAGGGGTCCGCAGTTCTCCTCGGTCTTCTGGAGTGCCATCACGAGCCCCTTTTAGTTCCCTGCGCCTCCCTGACAGATTGTCCTCTGTGGTTCACATGACTCTCCAGTGTTTTCCTGCCTGCCTGTCTGCCTGCCTGCCTGCCTGCCTGGTCTCGACCCTGCCTGTCCCCGACGATTCTATCCTTCCTGCTCCCTGGTAAAACCTGCCTGCCTTCTGTTCCTGACAATAAGGAACAATCAAAGACTTTATGTCTTTAAGACAGGTCTGAAGCTTCACTAACTGCTCTGTCTCTGGTTTCATGGATAAATATAGCTGAGTGTCATCAGCATAACAATGAAAATTATTCCATGCTGCTGAATAATGTTTCCTAAGGGAAGCATGTACAAGGTGAAAGGACTGGTCCATGTACAGAACCTTGTGGAACACCATGGCTAACCCTCTACTGTATGAAGAGGGACTGCCGTTGTTACGGTTGGGTTTTTACAGGACCCGAAAACAGGCAAGAATGCAGTGATAAAAAGTCCAAAAACTAGTTTTTATTTATCAAAATCAAACTGGCGGTCCTTCCGGACTGCAGGGAAGCACTCGTCTGGCATTCGAGAGCTCCTGCGCGGAGCCAACACGTGAGTCAGGTTCTGTTCACAAGTTCAGCAGGACAGCGTGGCGACAATGAGCAGGGACGACACCAAAACATTCTGACACTGATAGACAGCCGCTCTGTCCTTAAATAGGCGACCTGATGGAGATTGCCGACAGGTGCGCCTGCCTGCAGCGCCAGCTGTTGCCAATTGACTCCTCCACGCCCCCTGCAGGAAAAACCAAACACAACCCAGAACCCTGGACCCCAACAGCCATGGACATGAGCAAACTGGTATCTACATGATAAATATGATCTAAACCAAAATACCTAAAAATATAACTTAAACAACAAAATTGTGGCACCTTTTCAAGGGAATGTGGAATGAGAAGAATGGATAAGACGAGCTCACAGCGAGATTGCCCACAATATATCGAGCAAACAAAAGTTCAGAGACAGATTTTTTAAATTTCCAGACAGCTAAATTCTTTGAGGGTGAGACATGTTTATCTAGTTCTGATCTGTTTTTGCTCTGTTTTCCTTTGGTTTTTCTGTCACTTCTTGTCCTTTGTGATTAGTTCTGCAGCCCTGATTGTTTGCACCTGCTTCTCATTGGCTCCACCCCTTTTTTGTATTTAAGCCCCAGTTTTGGCCTCTGCAGTTGCACATTGTTCTTGTTCCTGTGCCAGTGTCTGAGTTTAGTTCCAGTGTGATCTGGGGGGTTTGGACTGTTTGTGCCCATAAATTTGACACGTCTGCTGGTTTTTGTACTCGCGCAGTTGCTGCCTGACCTTCTGCGTACCGGCCTGCTTTTTAAAATCCTTTTGGGTCGCAGCCTTTCGGGGTTGTGCCTTCTGAAGCGAGTGAATTCAGTGTGGTAGATAGCATATGTTGGAAACCCAGACCTTATTGTAATTTTACACCACGAGACCCTTTGTCTGCAGCGCCAGCCTCTTACACACAAGATTTCAAAATAAATCATGAAATCACACGTCAGTGTGCTGATCTGAGGTCTTTAAGAAATTGTTGGATCGCAATACCTCTCGTGTATCACTGCTAATCCGCGTGTTCTTTAAATGAAGACTTCAAGAAGAAAAATGCCAATTTCAAAATGTATTTAGCAACAGAACCAATTCAAGATACAAATATTACAGAGCTCTTGGCCAGTTCATAACCCTACAATAACAGAGTCCATTGCCAGGGCATGAAGTCTGACAACCTAACTATCCCTTGGCCCAGTCTTTTATAGAAACACAGATGCAAATTATCAATGCTCATACAGTCAAATCCAGTCCCTCTGCTTGGATGACCTCGTCCCATTTGATGTTGGTACAGTCCATCTTCTCCATTGTCTTCCCAGATGGCCAGATCAAAGTTCACATTCTTCATGCACATCAGTTTATCACCACAATGCTGTCCCTTTTTATGATGTATGTTTAATGATTGTTGGCTGGAGGATCCTGGATTGTTGTCTAAACAACAATCCTGTCAAAGGAATGTCTCTGATCTTTATTACACTTGCTAAAGATTCTACCATACCTAACTTCTAAATTACTTCTAAGAGAAGACCGGAACATATGGTAGAACACATAGTAACAAGACAATTCTCTTCAAAATGGAAGGGGATTATCTTTACACCCTCCAATCAATTTAACCTAACCTTTAAAGTTCAAAACTCTGTCGTCATCGTTTAGTGGCGCTGCAGCTCCTGTGGTTCCGTCCTGCTGTGAGCAGATTCTGCACAGCCAGGCTTTGACCGCCACATTAACAGGTTTATCTCCCTGGTGATCTTCCGTACAGAAGATGGGTTCCTCCTGCTGTCAGATCGCTCTCAGTGGTGAGATAAGAAAATGAAGCTCTCTCTCATGCCACCATGTTGAGTGAAAGTGCTCTGCGCGTCCAGGAAGATCTCAGATGTAGATTTAGATTTCCTACTGAAGGATGGTTCTTGCTCATGCTCTGATCATCATTGAACACAAGCCTTGTGATTGTTTTTACTGATTTGGTTTGTAAAATAAATCAGGCTTTCTTTAAAAGTTGCATGTCTTTTAATAAACCTTTTCAGCAGCTTCAGAGTAGGAACGCACCATCTGCTTTCAAAGCATACATACAATACAGTACATGTGCTGTCAGCCTTCACAGAAATTGCTATTATAGCGGAAATCCGTGATCAAGCAGAAATGTTAATATTTAAAAACACAAGTTACCCCAAAGTGCCGCCCCCTATCGACGGGATAAAATGTCTCTCCCTAGTGGTAATAATTCTCATTGGATTAAAAGGATGAATAAAAGAATGGATTTTGCAAGACTTCCAATCTTTAATTCAATATTTAATTCAAAGCTAACGAACCATATCGTTTTCGCAAGTAGTAAATGACAAGAAATAAGGAAACGTTTGGACAGGTTTGTCCTTAAATTTAGGAAAATATACTGATTGTTATACTGTTTCATTTTTGAATGATTTAATATTCTGTCCGACCGTTTGTGCGTCTAAAACACTTTTTCACTTTGTCTCCTGCAACACAATTAACACTTTGACATTGAAACCTTGAAAAAGCTTTTTCCTCACAAACGTCCGTGTTGAGAGTTCACTGGTGATTAGAAAAGGGAAGAAGAAGCACTTGAAGGCTCTATTTTCCTGTAATTCTTCTGATGCTGGTTTATTCCTGCTCTCAAGGTGTGACAAATCACGTTCCTCCAGCTACGCTTTTTTTCCGCGACAAACTTAATTAAATGTTGGTCGCCGCCAAATGAGCCTCTGGCTGATTGTGATTGAATCCATTCAAGCTTTGTGCAGAAAGTGCCGTAATAAGTTGCAGCAGCAATCGACACCCGAGTGTTGGCTGGCGCAACGGGCGGCCAGTGTTAAAGGATGGTTCCCAGGGACTCGGATGAGATGGGAGGTTTTGAGTGCCAAGAGAAAGAAGCTTACAGCAGCAACGATTTCATCAACACAGCCTGACTATGACTTCATTTCACGCATGACGATTGATTTTGATGTCTGGGGTTTGCCACGCACGAGCGCGCCTAATGAATTGTAAGGTAATTGACGTCATCCATTGATGGGCGCAGCGTGTTTGGCGGATGTCTCCAGTGGAGCCTGCCGGCGCGTCCGCGATAGCTGCGCATCCTCTGGGTGTCCACACGCTCGCATCTGCTGAAGGAACCTCGCAGCCGAGGGACGCCGACGGGGAAGTCATTTTGGACACTAATGGGACCGTAATCGGATCAAGACCGTCGTCAGAGTGCGCGATCCAGCTGATCACTCGAGGTATTGAGTCTTTGTTTAGAACTCAGATGGAGACTTTTGCACTTCGAAGCGGCTCATTTGTGAAGTGATTTGCTTCTTTGTGTGAAGTTCTGGATAGTAAAATATATCTAAACATTTCAGGGGCAGAAAACTGCTTCAAAATGTGGCGAATGGTTTGTTTTAATTGATCTTAGAGGAAATAAAAAGAAAAGCTGAGGGATATCAGTCGCTGATTGAAACTGTCTAAACAACACAGTTAATCCATTTAAAATGTGTAAAATAAAGATGAAAAAAGGAGTCATCCGATTCTCCCTTCTTTAAAATTAGGGCAAAGACAGCCACATCTGGTCCCGTGAATGTGGTATCGGCTCTAATATGATCATGAAATACATTTATATATTTTTACTTTTGCTGTCTTTGAAACCAAACCGAGTATCGTTCAACTTCGGACCCAAAACTGAAAGTTAGCATTTCAACTTTGAATCAGTGACTGCGTCTTGGATGCACCTGAGGGCACTAAATGGCTGCTTTTAATCCGCCAGTAACGACGCATCATGCGGAACTGGACCCTGATGAAGCGGGAGTCAGGGATACAGGGTGCTTAGCAACAAGTGTCTTGCACCGGTCGGGTGGAGACACACCTGAAGTGGTCACAAGCAAAGTTCTGAACGTTTCACTCTTCTGTGGACACGGTTAACGGATCAAACGGAAAGTGCTCAACATTTCTACAGATATCATTTTGATGTCCACTCAGGGTGGGTATGGGGGGAGGGGGGGTCATTGTCCACTGCAGCCTCATGCTGAGGGCATCAAACTGAGATCTAGATTGGAGAGCTTTGCTTTAAAATGGGCCGGTGGGACTGGTCCAGGGTGCAGCGGGGAGAGGTACAGGACAGACGTAGCTTTGTGTTTGGGTCCTGGTGACTGAGCCATGGACAAAACAGACTTCCTGGTGCCTAAGGATGCTCGGCAGTTCAAGGTTAACACGCATCAGGATGAGTGAGGTTACCTAATCTAGCAGCTTCCCCTTCAGCCTTTGATGTGCGTTGTGTCTTTGACACTATGGTGAAAACCAGGAGTGGAACTAGCATGACAGCATTTTAATGATGGAATTGTTTCCTTTTCTGCTCAGTTTGAGCATGAAAGCAGCTACAGTCACAAAATATATGTGACTTTCAGCCCAAGGTCATTTTTTATTTCTTGATCTGAAGCTTCAACGTCTCCTTTGGACGGCTGGAAATGTGTCATCACAAACATATGTGATCTTCAGGCTGTTTACATTTTATTTGATGTGTATATTAATCCCTTTATGCTTGAGATCTGGGGGGGTGGGGGGGGGGGCACTATTATTTACTTCAAAGGAGAACATTTCGGGGAGAAATGAGAGGATGTTCAGCGTATAATTCTGTGATTGCACAGATGGCTTAAATCTAACGCTCAGTGAGCCCAAACTAATGATGCCCGCTGGTGAAATGGACAATGGACTAAACGGCTCGGGAAGAAATCTGATGTGTGAGGTTTTTCAAACAAACCTTTATTCTGTCTGTATCCGAACTGGGACCGCTGCAGACCGGACTTAACATAAAGTAATTGCTTCCCTCCTGCTAGCGCGTGCACAGCCCGTGCATGCCTCTCCCTGTTTGGAAAAAGGTCCACACTGGTGTGGATCTGCAGCCTGAGCAGACACACAGATTAGGGCAGATCCTGATGAGATCAGAGCTGGGATACACTGAAGAATGACAGACTGTCCACAAAAATGCCGCTTCTCAAAATCTTAACTTTGGGACAGGTGACGTAATCGTTGTTGAAGCATCGCAGCAAACGCCCGTCGCACTTTAGATGAGTCTATTAAGAGGTTTTTTTTTAAAGAAGTGCTTCCCTGTTTCCTGCAATAAGTACCTGTTTAATCGATGCTCATGTCCTTCATTGATCCTTGTGGATCAACAGTCACTCAGCTAGACTGCTGGGCAGAATGAAGGCATGGAAATGGACAATTATCAGGACACCGTCACAACAGGCCTTTTATCCCCCATAAAAGAGATCATATAGTCATAGTTTCTTGTGTGAATGCAAAGAATAATTTTCCACAAGATTGTACATTAATACCAGTCTTTTTATTTCCTATTTTCCTACAGGAAAAAGCTAAAGTTCTTGTTTCCAAATTCCTACTAACAACCTGAATATAGTTGCGATGTTGTGCTGTAATTGTCCCTGGACGGGTCCTTTGTTTGCAGATGGCGCCGTCAGATGAAGATATTGCATTCCGCTCCAACATACCTGCCCCAGTGGACATCATGGTGGCTGTGGTCTATTCCATTTTTGGTGAGAGACGACGTGAAAAAATAACCACAGAAATAAATAAACCCTCTCCACTTCCAGCTTTCCCGGATCTTCTCCCTCCGTTTCTGTGTTCTCTGCCCAAACGGGTCTGTTTGTTCTCCATCAATCTACAGAACACATGAAGCCACAGTGTCTGAGGGGAAAGTGAGGTTTGATTTTTAATTGAGGGTCTTGGGATTTTAGCGATAAACTCCCGTCCTGGATGTGATGTTTTCAGAACACAACAAAAAGCGGTTGTTGTTTTAAAGCGAAGCTTTATTCAGGAAAATGATGTGTTTTAATTTAAATATCGCAGAATGTAAGTGCACTCTGATGAATAAATCCCCACTTTCTGAACCAATTTACACATTAATTAGGAGGGGCAGAGGTCATGGCTTTCATTCTTAATTTAAACGATACCGGCCTTCACGCCCCGGGTCTGTCCTGTAAATCCAACATCCGTCTCACCTTCAGGTTTTGATCTGCTTTTCCAGGGGTGTGTTCGGTGCTTGGGAACAGCACGCTGCTCTATGTCTCCTACAAGAAGAAGCACCTCCTCAAACCGGCCGAGTACTTTATCGTCAACCTGGCTGTTAGCGACCTGGGCCTGACCGTGTCCCTCTACCCCATGGCCATAGCTTCCAGCTTTTACCACAGGTACACCAGCAAAGTTAGCATTAGCATAAATCAAAGCCAAGACACTAAAATATAAAGTAGCCATCCTCAACACATGCGCTGCATGGTTGCCTGCACATATATGGTCATCACCTGCTTTGATCTGACTTTTCCTTTTTCTTCTCGCTCTTCCTCACACCCCCTCCGCCCACCTACACAGGTGGCTCTATGGGAAAACCGTGTGCTACCTCTATGCCTTCTGCGGGATGTTGTTTGGCATCTGCAGCCTGACCACTCTCACCCTGCTAAGCACAGTCTGCTTTGTGAAAGTATGTTATCCGTTTTATGGTAAGTCTTCAAAGACGCTTTTTTTTTTTCTGCCTGTGAAACGACACATAGATTAGCCGCTGCGTCCTTAAACGGCTGCTAGCTGTTTTTCTGAGTGGAAGTAAACCAAATGATCACAGCACATTAGCCTTTCAATTGATTACTGACAGGTGGAGAGGCTGCACTCAATAAGAATTACTTGTGAAGTCAGTTAATGCAGCTCATCCAGGCCTTTGATTTGGCCGCGAGAGGTAAACTGAAGGGTTTAAATTTAAAAAAAATCTGCTCGAAACATCAAACATTCGAGTTTCTCTCACATCATCTCTCTGGATCGCTCTTCCGCGCCGTCTACATGGACATTAACCAATCTGGACAGCAACACTGTTCCTCTACAACGTCCAGCTTGGCAACAGTTGCTGAGCTGTGTCTCACCATGGAAACGAGGACACGTTGGCACAGATCAGCCTGCCTTAAACAAATAAACTCCAAAACCTCACATTGTCCTCGACAGAGACAGAATTGTAGTGATAAAATGTAGACATCCTTAAAGAAACTCCACGCTTTTCATTCTATAAGTGTGCTTGATCCACCAATAACAGCTGTGAGAGGGCAAATTAACAAAAGGAAAGGTACAAATGCCCAATATCGTAACTAGGGACAAAGCATTATTAATCACTCTTATTGCACCATTATGTGTTATACTAATTAGGATCCAGGCTTAATTGGCCTGGGAGGCCGTTAATAAAGGGTAAAATACCTCAGACGTGGTTTCAAGACAGACATAAAGATGCTGAAGGTTGGTGTAAAGACGCAGTTGGCCGCCTGGGAACGCGGCGATTTCTCATCTGTAATATCAATGAAAGCAGGACTTGGTTTGTCTCTCAGGGAACAGGTTCAACTCTGTTCACGGCTGCCTGCTCATCGCCTGCGCTTGGGTCTACGCCCTGCTGTTTGCCGGCTCGCCGCTGGCCGACTGGGGGAAGTACGGACCCGAGCCTTACGGCACCGCCTGTTGTATCGACTGGCGCCTGTCCAATCAGCACAGCACAGCGCGCTCCTACACTGTGGCGCTCTTCATCTTCTGCTACATCCTGCCCTGCTGTATCATCGTCGCGTCTTATTCCAACATTCTGATGAGGGTGCATTCTTCACGCAAGCACATGGAGCGGCACTCGTCAAGGCAGGCGCACATGACCAGCATCCAGACGATTATAGTGAAGGTGAGAGGGGCAAAAGTGCAGTTTTTACTCACAGATACTGAGCTACTGAGGTATTTGTTTGACACCATACGCTCTCTTAATCTAGTCTGACCTTTCCATGTGTGCCCTCACATGATGACTCCTTAATCCCTTTAAGCAGAGCCCAAATGCTGCTAATTGAACTTCAGTTTATCTGGAGAAGGTTGCACCATCAGGGATGCTCTAAGTATACCTTTAAAAAGCCTCAAGAGATCCAGGTGTCCCCAAGATCAATGGAGACAGAAGAAAGAGCTGCCGGCGTGTTAGCATCAAACCAGCGCCACATTGTTAGAAGGATGCAGCGATACAATGTTTCAGAGGTGAAAGATCAAAAGCATAAGATCTTCTGGAGGCTTTATCGGTCCTCCAAACAGCAGCTCTGACCTCAATGGTTCCTCAAGCGATGCAGCTTCTCATTACCAGGAATTGGCTCTGGATGAACAGTGACGGATGCTACGCTGATAAATGGTCATCGTTTGATGTTGTTTTCTATAAACATTCATTCTCATTCCCACAAAAATCCAATCATAACACGGTAAACGGTAAGGAGACGCTCAACGCGCCACCTTCTCGGATTCATGTCGGTCGATAAAGCACAAATATTCTTAAGACAAAATGTTTTTGTTTTAAATGTTGTTGTTCACCCTGGTGAAATGTGCATGTTTAATGATAGTAATTCTAGTTTACTACAGATTTTGTCATTTTAGCCACACCGCTCTTCATATGCAGGCAGATTTACCGTAATCTCCATATGATGAAGACAGACTGGCATATTTTAGTTATTACATCAGAAAAACTATATTTGTCTTATTTTTATAGATAGAAGAGCAACAGAACTAACAGGAGCTCCAAACACTCATGTGGTCTTTTCTCCTCGTTCACTTTTGCTCCTGGAAGCTCAGCGTTGCCATCTGCATCGGCTTCCTGGCGGCCTGGAGCCCCTACGCTGTGGTGTCCATGTGGGCTGCTTTCGGACCCGTCGACAGCATCCCTCCTCTTGCGTTTGCCATGCCTGCCATGTTCGCCAAGTCCTCCACCATCTACAACCCCATCATCTACCTGACGCTGAGGCCGAACATCCGCCGGGTGATGTGCAGGGACCTGGGCACCCTGTACCGGGCCTGTGTGAAGTGCTGCTGCTGCTGCTCCGAGGGGCCGGTCAGGGTGAGACTCGGCACAGTCCACAGACATACCAGCGGGTTCCCTGTACCCCCTCCAGGACAGCCTCCCATAGTCACGCTGAAAGCCCCCAGCTGTGACGAGGATGCGAAGATCCCTCAAATGTGCAGCGTCTCCGTCCCCACCTCACGCAGAGAGTCGTCTAAAGGCCCGGATGGGTCTCCAGAACCCAAAACACTTTGGGGAAAAGCACAAAGGGGGAGCCGCAAGAAGTCCCTGCTGGCCACCGTGTGGGCAAAAAGGACCTCAGAAATAGACAACCTGCATATTAACCTGGAGATGGTCCCAGGGACCGCAAAAGTGGCCTGGCCCTGACACTCACCATAATCTGTGTCGGGCACGAGACACACACGTCACATACTTAAGACATTGAGTCCAGAAAACTGGCTTGAAGACCCAGAATAACAGTCATGCAGTCAAAGGTGACGGGATCACATCCCAGCGACCCTAAAGTTAAAGCCCAGCAATGACACCCTGTGGCAAGTACGTTCCTCCGGCTGGTCTATGACAAGGATTTCCATTGATTTTGTAACAACTGAGACAGCTCAAGAAATCATGAGAAAAATCTGTCTTCTGACCCAAAATTGCTCCAGAACTCTGAGCAGGTGCCTGAAACTGCTGCAAAAAGCCTCTTCTGGGTCATGGGTGAGAGATGTAATCGATTTAACCTGTGACACTCAGGAAAAAAAGATTACATTTCCATATTAACTCGTCTTATATGTGTTCATCTCAACGGGGAAAACGTCCTCAACCATGCTGCATAATCCTTAAAGAAACTCTAAATCCAACAGCTGATTACAAATATCATTAAAATACATCACTCACATTTCAACATTTTTATCAACTGGCTCAGAAGACATTGATAAAACACGTACAGCGAAGTCTTTGGATTACAGTACATGAAGTACAGAACAGCTTTGGAATTTAAAAAGCAGCTTAATTAGTGGCTTTAATGGCGTTTGCAGCAGATAAAGTAGCAGGCTGATCATGATTAAGCTTTATGACACACGGCAACATTGATATTCAGACAACATATTTGACACTCGGCCCCAGACAGAAGCAGCATGCTCTTGATAACCATAAATATGGCTGCATACATTTCAGAAAGTGTTCATAAGGCACTTTTGTGGAGGGGGGGTATGGTTTATGATTTAGTGTGCAGTTACTCTACTGCCCCCTACTGTAAAGTAACAGTAATACAACTGTGATGGAACATTAAACTGCGAGACCATTTGTGTTGAAATAAACGTTTGTTGGTGCTTGATCTCATTAATCTACTCATTCTGCCAGGTCAACAAATGTATCAAAATTAGAAACGGTTGGTTTGAGCTGCTACGAACCAGTGGACCAGCACAGTTACATTGTGTATAACTATGTAGCAAACACGTTTCCAGTTTCCCATTTCACACGTATTACAAAGATTACTGTCAAACTCTGTTTTGTACCAATTCTGAAAACCATACGTTTGAGCCCAAACATTGTTTTCCCCAATCCCACAAAATTCTAAGAGAAAATTTAAATGTTCAACACCAGCGAGCCATAAAATTCCACCTTTTGCCCTTTCAAACCAGATCCGTTACAAACTTTTGCAAGACATCTCAGAAAAAGTAGTCATCACGCGGGAAACCTGAGTTTGAGATGAGGGAGGATTAACCGCAGGTGTTCAGGATTTTCTTGATTAGCTCGACATTTATGTTGCCATCCAGAGCTCTTAACAACTTCCCGATCGTGTAGCCAATGCTTCCCTCCTTCATTTTCCAGCGCTCCAGCATCTGATGCACCATCTCGGTCAGGCCGTCGCGGTGAAAGTCGTGTTCAATGGTCTCTATTTCTGTGTCGGTCAAGCCCAGGCGTCGCGCAATCTGCTTCCATTTAGCCCCGATGTTTTCTTTGAGCAGATCCAGGTGCTCCTCGGTCACCGCATGGTCCCCTCAATGACACACAACAGTCGCCTTCATTCGTTTGCAACTCATTTACCAAAGCATGAGAACTCGGCATCATAGCTGAGCAGAAAGGAACTTTGCAAAGGCTGATTTTGTCAGTTGGGTGAGGCTGTTGTGAAATTTACCATATTTCTGAACGCCTTCTTTGACGTAAAAGGGAAATGAGTCACTCGAAGATGGAGGCAAACTCCAGGAAGGGCCACTTTTGATGCTCATTTTGTTGTTGCTTCCGATCTGGATCCCACTAGCGTTCTGAATGAAAAGGGACCCTGCGCAGAGAAACCAGGCACAAGAACCATCGTTGATACGTGTCAAAGCCTACAGGAGTACGCACGTGTGTGGCACATGCACAGCTTCGCCTACGCACCTGGGTCTTGTAGTCGGCTCTTGGAGGGCGCCAGCAGACTCCCCAGGCTGTATTCACGGGTGGCTGCGTCTGTCGCTGGGAAGGTTGGACACGACTGTTGGCGGGTGTAGAGAGAATGAGGATGTTCCTGGTTGAGCTGTGGCAGAAGAGGCATGGTAACGGACGACGACAAGTGCGGCTTCGAAGGCACGGTCGAGTTCATGGACTGAGAGGGATCAGCAGAGGGGTGATCCTCCTGGCTGGTTGGGTGCACGGGCGCAGCTTTGGTAAAGGACTGAACGGATGAGGTGTAGGGCGGCCCGTCTTGGCCCGAGGTTGTAAGATCGGGCAGGTTTGGCAGGAAGGGATTGGTGCTGCTGTGAAGGTAGCCTTTAGCAGCGTCAGCCTGGGTGGCGCTGTTGTAGTTGCCACCTTGGTGGTACTGGAGCTCCTGATTCAGTTTTTCCTCCAAGGCTTGAGGAACGCTAGCGGCCCGAGCATCACCCTGGATATACCGCTGTGAGGACTGGATATAGTGCAGATCCTCAATACTGGCTTCGACCGGCACCGAGACGCTGTCCGAACTCATCAAAGGAGCCGGACAATCTGCAAGTCGGGGAGAAAAGTGACATTTTATTCAACTTTCTGTTTCATGCTCACGTAAAGGTGAATACTGCGCCGCAGGAAACTTCACGGACCCTCTCGTGTTTGTTATGTGGCAGCCTCGTAGCAAATAAAAGTAAATATTCTCATCAATCCAACCTCAAGACGCCAAAATGACAAAATATCAACTGGATGTTGGAGTTTACTTGGACCCTTTTCAACGACACTTGATATTTGATGGCCTCTGAGATGTTCCTACACTTTAATTGGAGTTCATCTGTGATAAATTTAACTGGAAACAATTTGTAAAGTCTAAATCCAAGTTCTCGTGGCTGATGATGTTTACCAGATAAAAATCCAGAGACAAGAGCAAAAGAACCGAATCCAGAGCTCAGGGACCGGTTTGTGCCGCAGCACAGATCCGGGCCGAGCCCGAAAGATTGGTGTTTACCACGGCGACCTGCTGACCCATCGGTGTTGGGTCGAGGAGGTTCAACCCTGAATCTGATCTCACCTCCCAAAGAACAGCTCAGCGACAGAGATTTCATCTTCTCAACAAGGTACTCTGGGCCTTCATACATCATCTGCATTAAAAAAGAAAACCAAAAAAAAGTGAAAAATGCCATTTTTGTGGTTCCTCCCATGTGTTCGCTTTCGATGTCTCCTCACCCTCAGCTTGAGCAAGTCTTCCTCTACGCAGGGTGCAAGCGTTTCCATGTAAAAAGGAAACAAGAAGTCGTAGGCCTCTATAAGAGAAAAGGATGAGAAGATCCACAGAAGAAGCTCGAATAAACTAGCAAAACCTTGCATACCTGCAATAACAGGACGTTTTTTAAGCGTATTATGACGAGGTGGAACACGCTAGAGCGCCGTACCTTTAAAAGTCGGTCGACAGCGTGGGTCTTGTTGCCAGGACCACTTCATCAGATGAATCAGCTCCCCGGGGGTGTCCTTAGGAATGAGGTCCTCTGCTGGTCGGTCGCCCTTCCTGACGCACTGACAGATTTGGTCTTCGCTCCTGGCATCTGAACACAGACACGAGGTGACCGCGGCTGCGGCGAGAAGATGAAAAGCTCGTCGCCGTTCAGCGTTCCAACTCACTGGCATACGGCTCCACCCCCGCCAGGATGACCCACAGCACGATGGCGAAGCTGTAGACGTCGGACTTCTCCGTGGAGGCGGCGTGTATGCTCTCCAGGTGCTCGGGCGCCATGTAGCTCAGGGTGCCGGCGCCTCTCTCCCCGGTCGTCTGCCGACTCTTCCTGCGAGACTCCTCCTTTGTGAGTTTGCTCCAAGCCTGAGATACGGCCAATCCGAGGTCTGCGATCTAGGAGAGAGGTGACTGCTGTGAAGGTGCACGTTGCGCGACCTAACAAGCCGAACATACCTTGATGTGGAAATCTTGGTCCACTAAAATGTTTTCTGGCTTGATGTCCTTGTGTATGATGTCATTCTCTGAAAGGTAAACCATGGCTTCCAGGATCTCTAAAGTAACTCTCCCTTTGACAGACAGAGGCACAGAGACCTGGAAACAAGGGGGATATTAATCCTACAAACAGCAACAATAAGCTTCCAAGGGATGAAATTGTAGATATAGAGCCGACTCACCGTCTGTAACATCACCAGAAGGTTGCCCCGGGGGATGAGTTCCATGACCAAGGAGCAGTCTCTGTCCTCCAAGATCACCCCCAGCAGCTTGACCACACGCTCATGGTTCAGACTGGCCATGATGCTGCCTTCGTCTATCAGCAGCTTCTTCTTCTCCCTGGAAAAGTCCAGAGGTTCAAACACTCTGGAGAAATCACCCGTGTCGACTATCGACTGGGCTCAAAGTGAGACTAAAATAAGTCAACGTGTGGTCCAGTCAATGCAACTATCACTGAAATACATTTGTACGTGTAGGAGCCATTCTTAATTTCTGAGTATCTTATTTGAGTGTGCGTTCATTGGTCACCTCCCAGCAGCGGGTGTGTGATAGACATTATGGTGTGGGGAGCACAGCAGCTCTTACCGACATCCAGCTTCATTTGTGTAACGACAGGTAATAAATGGCAACATCGCCCAAATGGAGAGCATTTGTCACCGGTCGTGAATCATGCTAAATTCCACCTCCCGGAAGTGTTGGAACATGAACATAAAGGACTTTGGACCCGTCAATAGGGCGCTGCCAGAGGATCTCAGGCAGAAGCTGGTGAAAGTATTACGGCTCTGAATATAATAGAAATACTGTAATAGAGGGAGCCAGAGGATTTAAGGCTAAAAGAACAAGCACTCAAATCTGATATCAATTGTAAAACCCACAGTTTTACCAAAATGGACCTTTCATAGGTTGAAAACTCGGAAACAACGTATCTAGGGTTTTATTTTTAACCTTTAAGTTGATCGATCAACTCGTGGATCGACGTTAAGGGTTATTTAAAGGGATAACAAAATTGTATTATTAAAACCATGAAGTCAAGAGTTTCCATCAATACTACTGTTATGATCCTGTTGTATAATCAGACATCGGGACCCAGTAAAGGGACCGGGTAGATCTGCATTGCCCGTCTTTCTCATGTCTCCAGCCGGGGACACATGACTCGGCTCCAACGTCACGACGGGAAATACCCCGCATGGTGTCCACAATCACAGCGACCTACTTGCTGTGAAGAGGGCCCGTGTATATGGTCTTCATCACCACCTGTCCGAGGGTCACATGTAGGCACAGGTAAACGTCCCCGAACCCCCCGTAGTCCAGCGGTTCTTTCCTGATGAGATCAGTGGATCTCATGTGCAGAGACAGCTGCGGCGCGGCGGCCATCCCTGCTGGATCAAGTCACAATGAAACAGATCACCAGTCAGTCAAATCGCCACTAAAGAGCCTCGAACATGGTACCGTCGACAGAGGGAGGCAGCTCCCTGACGGGCCCTGGTTCTATAATCCCTGGGTTCGGATTTACCTCGGTAATCGAAAGTACCCACAAACTCGTTGGTGAGTTTCGGCAGGAGGAAAAACTTTTTGCTCTCGTAACACGGACCGAACTCTAGGCCATAAAATTAAAAATGTTCCAGCTGATTTTCTAACAATATATTCACTGCATAAATGCCGTTATCGGTTCGGCACTTTCGGTAGAGTTCCGGAAACTAGATGGAATTCCTTCTGCTTCTTGTTCAGCAGCGAAACCGGACAGCGACGTAAAAACTACAAAAAGCCCAACGAGTCGATCGCAGAGCGGGACGATTGGTTATTTTTTATGAAAACGCCTCAAACATGCATTTAAGAGTAAAGAATTCTAATGATTCGGACATAAAACAGTATCCCCCACGATTATGGGATACAAAACAACTCTAAAATATCATAATTGTAAATATTGACACGTGTCCTTGTCGCCCTCTGCTGGCAAGGATTATATATTAAAAGTATTACAGGTTAAGATGATCTTTACACCTGTATGGATATTATAGTTGCTGCATATACACAAAATCTGTTGCAGTACATTTTAGCAGATCCCCTTTCGATCCTCGAATGACTGTACTGACAGCAAACTGTATAATAATATTACTACTACTGATGATTATAATAATAACAACTTAATAATATCCTTAATAATAATGATGATAATAATCAGAATGCTAATAATAATAATAATAATAATAATAATAATATAATAATATAATAATAATAATAATAATAATAATAATAATAAAGGTACAGTTCTTCGCTCATACTAAGAAGAAACGGACGGATAACAAGCTGTTTTCTCCTGGGGCCGTAACTCAAAGAACTACATCTCCCAGCAGTCACCACGATGCAGTGGGTGGTACTCTGCTATCGCGCATGGGGACGCAGAGCTGCAGCATTGGCGCCCCTTCAGCAGCGGCGTTGGGAAACGTGTTTGCCCAGCGAAGGAAGACTGCGTGCCATTTCCCAAGTTTGTCTGCAGACGGACTCTCAGCATGGGGAATGGCATCAACAAGGTACGAACCGGACGTGTTTCCTCCGTTTCACTGCCGCGCGGATGCTGCTCCGCCGTGAGAGGGTCCGAGGAGACTGCTCGACGCCCGCAGTAGTCTTTGAGATGTGACTAATAAAAAGTTTCCTCCTGACACCTGGTTTAATGTAAAATCTGATGTTGCACTGGTCAGGTATGAGCCAAACTAATAAATGTGCACTTTTGTCTGTGACAGGTCCTGCCTGATCTGTACCTAGGAAATTTCAAAGGTTTGTTTTGGTGCATTTTTGCCCTGAACCATTGTACATGTCTGACATAGTTGTTTGCTTGTTTTATTTATTTATTTTGCCAGATGCAAGAGATCGAGAACAGTTAGCCAGAAACAATATTACACACATTCTTTCTATTCATGACAGTGCTGCACCTATTCTAAAGGTGAGAGATTTACACTTGCACCGAACACTCAGGGTTCCCCTCCCACAACCTATTTAATCTTTAAACGTCTGAGCAAACGGTGACAGTCTATAAACCAGTGTGGCAGGTTAAACCAGGAAAAAGGAGCCACTTCTGCCTCTGGAGTGAGTGACTCAACAAGGGGAACCTCTTCCTCGTGACTACCGAGTATAAAAACATGCCCGTCAACAATGCACAGATAGCCCAGTGTGCTGCGTTGTGCAACTGTGGGTGTGAGTGTAGGTGGTGGTGGTGGGTTCTGGAGTCAGTCACTCTCAGCGGGCTCATTTCTTCTTCTGCTTTTCCTGTTTTCTGATTTAAATTTCCTCATTTAACCTGCAGCAAGGTGCAAAAATGGACTCTTGTTTTGAGCAAAACGGGTCAAAAACACACACTGACCACCGGCAGCAAACTGCACGACTGGCGCATTATTGTGTAACTGCTGTTTCTTCATTAAATGCATGCAAGTGGACACGGCTGCTGCCTGGTAACCAGCCTGCTCTGTCCCTCAGGAGATGACCTATCTCTGTATCCCGGCAGCTGACCTGCCCACACAGAACCTGTGAGTACTCGGTAACCTGCAGCTCAGACCCGTGCGAGGCTGAGCCGCTGGCTGCTGCGTGGGCGTCTGTGGGTTCAGCTTCCTCTGGTGTCAGTGATGCAAATTCACAAACTGCCAACTTATTGTGCACCGCCTCGGCCGCCTTCGCCTTCAGATATGAGCTCGACTGGTTATTGGCTCTGAGAGCAGAGGCAAAACAGTTCGATCACAAAGGCACACGTATAAATGTGGTCCGGTTTGCAATTTCAGGTTCTTTTTTTTCTATGCAGGAAGGAAGTCTCACCACTCGTGATAATAACACCCCCCCCCCCCCCCCCCCCCCCCCCCAACGCTCGCATTAAGCCTGCTGTGGTTGTCTCATATTCCCCACGAGTTGAGAGTGTGAACCGTGTGGACGTGGGTTTGAGAAATGTGACACTGGGTCTCTTAAGCCACAAACGAGCACAGCCGAGGAAGATTAATGAACAAATAAAAGTGTTTTTTTTTCTTTCAAAAGTCAAGTTCGTTAAGACGCGACGGTTTGTCTCTCGCCTCCGCAGGACGCAGCACTTTAAACAAAGCATAATGTTCATGCACGAATCCCGCCTGAAAGGAGAAGGCTGCCTCGTCCACTGGTGAGAGCAGTAATTCTCATCTCAATGTCAGAGTGGCTTTTTTAAGTTCTGCACTTGACAGGTTTTTTTATAACACATTTATAGACATTTTGTGTTCCATCAGCCACCGAGTCTCATGTAACTGCTGCACAGAACAGATACACAATAACCAAAAAACCTATTCTGGAACTTCCCAAAACAGTCCAGCAACAGGCAGCGGCAACGTTTTTAGCTCGCAGTAGTGTAGCTAATCAGGTGTCGGGGGAGGGTGGTGGTGGGGGGGCATATTTGCTTAGTTGTTCTCAGAAGCACAGAGGAACAAGAGGGTATTTATTTAAGGGCTGCATTTTTTTTTGCATCTGCTGCGGCTGTGCAGCTTTTTTGCAAACACAATTCTGGTTTTCCAGCTCATTTCTTTATAATGTTGCTTGTTTTACAGAATCTGTTCCTTATTGACACTAAATCTACCGGTGAAACCCTGCATTGGCTAATATTCTGCATCCTGCAGTCTGGCAGGTGTCTCCCGGAGCGTCACCCTAGTGGTCGCCTACATCATGACGGTGACGAGGCTGGGCTGGAGCGACGCGCTGGCGGCGGTGAAGGCCGCCCGGCCCTGTGCCGCCCCCAATGTGGGCTTCCAGCGCCAGCTCCAGGAGTTTGAGAGCACCCAGGCAGATAAGGTGTGGGGCGAGGGGGGGGGGTGGATCACTCAGGCTGTTGCACGGTGTGACATTCTTCTGTGTTCCAGCAGTTCCGAGAATGGCTGCAGATGGAGTACAAGGACAACCCCTTCAACGACGAGGCCCAGATACGCGACCTGCTTGTCAAGGTGCCAAAAGCCAACAGTGACGCTGAGGAGACCAAAAAGGAGAGCTCCAGCCAGCCATGAGGAATCTGACCTTTCACCCCTGACACGTTTCAGCTGGACGTTCGCTCTTCTCTTATATCCCTGGGGCCAGAACGTCCATCACAACCAGAACCGTCCTCTCCTGCAGTGTTGACGCACCATGATGACATGCAACATATTTATAATGTGGATATAAGTGGAGAATGCTGAGATGAATACTGTCGCCTGTTTTATGGACTGTGTGATGATCAGTTCAAACTTTGGGAGGGATGGCAGCCTCTTACACACACACACAGACACACACACACACACGTGATGTGAGTGTCCATCTCCGTTTCCTGTTTGTCTTTTGTATGACGGATGTCACTACAATCTCATGTTCTCCTTGACTTTAGATACTATGACCAATAAAAATAAAAATACTGCACCAGTAAAATATTACATGACTTTGGTCTTTGCATACAGCCTCATGGCCAACCACTGGAGGGCAGTAAATATCCATATCTATCTATCTATCTGTCTATCTATCTATCTATCGGTCTGTCTGTCTGTCTCTGTCTGTCTTTACCGTATTGTATACTAAGGAAATTAGGAATACTAATCTCTCCTTCTTCAGGGAGCAACAATATTTGGGTGATCTTTTGCTGTTGCTACAGGCAGATGTTCCTTCTGCTTTGCTCTTTTCTGGGATGTCACTGACTCTTTGCTCTTTGCTGGGGTGGGTGTCACTGAGTTTAGGGATTCCCCAGAGCAGCGCGCAGCAGCGTGGTCGCACGACGCCGCGCGTCTTTTGGCTGCATCTCTCCTCTGGTACCTCCGAGGCTCCTCCTCTGCTGCACGAATCTTGCTGTCATTAAGAGCAGGTCACTGCAGACGCACGAACGTGAGAATTTAAGCGAGGATCTGACACGATCAAAGGTAAGCGGCTGTTGCAGCGTTTTTAAGCCGTCAGTGACTAGAAACAGAAATGTGATCGATTTCCTGTATTTGCAATGGCTTCAAGTGATATTTTCAAGTACTACATTTATATTCAAAGTCCAGAAAAGTGAACACGTGACAAATTTCCGTTTAATGGTTAAGTTTATGGTAATGTAACTATCTAACTTGAGTTTTTTTTTCCCTTTTTAAAAAAAATAAATAATACATCTACTTTTCTAAAATTACTCCTTTCTCTTAGAGAAATAAGGTGGTACCTTCTGTACTTCTGCCTCCATTCTTGCCACTAAGCTTAAAAAACTTCTATGATATCTAAACATGATTAGATAAAATAACTTTATGGCTGCAGAACATGCGCAACAATGTGAAAATATTACATTACAATAGCAAGTAGGGGAATATTTCCATGCTATTGAATCCTGTCACCTTAATCGAATATTTCTTTCTCAGGATGAGTCTGGATGAGGATGGTGGGATGTCGGTCAGCTGCGGCAACGGCAAACTGAGGCAGTGGCTGATCAACCAGATTGACAGCAGGAAGTATCCCGGCCTGATTTGGGAAAACGCAGATAAAAGTATCTTCCGGATTCCGTGGAAACATGCTGGAAAACAAGACTATAACAGAGAAGAGGATGCTGCACTCTTCAAGGTTGGACACAACCACCTGTCTGCACCCTCTAAATGGCTGAAGACACTTTTGCCATACGTGTAAATTCATCTGTTGTGTTTCAGGCATGGGCAATGTTTAAAGGAAAATTTAAAGAAGGAGTCGACAAGCCGGATCCTCCTACATGGAAGACGAGATTACGCTGCGCTCTAAATAAGAGCAATGACTTTGATGAGTTAGTCGACAGAAGCCAGCTGGATATCTCTGAACCCTATAAAGTCTACAGAATCATTCCAGAAGAAGCCAAAAAAGGTAGATGCATGGAGCTATCATTCCTCTTCTGAGAGCATTCGTGTGGCTTGTGGTGAAGGATTTAACTGGAATGATTATTTGAACTGATAAATGGTGGAAACTTTGCTGTGGTTTATTGCCATGCTGCTGCAAAGTATCGCAATGTGTTTATAGACCACTGGCATTTTTCACACACACATATATGCACCACTGCACTTGTTTCTGACGAGGCAGGAAGCTCAAAGGAAGCCAGAGAATACCAAGAGGCCCGTGTCGCTGTGCATGTGTGCTTCATTTAGTGTGTACAGAGTGCATATAACATACCCAGATATCCTTCGGCCTTGCATAGCCACGTCTTTGCTAACATAAAGCATTTGCCACACGTGAGGTCACACTCGCAGTGCCAGAGGATTCATTTCGCACTTTAGCGCTCATAACTCAAAATAAACATGCCGCTGTGACTTACACCACTCGAGTGCACGCAAAGATCAACACCTAACCTGTAATCTGCTCAGCGAGGCTGGCGTTCGGGCTGGGATGGCGCCGCCAGTGTGAATGAGGAAAGGTTTTATTGGGGTGAAAAGACGTGGCAGAGGAAAACGTCTGACCAATGTTTCTGCCTTTGTGGATCAGCAGGCGTGAAGATGAGCATCATGAAGGACGCACAGTCAGCGCCGCTCGGCTATATTCCTCCATATACGTCTCTGCACACTCAGGTCAGTGGAAACCCTCCCTCTTACGTAGCACCTGCATTTTGCCTGCATCCAACAATATCTTTCAAGTTGGAGTCGGCACACGTGGATGTGCATATAAAATGGGCCTGAAACGGCGTCCCTGGCAGGTCCCGGGTTATATGCTAAGTCCGGAGAGACGGGAGTGGAGGGATTACTCGCCACCGGAACAGCAGCCTCTCCCTCCTGCACATCACCACGCCTCACATGCAGACCTACAATACGGTCAGTGCCACTACCTGCCGCCGTTCAGCCGACCCTGGTCCACATCGCATGCAGAAAATGGTGAGATGTCGACTTTGCACACTAAATAAACACCTAAATCAATACAGACATACATAAATAATCACTCTGTGCAGGGTTTCAGCTGTCCTTCCATACCTACTTTGCAGACTCCCATTCTTACACAATGGACCAAAACAACAGCTTGGCAGGTAAAGAATCAGGCTGGTTTAAAGACACGCGGTTAAATATATATATATATATATATATATATATATATATATATGTATGTATGCGCTCACAGATAAGACATGCAAATTACTAGTCTTACTTCCTTATTCTGAGATCAGACACCCCATCTTTGTGATTCTTTTAAAACGGCGATGAGAGATTAATGCTCATCCTGGTATAGATTTAAGATCACACTGAATTTGTGTTTCCTAGTTATATTTGAGGGCCTTCTGGCGACGATGTGACAAAATTCTGCCGTGCAAAAGTTGCCACCCGGCTGAAGGGTTTCCTTTTTCAATCTAGATTTCAGCCTCCATGTGTCGCTATACTGCAGAGAAACTTTGGTGAAGGAAGTTACCACCACCAGCCCAGAGGGATGCAGGATCACCTTCTCCTCTTCTTCCTCCTCCTCCTCCTCTCCATCCTCTTCCTCTTCTTCCTCCCCTCCGTCCCCTTGCCCAGAGGACAGGTTTCACACCAAGGCAGAAGTCATTCTCTTTCCTTACCCATACCCCGAGTCTCACCGGCAGGGTGCGGAGCTGCTCCCCAGCGTGCTGGAAACAGGGGTGCTCCTGTGGGTGACACCTGATGGATTATACGCCAAACGCCTCTGCCGGGGGCCAGTTTACTGGGAGGGGCCTACGGCTCCGTACTCAGACAAACCCAACAAACTGGAGAAGGCGCAGCCCTGCAAACTGTTGGACACCCAGCAATTCCTTGTTGGTGAGCACTGATCTTTGTTCCCGCCAGCAGATTTAGACACACTGGTCCAGAAAAGTGTGTGTGTGTGTGTGTGTGTGTGTGTGTGTGTGTGTGTGTGTGTGTGTGTGTGTGTGTGTGTGTGTGTGTGATGAGAAGCACAACTGGCTTACGTCTTTATCCTCCCTCTTCAGAGCTTCAAGAGTTCGCCCAACATGGCCGACACGTACCGAGACACCAGGTGGCGCTGTGTTTCGGAGACGAGCACCTCGGCCCCCAGCGGCCTAGAAAGATGTTCACAGCGCAGGTTCGTGGTGAAACCCCGGGTAGAGACGGTGATACCGACAATTCCGATTTACTGACTTTATTCTCTGCATTAAATTTAAAGCAAATTTATAAGAAAATAGACAGACAAAAACCAAAAGAAGGGAAACTGACAGCACAATAATTAAATCGCTGCTCTATGTAACGGCATTTGTAGCATTATTTTATTTGCAATATCAGTTATTGAAGAGGAAATTGATATAACTCATGCGAGTTCAGTCTGCTTTTTCAGACCAGGACAAAGAAAAGTTTGATTAAACAAATAAATCCTTGTGTTTTAGGTGGAGCCGGTGTTTGCCAGAAAACTGGTGTACTATTATCAGCAGAGCCACCATCTGCACAGTTACGACCCCGTCCAGGAGCAGAACACGTCCCTCACAGTCCCTCTGCAGAGAACTCTGCAGCATATTCAGGAGTGACAGCGCATGAGAGGGGGGCTGTGAAGGTTTATTGGTGATCGGGGGTATCAAAGGCTGTGTTTTGAGGAGGCAAAGAGTGTGTTTTCACTTTCACACGTATGTTTTAGCTGGTTTAGTGTGACAGCAGTCACAGTTCTTTCTTTTTTCTCTCTACAAGTATGTGAGACTGCGAAGGATGCGGTTTGAGGGTAGGGGGACATGGTGAGTGGCGGGTGACTGAGGCAGGAAGTAGCCTCAAACAGGTGCACAGGAAGAATGGCCCCTGAGACAAACAATATTTTGTCAGTGAGCACGAAGAAATATTGTTTTTATTACAGTTAAAGTTAAAAGTAAAGGGCAGATGAGACGGGATGCTGTTCTCAGCAGTCTGGTGGTGATGAGAGGTTGTGGGATGGTTTCGATCTGGACAGATCCTTTAAACATACCCGGTTACTTGTCAAAGGGATTCACTTAAATCTTTGAAAAATGAATTGCTAGGCGGGATCCATTACTTGTCCTCTGTAAATGAGACCTTTTCTAAAGCTAACAAACTTGCAACAGTCGCTGTTGATGTTGATACCTTTTCCTAAATTAAAAAAAAAGTTGAAAGTGATATATTTCATGTGTTGCTGTTGTGGAATCTGCACGTTTTTGCCACAGAAAATTACATTTTTCCATACAATCTTTATTTAATGACTGTTTCTGATTGGAATTTCCATTCAAAGCTTTTAAAGTCATGTTGTCTTTGACCACCAGATGACCGTTAGTTTTAAAACACAACTTAAAGCAGATCCAAAGGACAATTTGGATCATTTCGTTCTAGGTTTCAGATTAATATGTACCGTAGTTTCTGTTCCACCGACCATTTCTTTGCCTCTAAAATGCCGTCAGTCAGTGACGTGTGAAACTTTCCTTCAGTTGATTTTTCTGTGAGAAACGCTACACTTGCATGTTGGTGGGTGGACGCTGGACGGAACTAAAGTCCCCCACCTACATCAGCGCTTCAAATGAAAAGAGAAGTTTCAAAATAACTTTTGCATTTAAAGTGGACACAGAGAAGAATGTAAAAAGATCTTATAGTCTGAACAAATCCACACTTTATTCTTTTTACCGCTGAACTGAAGGAGTTTACATGGTCGAATTCAAGCTGAACTGATCGACTATAAACACAAAGAATCGAATTCAGTTTCAAAGGAAGCAAAATGAGTCAGATTTGGTTTTTTTGGATAAATCAAAAGCACTGAGGCATTTCCCTCTCAGCAGGAAACCACATCATATTTCAGGCCTCTCATTTTTTCCCCATCTACTGTAAATAAGCCATCACTGCCAGGACCTTTATTTGAATGTAACGCTTATGTGGTTTTAGAAAATAATAATGCTGAACATTACTCAACCAGTCAAACATTAAAATGCAACACTGATGTTTCAATTTAAATATCTTGTGATGTGTTTGAAAGAGTTCCAAATATTTCAGCAAACACAAGAATCAAGCACAGACGTAAGGTGGTAGGTGACGTAAAATTAATATTGTGATAAAAAAGATTGAGTTTTGTGGGAAAAAACACAGCAATTGGTCAAAACAAAGAAGAATAATTGGCAATAATTGTCCTTAATGCTACAGATCAGGCAGCAGATGTTCAGACCTACTGATGATCTGTTATTGTTATTTAAGCAGAAGCAAATTAGGGGGAAATGGTGTGATTCATCGATCGAGGTCATGCTGATTCTGCCTTGTAATCCTGCTGTTAGAACACATTTATCCTATAATTTCACTTGATGATGAGCTGGAAACAGTCATTCTGTTTTACCAAGGACAGCATAAAATTCCCATAAGAAAAGTAAACAAAGTTTTTGGAAAATGATCAGATTCAAATTAAATACTATACTGAAGCATCCATAGCAGTAAACATAAACCTTTCTCTATGTAATCTAAGTTGCCTTAATTGACGTTAATACCAGATAATTACAAATTACTCCAGCCAAAGTTCGTGCTGCATGTGCAGTTAAGTAAATGACCGGCAGGGGGCGGCACAACACTGGTTACATCTGGGTTTGAGCCACTGGAAATACTGTATGGATTCTCTGCATACATTCTCAGATTTTTCCTATGGGAGTTGACTTTGGTTGCATAACCTTCACCAATCCTTTGGTCACTCACGTGGCTTCCACTACTCAGATATACAATCACACACACACACACACACACACACGCACACACTTTATCTCCAGACCCAATTATGTGTTCATGCTCAGAAGTCTGATGAGGAATCTGTCTTGCACCTTTTCCATTTGAGTCTTTCCAAACACAGATGTCTGAAGCTTTGTGCGTGTATTGACACGTCGATCCAGCGCTGACAGAGAAGCAGCGGTGGTCAGCGTGACAGCCACTGGTCTGCGTTGCGTGAGAGTGACTCAGGCTGTTTCTCAGTCTCTGTGTGGTCTGGGTGTGTGGTCTGCAGCTGACGGGCAGGGAGGAGAGGGACAGATCCCTGTGTGTGTGTGTGTGGTGTGTGTGTGTGTGTGTGTTTACTTTATCCAGAGTCTAGTCCCCGTGGCCTGACTAGAAAGCTCTGCCTTCTGCCACTCAACAGTTCCTGGTCTGAATGTTAAACACACGTAGCAGCCACTCACTCACGGCTCATCCAAAGGCAACTTTTATACATTTGGGCCCTGAGAGGCCTGTAGGGGCCAACAAGGGAGCAGCCCTATAAAAGAGGGACCCACTATATAAAAGCTTATGCACATATGTGACCAGATTTACCTGATACGGACATAAACGCATGCTGTGCATTCAGATTACGCAATGTTGCAATAACAAAATGACTATGGACAATTTTAATAATGCTTGTGTTGTTGGTTGCTATGGAGACTAGTCCACCTCTGCAAGGTAATCCTACTTTCACCCTGTGGGATAATGCATACGCACGGAAATATTGATCAAAGTTTGTTTAATGTGTATTTTACACCAGGTCATCCTGCAGAAGTAGCACATCTGCTCTATATTGATCTGCTTTATAGTCCAATAAACGTGTTTATAAAATGTTGTCTCTCCTGTATCTAAAGTATCAGTAGAGCTTAAATGCTACCATTTCCATGTGGTTGAACAGAGCCTGTGTGTGTGTGTGCGTGTGTGTGTGTGTTCCCAAACATGCAAATGACAATAGCAATTAGCTGCAGATACATTTGTGCCTCAATGAATGTTAACTTTGCATTTGATGCATTAAAAAAAAGGTTCCAAATCAGACGAATTTTTATAGTGTGTGTTTATTTATTTGTTTCTTTCCTTCTGATAACCGGAGACACAATTCTGATAACACACACACACACACACACACACACACACACACACACACACACACCCTAACCAGCGGGCTCCCCGTCACTGCTCCAACTCTCCCAGAGCGTTCTCAGGGGAAGACTATGTAACACAGCACTGCTGAGAACACACCATGAAAATATAAATACAACCTTTCTGCATTTCAACCGTGTAAATAAACACGGCCACCCAAATTTCCAATTAGAGCTGGTGTGGAAGGCAGGAAATGGGGTAGACAAGACGGGGCCACACCCCTTTTTCTTCTTTCCTGAACTCCTGCAAAGGTCCTGGTCCGGGTCCAAGTCAGCCATGTCGGATGGAGAGCAGCGTGCCGTCGTCCTCTGCCCTCTTAAGGCAAGCGCATCCTCCCTTGGTTACCTCTCCAGGATGGGACACACACACATCTGTGAAATACAGATATGGGCATGGAATGAATAAGCGGGATTTGAAACTTACATCTCTGAAATCACTTAAATCTTGGTAATGCATGCCGCCCCTCCAGAATCACCACAAACATTTCATATACTTCATTTTAAGGAACCGAGCCTCGTGTCGGCTGGCCTTATCAGTCCCATCGAGGTAATCGGGTGATTCCTATCTGGATGAAATGAGGCGTTCTCAATGTATCCCACGTCTTCTTGGAACAGCTTGGCACTGTTGTTCCAGCGCTAAGCTCTGGGACCACCCACAAGCTTGACTGTACGAGGCAGAGGAAGGGTCCTTGTTGTGATAAGAAGCTCAATCCTTCTCCAAGCAGATACCGTGCTTTGATACCACAGGTTCCTCTGGTGCATCACAGTTCCACACATTCGCCTCCCTTATCTGCCCATCGATCCCTTCGTCAGCTGTGGTTACTCGGCAAGTATCAAAAGGCCTGGAAGTAAAGGTAAACACATATCGGGCCCGGTTTAATTACCCCGGAGACTCAGGGACTCCCGGATGAAAATGACTTTCAGACCAGATCTTCGCTTTTCTCAGCGCTTAGAGACTGAAACATGGACAACGTAACCAAACCTGGCATTCTGGGTCGGGGCGTCTGTGGGCGGAACCGGCACGGATGCCCCGAAACGTCGCTGCTGGAGTGTCTGGAACACCCGCCCGTCGGTCCACGGTCCCGCCCGTCGGTCCACGGTCGGTCCACGGTCCCGCCCGTCGGTCCACTGTCTGTCTGTCTATCTATCTATCTATCTATCTATCTATCTATCTATCTATCTATCTATCTATCTATCTAGCTATCTAGCTATCTAGCTATCTCTCGAGTCCATTTGGACCCAGCGTCTATGGAGGGTCATCTATGAATTTGCAAAGTAAACCAGGGGCCAAAGGTCAAACACCGTGCAAGGCCTGTTTGCTATTTTATGTTCCTCGGTTGAGGATTCAGACCGCTGGACGAGATTTGAAACACAATAACACGGCATTAATTCTTGCACCGCTGCAATTACACTCTTCAAGGTGTAAAATGAAAAGGACTAACTGTGAACTTTACACTAATATTGACCTTCCATTAAAGGAGACTTAGAGCTTTCTGTCCTGCTCAAATGTTAAGACCCCTGCGAGCCGGCTGTATTTTTAACAGCGGCGTGTTGTTATTAAGAACCTCGGTTAGAGCAACATGCTGCAGACTGGCGGAGCAGGGAAACACCAAGGTGTGAGATTAAATGACTTGGTTAACATCAGTGGGAACAACCTGGAGGAATTTGCTCCAAGAATGTTCATTGGCAGTGAGATAGAGAAGAATAGAGCTCCTGTGCAGGGATTCATCTTAATGTGTGACCCCCCCCGTCTGGAAGGTCAAAAACACAAATGTGTTCCCATATGTGAATAAATATTTGATTCATGCTTTCAGAATGAATCTTAATAAAAAGCATTTTAAAATATTAGTTGTCAGTTTTGAAAATATTTATTTTAAGAGCAAATTATTACAATTTTTAAACCTTACGTAGTTAAAGGGATGAATTAGATATTAAGTTTGCAGCGTCACATGATGTCACCCTTACATGTTATGTTCATATTATTCTTGATACGACTGTACTAACTATACGTTATATAACTCTTCTAGACTGCTTTAAATGCACATGTTGGCCAATACCAACATGTAGTTTTCCCAGAGGTCTGTATAGTTTTGTGTTTGGTTGCCATGGAGATAACTTTAGCACTACAAAAATATACCCTGCTTTTGTGTTATGGGGCCTCTGTAACACTTTAACGGAGCATAATGTCATAACCCGCGCATGTCACTTTTTGGAGAATTTTCTTGGTTCTTTAGTGACTGATGTTGACAGTAGGGGGCGGTGTTGAGCTCAAATGTGTGCGTAAAACTGGAAGTAAATGTTTCCAGTGTTTCAATCATCGAACTAAATTCAAAGCACATCTTATGACTTTGGCAGTATTGATTAATTCCTGATGCATCAGAAACACTAAGAGTCCATGGAACGATCAGCACTACAGAAAACTGACTTTGACTTCACTTTGAATGTTTCTCATCTATTCAAATATTAAACATGTTATCATTTAACTCTGGCTGGAGTAAATAACACGTGTTGCTGTCAATACAAAAGCCCGAGGAAGCTGAAATAAGAAGAGTCTCAGTTTGAAAGTGGGGAATTCCTCCCGACTTTATTTTTACGTCCCAGCGTGGCCCCGACAGTCAGAGGTGGGGACCACTGCTGCGCCTCTGCAGTGTGACTGTGCAGAACACAGCTGCTGGGAGGTGTGGAAAGGCCTCTCTGTTGCTCTCAGCTGTGAAAATAGTTACCAAGAGACCCTCTCTCTCTCTCTATCTGTCTATCTCTCTCTCTCTTGCTCTCTCACTCTCTCACACACACACACAGACAGGCACACTCACTGTGAGAGACAGATTTACATGATTTAATCAATGAAGCAATTATGTTAAGATGAACATAATAAAGGATAAAATAATCAATTGCTGTCAATAATATTTGATTTCACTAAAGTCCGAGTTATGCCCTAATAACGCATGCTTAGCTGTATTTAATAGTTAGCTCTTTCCACTTTTCCGCTGTCAAAGACGACTTGTTATTGATGAAACTACACCTTAAATCAGACAACCGTAGATTATTGTTACGAGTTCACAGCAGCTGCTTCTACTTTGTGTGGTTCATCAGAGGCTGCAGGGAACAGCCCAGGTGAGATCTGTTTCAGGATCCACAGTGATTTTGTGTTCAGGGCTGTAAAGCAGATATTAAATCATCATTTACGGAAAAGCCCCGCATGTTAAAATAAATAGAAATTAAAGGTTAACCTAGGCAGGCTTGATATGAATCCAGTCTTACGACCAGATAAACAGGCCGAAGGAAAATAAATGACTTATTGTGGATTCTAATCTTATCTCTAAATACTCTATGACAGGCTGTCCACGTCAGGTGATTTTTTTTATGCTCTAATGCGACCTCTTGACCTCAGTACTGTAGTAAAAGAGGCAGACAAAAGTTCTTATGAATGGTTTCAGTACTTATCTGAGCTGTTACACAAGACCTGAGAATGAGCAGAGAGCTGCAGAAAGGCTGATGACTGCATTTTTTTTATGTTCGTTAATGACTAATATATCAGACCTCCCTGCTAATTCGGGGCATGTTCAGGAAAAAGGTCAAAGGTCTGCAGACTCAGGTACATGGAGCCGGTCTTCACCTGCACCGAGTTTTTGGATTCCGCCTCAGAAGGAGTGCAGGCGATCCTCGGGCAGAGCCAGGCGCGGGCTTGTTTATGTACCTAAGCCCACATCGCGTGCCAGACAGGAATCACCCACGTCAACACAGATTCTAAAGCGCAGAATTCCCTTCCACTGAGACATTAGTCATTATTACTGTTAACTATGGGCCCTGTCATGACATTGTGTTTTACTCATCAGTCAGTGTATTAAGTGAGCCTCCAAAATCCCCATAAGAATGCACCGAGACCAGGAATTCCAGGGCCGTGTGTAAATGCCTAAATGTTACTGCTGGAGTGTTTGGATATGAGCCTCTCCCTAACCAGCAGCTTTTATTCCTCTAGCGCTGCCCTGACAAACTGCCGCTTTTAAATATATGTCAAACAGGTTTTAAGGAGTTGTTTTGATTAAAATTAGACATTTGAATAGCTCTGAAACAATATTACAACATTTTCTTGTTTAAACTCACGAGAAGCTGCTCAGCATGTGTTTAAATGATGATTAAAAGTTCTCCAGCCACAGTTATTACAGTTTTCCTGGGAAAAAAAACATTCAGGTTGCGTAAATCTCTGCACGATTAACAGGTTTAAAGGATCATCTTTCATCTACCAAAGGTCATAAAGAGATTACATCACCTCACCATTGGGTTGTGCTCAATACTTTGTCTAAGCTTTATGTCTATTTCAGGTGCAGCGAGTAAAAAGACATAACAACACACCTGCTGCTATTTTTAACACAGCCGAAAACAGCTTTTAGTTAGTGCAACGTGCGCCCTGTTTTTTCTCCTCCGGCCGTCCTCTTTCATTACTGAACAGCTTGTTTATTGTGTCCAAACAGCCCAGGATTTACAAAAGTGTTTTCTTAGAGGCTTCATGTGTCACGATGCGTCATGTAGCATGTTTACGGCGTCCTCCCACACACGTTAAACAATTTATCTGCATTCATTCATGAGAACAAAAGCAACAAGAGTTTCATTCCAGACAAAAATATTGTGCCAAAAAGGGAGAATCCATGTTTCCATTCCTTGTGATGAACTGGCCCGAAGGTCAATTTTAAAAAATGGAACAGAGAAAATGGCCCCGCAGCGTGAGTCTGGCCTCTTTTCCTGCTCTTTTTGTGGCGCTCCACCTCGTGGCTTGTTGCTTTGTTGGTACCAGTTGTTTGATGCTGCAGCGGGATCAGATTACAAAAGCCTCTGTTTTGTTCCCGCTCAGTAATGCAGCAGATGTGGTCTGACGGGAGGTCAGGGGATGGGAAACGCTTTCATCTCGCCTCGCTCCGGACCTCCATTGTGTGGAAGGGACAAGTTCACGCTCCTCGTTGGAGTTCCCAGAAGATCATGATCTCCGTTAACCTTTATTAAAGAAGTCACTGCCAGATCCACAGAATTAAACACGACCCGTCAGCAAATTCTGGTGATTTTGGTGTCATTTATGATCGCGGAATAGTTTCAATGATGCCTAAAAATGCCACATTTCATCAGAAAAACAACAGAAAGACTGAATAAATAATCAAATGTTTCAACCAAATCATCAGGATCACAGATGTTATACGTTGTGTTACAATTATACAGTTGTAATTATTTCCATTCACTGACTTTATAAGTCTCTGAAAAGCACGTGAACCTGCAAAAAAGATATTTTTTGGCTAACTATATAAAACTATATATTTTTTTGCTAACTATACATAAAACACAGAAATTACGAGGGAATCGTGACTTCTGTCATCGCCCAGTTTTGGCTGAAAGTAAAAGACAAACCACAAACCACCCTGAGCCGGACCCAAGTCGAAATTCACCCATCTCAACTTTGACCTCGCCCCGACCCGCCTTTTCTTTTCTCCCGACAAACCCTGGGTGTAGTAAAGAAAACATCCCTTCACCAGTTGTCCCACTGCCAGTTTCCTGACGAAGGTAAACTCGGTCCTCCGCAGAGCGTCTCCGATCCTGACCTTCCCTGTGTTGAAACAACTGATGGGCGAGTCACTGAAGTGGGCTGAGAGATTCTGCAGATTACAAACTGAAAATAAGGCTGTTCTGCAGAAAACAATAGTGTTTCTCAGGGTTTTTTTTCTCCCCAGCAGCACGTTGTGTTTACATAAAGCAAATTTAGTAAGTCTGCATTTACGGGGAAGAATTAAACGTGCCTTTGGTGTGATTGGAGAAGGATTTTATATAATCACTTGGGAATTTTTGTGCTTTATTGAAAGCATACTAAAGAAATTATTGTGCTTTTAGTCATATCCCGCAGATTAAACTCTCACGTCTGCTTGTTTCAGTCTCTTCGGGGACTTGATACGTCAACTTACTTTGCTGGATTGTAATTATGAGTGCAAAATATAAATAAATCACCCATCATCGGACTTCAGCGTCGCCCACATGAACCTTGCTTAGACCGTATTATCAGAACTGTTTAGAGAGACGTCTGACTAACATCTTTATGATGGGATTTGTGGCATTATGGGCTGCTGATTAGATGGATCTTAAGTGATTCATTACAGAGGGTGAAGCACAGTCTCGCACGCACTGGCACGGTGTGATCTGTCACTGTAATGTGCCTTATGGGGACTTTTTAGTGCTAGAAACATGTTGGTGACAGCTTGTAATCAAAGAACACGAATGATGCTGAGACATTTTACAAATTCCCTCACTCATTTGGTGTAATTGCACAGGACTGTTTTTAATCTCAAAGCATTTCGGATGGAATTGTGACTTTGCCATCGTCCTGATTCTCAGGATGTGTTCTCATGTTCTGATTTAACCTGAAGTGCCGCATGTGGTTCTAATCCTTCTCCTAACCTCAGAGGAATGGAGGGAAAATTCTGAGATCACATTTCATGCAGTGTACATTCCCCTCATACACACACACCCCACACAGAGACATTCTGAACGTGCTTTGCTGCAGACGTCCCCAGAAATGCCCTGCGAGCAGATGTGTGAGCGGAGGAAAGGTGGCCGATTCTTCATGCACCACCGCTGCTCCTCACGTGATCGAGCTAAAGCTGCCTGTCCCTACAAGAGGACGAGCGGTCGAGCGACTTTCTCCCCCTCGTGTTTAGGCGCATCCTCAAAATGGGCGAGACGTGTGGCCCGGCCACATTCTTCTAAGTGACATGTGTCAATACGTCGGACGCCGTCAAACGTCAAAGTGGCCGAAATTACAGGGCACGTTGAGGATGTGGGAAAGCTCCTCCACAGGCAGCTGCTGGTGAGAACGCTCGTCGTAACGCTGGTCTTGGGCTGCACAAAAGCAGCTTCACAATGTGCTGCTGCAGTCTTTCTGGCCTCTCCTGGTCAAAATCTGCTGGCTCAGATCGACTTTTCAGCATATTCTGGTTTATGCAAACATCTCAGAGCTGCTGGTAGAGTTATTTTCCTGTCAATCAAGGCAGAATGTTTTTATTTGGAGGTGAACATTTGGTTGAGAGCTGCTCGATCAGGAATCTCGTGCAACTTTCCGATGTTTTCTTGAACTTTTGACCTTTTTAATGGCTGTAATATCTACAGTAACTTGGACTGTACCAAGGACAAATATGTCAGAAACTGAATGCATTTATCTGCATATTAATAATTAACACTGTTATTTTAGTTTCATTATGAGTTTACTCATTCAGCACGGTCATAAACGCACCACTAACACACGCTGCTGTACTGTTAATTTATTATTGATAAATGGCAAATTTATTATTTTTCTTTACAAAATGGACTGTGGGGGCTCTCTGGGATCTGGGCCACCTCCTGTGGATGCCGTGGTGTCCCAGACCATAAAAACAACCAGCTACCTTACCCTTTACACAGACTCACTATCAGGATCTGGCCCCGGCACGGTGGCACACCCCCAACTTTTACTGCTGTAGTGAAACAACTGTTGTTGTGTTGTGATGGTTTCAAACTTTGACTTGGAAATCAGGATCATATAATGTTGTAAAATCAGGATATAACGGTTTAATTGCACTAATGTAGGTCATCGGATACGCACTGGATCACAAACCCACAACTTGGTAACTGCTTTTCTGTTGTGATTCATGTGTTTTTCTTGACTTGAACATCACCGCGACATTGGTTGGACCACTGGGAGCTCGCACTAAAAAAAGATGGTGACCACAGTGAGCGCAGCACATTCCGAAATGAAATGCAGGCTCAACTTGATCTCCGTTAACATATGCAAGATCAGCGGTTGACAGGTCAACAGGCACTGGATATCAGGCTGTTACATAATACGTTGAAGGGTGCAATAAATAATAGAACAGCAGATTGGAAATTAGCTGAAACATCTTAAGATAAGTTTTAATCAACAAAGCCAATAAAGCGTTACTCTCTCTGGGGGGGTTGTGTCAGCTATTCATGAATATGAGTTTGTGTGACCGTTTTCATCAGATTCTTCTCCCACCAGTCGTGGTGGGAGCCAACCAGAGCTCCAGTGTGTGAGCCACAGCTCAGAGGAGCTCTGACCAGGAGCACATGGCTGGGAAGTAAATATGGTGTAACTCAGCTGTCAAATTGCCTTTAGTCTTGTGGGACACGTCGGTGGCTGCCTTCGTGCACTCTCTCTCTTCTTGAAAGCACCCACACGTTCACAGGCTTAAACCGCCACTCACCAAGACACACACACACACACACCACACACACACACACACACACATGGACCACCTGGGAGACGTGTTTATGGAATTTGACTGAGACCACACAAAAAATGAAAACTTCTCAATAACTCCATTGATTTATCTCCCAAAAGTTTTACTGTCCAGAAACAAAGGTTATAAAGTTCCCACGGGTGTAAACAATTATAAATGTATGTCGGAGTTATGGTAAGGTTATTGGTCGGCAGCTCCATCCGAGTTTTACCGATAAGGCCGACAGTGGTAAAACCTATTACACCAGCTGAGATAAAGATTATGAGCATTATCTGGAGCGCATTAAATCTCCCTGACAAGGTGTTCTTTGAGGGCTTTGTGGAAATAAAGGCGTGTACTGATTAACCTGTGTGGTGTTTGTGCAAAGCCAGCACTGCACATGCACCCACCTGGAGGTATTTCTCCCATCCGCACGCACGCCCCTTTGTCATCTTTCTCACTCTCTTTGCCATTTCAACATAACCCAAACAGGTCCAGCCGACATGCTGACAGAGATATTATCGGAGAACGCTTGGCCTTTTTCTTTTTTTTTGAACCCTCCACAAATGAAGCATGTAGGCGTGAAGGCAGGAAAAACGAGTCGAGCATGCTCAGAGCAGCGGCGGCCCAGAATATTTAACTCCAACGGGCTGTTGTAGGTCGCATCAACGTGTTTAAGGATGCTGTTGTTTAGACAGAGGCAGCAGATCTGCACCTCTGCTAAATATGAGTTAGAGACAAGTATGAAAAACAGCTTCTGACATTGTGACGCATAAAATATCGAAAGAGGTTCTGTTGTATTTAGGTTTCAGCAAAAAAAAACAAGCATTAATAAAGAAAAAGGGCTGAACTTGTGTCGCCCTGGAGAAATGGATAGTTCAAAAGTGTCTAAACTAACCAAAATCAGGGAGGACGCCCCCCCCAGCCCCAGATTAAAGAAGTGACTTATGGGTAATGTCATAATGTTTATGCTGTCTGATTTACATGTGTCCTCCTGGGTAGTTTGGGTGTCAGTCTGATTAAAACCAGCTTTTCAAGTCACACGAGAGGAACGATAAAGCCAACCAGGTCCACTGGAGACCAGTGAGGAGATGTTTGGGATATAATATAGGGCATAATATCAGGGTGCAGAGCTGCAGAATTACACTACATTCTTAGCAAATACGTCTATAAATGTGAAATATCGTGTTTCAGTTTACAGAAGGTGCTCAGTCAGTGTGCAGACCGCCCTGTTTTCTTGGTATTTTAAGCCCGTCCTGCGCCCCAGCGTTGATTACTGCGGCCTGAGCGTGCTTTTTGAACTTCTGCATGTCGTGCGAATCAAATTTGACAGACGTCTTTGTTGTGGCAACAAAAGCTGCTCACAGAAGGAGACAAGAGAGAACACGACTTGTTTATTTACAGCTTCGGCTTCTTTTTTCTTCTGCTTTAGTGTGGCCGTGTTCTGGAGGCACCAACTGTGAGGTCCACTGGGGAGCAAGGGCAGGCCATGATGAGCCTGGTGTTCACCAACATGATGGCAGACTTTAAAATAAGAACATGCATGTATTAAACGACATTTCATGTTGAATCAATGCATCACTTACGATTATAATAAAATTTAAGTAACATACTTTGATGATTCTGTTTTTCCAGACAATCAGTTCTTGAATCATGCCCAAACACCAATATTGTTTCAAAACCTTAAATTTAGAATCATTGAAGAAAACACAGGTTTTTTTTCCTTGAAACCATCAGTGAACATAAATGTTGAGTTACCTCCTCAAAATGAGATAAAGAATTAAGTCGTTGATTTAATTAATCCCAAAAATATAGAGCTGCTTCACTAAGAGGAGAACATCTCAGTTTCCCTCTATTTATCGTGTCCTCACACAGGTGGCGCACACACACACACACACACACACACACGAATATATGTATATTCACTATCTGATGTCTCATAACCAACAGTGATCCCAACTGAACCATGAAATTTAAGTTCCTATTTTATATTTTTTATTTAAGGGTACCTTTAAGTATATATTTATTCATTACTCCACATAATTCCCTTAAAATATATATATATGTTTGAGTTTGTTCAAGGTAGGACAGTTTTTTACAAATAACTATTACAGTTATTGTGTCTTTGTTTTTTTAAATTGAATTATTCTTTATGATCTCTTTCTTTGCTCTAAATGGGGATATATTTAAAAGTTAGGGATGGAAAAAACAATAGAACATTTAAACACTGCCTGTTTTTTTATGATCCTAACTTAAATATAGTTTAAATATCAAAAACTGTATGTTTCTGCTCATGTATTCGGACGTTATTGTGTTTTTTTGGGGTTTGTTTTTTTATTAAATCTGAACATACAAGACAAAAATAGAAACTTTCCACACAGGAACATGCCAGGACCTGCTTTCATTCCTCCTTCCAATGCCGCTTTTCCCCCTTATGAAGAACATGAGAACCTGTTTATTACGATGATTACAATGTTTTAATTTGCATCTCATGTATGTGAAATCCTGAGTCTGCAGAGATGAAATGAAAACGCCAAGATGAGCAGAAACACATTCAGACGAGGAGAACGCCGCGTTCCGCACCGAGCAGATACACATGACACAACAAGCAAAGCCTTTACGTGATTATTCAGACTCTTGATGACACACATGTTTGTGCAAAACCATAATTAACCTGAGAGGCTGTTTGAGCACAATGCACTATAATTAGCTGCTAGCAAAGCAATAATAAACACATGGTTGTCATTAAAAGTTTGATGTAATGTTGGAATCAACCTGAAATTTTGATTCTATTCTTGACCTCTGGATTCGCCACTAAAGACCTTCACACACTCCTCAAGTTAATCTCACATGCGCAAAAAAAAAAGGGAACGGCTTGAGTTCTTCACTGCTTTACGCAGAAGCTTTTCTCGGAGCGTTCACAGTGTGTATGTGGAAACAGTTTACATTTCTGAAATTCTGCATGAGTCTTAAATATAAACATCCACTCCAAACGACCTACTTTTAATGCAGATCCCTCAAAATACAGCAGCTTCCATCAAAATAGAGAATAAATCCTGTAGCTCGACTGCTTGAGTGGGGAAGAAGGCTCAGCATGATATAATATAATATATCAAAAATACTACTAAGATACACATTCCTGTTGTTGCTGCACATCAACCCCTTGGATGAGCAGATGACCATTGGGAGGTTTTGTTTTGGGTTTTTTTTTGTAGTTTTGAGATTAAACCTAGTTGGACTTCATGATTGACATTATTGAGACTGCAGCCACTCGGGGACGTCAGGATTAAAGATTCCTGTGTTTGACAGCTGATGATTCCCGCATCACTGCAGCGCTGCCACATTCTTCGGCTCTTACAGAGGTGATGGGTTCGGTTTTAATCTGATCACGGCTGCAGAAAAGCAACGTGGAGATGAAATCAAAGGCAGGAGCACTCGATGTTAACATCTGTCACCCGGTACCTTCACGGTCAGCTTGTTTTTATATAATTAGACAGAATAAAAGAATTCGGGAAGGAAAAGTAACTTTAGCTGTAAATCATTAAACAGGATATTAATTCTTAACTCCATTTCTGAAGACTTTACAGCCTTAATAACTTATAACTAACTGACTCATGTCAAAGTGGTTGATTTTATTTGATAAGAATGTTCTTTAAGATGTGCATAACTCCAGAGATTGCCCAACAATTAATAATAATTGAATGTTAGGCGTGGAATTTTACCAGATTCAATAATATTTATGAAAACACATAGTTTTGATTAGGCCTTTCAGTTCTTAATATTCCTTTTAGGAAAGTTCTAGACACAGGTCGTAAAATCTGTGAGGCCTTGACAGATATAGTTTTATTAAGATGTTTCAGTGCTCTGAGCATTTTATTTAACCTCTGTGTTGTTTTTGTGTGTTTGAGATATTCATATCATATTCAGAGACAGCACAGTAGAAGGTATGAAGAGCTTAAGAGCCATTTCAACCACCATTACACAGCAGCACCCCACAATTATATTTAAATTGGTTTTCAGGTGGAGTTTGAATGCTTTTAACAGCCCATTATTGGACACTGATGTAACACAATCAATCAACAACAGAAGGAGGAGAAAATAACAATATTAAGCGCCCATATTTGAGTCATTTAAGATAACAATTTAATGAACCAGATGGTTTGGAGATGGAGGATAATCTACCATAAGACGCTCGAATACTTGACTATTAATAACAGAAACGCCTTTAGATGTGTAGCTCGAGTCGAATTTAAAAACAAAAGTGAAGCTAAACTACAATAAGAACAGCTTTTCTGCACCAGTACCCACGTGTAACCCATCCACTCACGCACGCACCTGGTAAAAAAGCAAACCTGCGCCATCTGGTTGTGTCAGGTGAAACGGTTGTTTACCAGATGTTACCAGGGAGTCACGGGTAAACATCTGGAAGCTAGATATAACTAGCGCCATGTAGTTTTGAATAGGTCTTAATTAAAAAAAGAAAAGAAAAAGAATGTGTGTGTTTTTTTGTTTTTTTAATTAATTGTGTTCGCGATTCGATGCGATCTAAACGCTTTGGATCTGTTACAGTAGTGTTACTCCGCCCTCTGGGGTTGGTCCCGAGGTGAGACGGCTATAAAAATCTGCTGACACACGTCTGTAGGTGAGCCAGGTTCAGGTGACTGCACAGGTATGTTCCCGAACAAGCGCGTCGCAGGATTCGCGCAGTCTTGACGCGCACTTCAGGTCCACCCTTGTAAGCGCAGATCTACTGTGCGGGCCGTCACCAAAGAGGAGGACATCGTCCTTAAACATGAAGCTGGAGGTGTTGTGCGGCGGCCACTACAATAAAAAACACCAGGTGAGCGCAGATGCGCGGGGGAGCGCGCGCTCTCCTCTCTCTGCCGATGAGGACCTGGTGTCAGAGTGGGACTGCGTGGCGCACAGCCCGTCGCTCGTGACTCCGTGCACCGTGGACACCAAGTCTAAACCGTACACACGGAGACCCAAACCTCCTCTCTCGTACATCGCCCTCATCGCCATGGCAATCCGGGACTCCGGCTCTGGACGCCTGACTCTGGCGGAGATCAACAACTACCTTATGCAGAAGTTTCCTTTTTTCAGAGGCAGCTACACGGGCTGGAGGAACTCTGTTCGACACAACCTGTCTCTCAACGACTGCTTCATCAAAGTGCTGCGCGACCCGTCCAGACCTTGGGGAAAGGACAATTACTGGATGCTGAATCCCAACAGTGAGTACACCTTTGCTGATGGAGTGTTCCGGCGCAGGAGAAAGCGCATTGACAAGAAACTCAAGACGGAGTCGTCGCGCGCAGAGCAGCAGGCTGCGCCGCCTTCTTCGCCTGCTCCAGAGACTGACGCGTGCGGCAAGTTTACGAGTTCATTCACGATAGACAGCATCCTCAGCAAGCCCTTCACGAGAGACCCACTAGGACGCCATTTGTCAGCCCGATCTGCCTTCACCTGGCGGTGCCACTTTGAACCGATGATGAACTCTTCCGGCGCGCACGCCTCTTTTTCAAACGTCAAACCAACGCGTGCAATTGACGACGTGCGTGTGTCAGACCTTCGCAACAGTGGCCTCCTCACGTACACAACGTCACCGCATCAGAAATGAACTGAGACTCTTTATTCCGATGTTTTAACCTGAAGTCGGAGCACTGATGGAAATGCAGGCGTTGGGAATGCGTAATTGTCTTCCGTACCTCTACCCATTTCCGGTCACCAAAGTTTGATTAATTTATGCTCTAAATGTTACTGAACTCGTTGACATGCACTTTAACTCCTGTCACCGCAAACATGACTTGTCAAGAAAATAAAAACTATTGCTAACTCTCTTCGTCTTATTATTTAGCTTTGGATGAAAAAAAGGCCACCGTGACCTTTTTTTCTGATTTAATAAATGACGCAGGAATCATCCCATACTTACATGCAGTGTTTACTTTCCAGTATTCCTGAAAAGCCGGACAGGCAACCGATATTTATGTTTTGTGTCTGGCTCTGCAAATAGCTGCCGCCTCAGTCACCACAAACGCGGAGGAAGGGGTTTGTACAAAATATCCCGAGAGAAGCCAACTGGAAGCCACAATAGGAAGAAACGTCTTCCATGCAAGCCCCATTCTTCTGGGGCTAGAAAGTAAATTTCCTTTAAAGCAGCTGCGCATCCTGAACGCAGCGGGTTCACTAGTTTGATGTCGGAATAGAACGTGTTCCAACATTCTATGAGAAAGTATTTCACGCCCTTCATGATGATATGCCTATTTATGCGCAAAATTACGCACGGCAGTTGTTCGATTTTTTTTTCGGTTTGGGGGGCTTTAAGGGTCCATTTAAGACACAAGAGACACAGATGGCTGGCACGATCCTTTCCAATCCAGATTCCAACAAATTATCACTGCAGGAATTAACCTTTTAAATAACACCTGCTCTGTGACGCATGCGCAGGTGTCAGTTGTTCAACGCGGATTTCGAAAGTTCTCCTCCTCGAACGCGTCTCGGCTTTTCCCCAATTGTTTTGGAAAGTGAGCCGTGGGAGGAGATTTATCTTACTCCGCTGCGCCCTGTCCGGCTTCTAGTCTGGACCCGGACCAGATGGGGAGGGAATTATAGTTCCTGGCGATTTCTTGGTGGGATTTAGGGGGGGATCCGGGGGCAGAGACAAAGATTTGAGGATTGATAGGTGGTCGCGTTTTGCTTGGCCGGTGGGATATGCGCAAGCAAACTGCAAGACGTTTATTTCCCCTTTCTTGTGGGAGTATTGCCAGCAATGGACAGAGGGAGGAAAAGAGGAGCAGCGGCTGGTGTTTTTCTTGATCTTCGTGGTTTCAGGCGCGACCAGCATCGCAGATAGTCTCGTTGTGTTTTAGCTATCAGGGAATCTGTAATAGTGATTAACAGAAATAGAAAATTGCTACAGTTCTTACAGCAGAGGCGCAGCCATGGCGACGGCGAGCACCAAGCAACATCTGGATAATCCTTTGCACTCCAGTCCAGCGGCCGGTGTCCTGACTGCTGCTCTGCAGAGCGCGCAGCCGGTGATGGAGAACACACAGGGCTCATCGACTCAGTGGAAAAAAGGAAATTCCGGCTTGAGACGCCCCGAAAAGCCTCCATACTCATACATCGCCCTGATTGTGATGGCGATACAGAGTTCGCCGAGTAAAAGGCTGACTTTGAGTGAAATCTATCATTTCCTGCAGGCCCGCTTCCCATTCTTCAGGGGCTCGTATCAAGGATGGAAGAACTCGGTCAGGCACAACCTGTCTCTCAACGAGTGTTTCATAAAGCTCCCCAAGGGCCTCGGGAGACCAGGCAAGGGACACTACTGGACCATCGATCCAAGCAGTGAGTTCATGTTCGAGGAGGGCTCATTTCGCCGCAGACCGCGGGGGTTCCGCAGAAAATGCCAGGCTCTGAAGCCTCTCTACGGGATGATGAGCGGGATTGGATTCGGAACTTCCATGTTGCCGCAAAACTTCGACTTTCAGGCCCCGTCGTGTCACAACAGCTACAACATAGATTTGATGGGGAATACTATGGCAGGGGGCTTCGATGGACATCACGTAACACATATGCCAACGGGCTCCGGGCCACCGTACGCGACCGCCGGTCAGATAGCCCCTAATGCGGATTATTGCCCGGACAGCAGCAGCAACAGCCCCCTGCAATCCTCTCCAGCGATGGCGGGCACGTTGGACTGCCAGAGTCCGTATGCAAATGCAGCCTCCCACTGGAGCTCACCTGGGATGTCATCTTACATTAAACAGCCGTCGCTGTCAGCAAACAGCCCCGCTTCTGCTGCTGCGCACAGCGGGGTGTCATCCTACTGTCTGGACCAGGGCTACCTGCACCACAGCGCACGGGACTCAGGTTCAGACATCTCAGGTAGGAATTGAATTGTATGCAAGACTCAATATTTGTCTTCGCGATTGCACCATAACAGGAAGAGAGAAAATGCCCGTCAAAGCTGCACCCATGTGTTTGCGATAACTGCAGGGCCAGAAATGTGGGCCTGGCAGCTTCAGCCTAACTCATGCAAAAGTCGAAAAGATGTGTCCATATTTCCTGGCATTGGTGTATTTTCTTGCTTTTGCAGTGCACATGCTGTACAGGAAAAGACACATTTGTAGAAACATTCATTTAAAAAAGAAGGTTCAGCGACAGAAGTGGTGCCAGCATTAAAAACAGTCCGAAGTTCGTCGTGGATTCAAGGCCTGGAATTTCATAACCTTATCCTAGAACTTAAAAAAATACAGGAAAATTACATCATTCTGAAAATCTCCAATTTTGTTGTGATTATTTTCTTTATTAAATTTGTTTGTGCGCTTTTCGTTGATGCACATTGTGTGGATCTCATGATTAATAATATGATCAATCATTGATTATATTTTAATTCACTCTATGAAAATGTTTCCTCCTGATTTTTCCCTTCCTATAAAAAGTTCCTAGAATTGAGTTGCTTGACTGACACAACAACAACAACAACAACATAATAATAATAACAATAATAATAATAATAATAATAATAATAATAATATAATAATAATAATAATACACGCTGGACACGTTCATCAGAGTTTGAAAAATAACGATATTATTTATTATTTATTGGATTGGATTATTTATTGCAGGATCAATCTACCAACACTATTTGTCATTTTCTTTCAGTGGGACTGTCTCGATATTCCAGCCACGCAGTTCCCGCATGTGACCGGAAAGAATTCCTCCTGAATTTCAACGGAATCGCCTCTCTTCACGCCAGCAGCGGGGGGTCTTACTACCACCAGCTTCATCACCGTCACCAGGGCGTCTATCAGGACGTGAAGCCGTGCGTCATGTGACAACAGCGGCGACAAATCGAGCCTCATCCGGGAGGATTTCAACATTTCTGAGACAAGTTTTCCTTATAAGCCAAGACACTTCAATTCTTTTATTCCCCCAGTGGAGATAAGGCTTTTTGCCTGATTACATCAAACATTATCCCCATATTGAGGTGCTTGAATTAATAAGCTTTATCCAGCTAATTTTCTTTCCTGAAATTTATGAAACTGTTGCCGATTTTCTGTGTAAAACATTAAAAGAATTAAGAGAATTACTGATGCTTAAAAAGTTCAGATTTTCTTTGACAAAATTGCAACTGCATTCATATTTGCACATCATTATTCCACTACGACACCAAAATATTATTTGTATTTTATTTTATTTATTTTATGTGTTTATTTCCCCCCCCCCCAAAATGCTTGATTCTATTGTAAGAAAAAAAAATCAACAGAAATCTCTACATTGAAGATAATAATATAAATTCTACACAATTCAAATGAGTAGTTGCCCCTTTGTTTTATTGGTTTAACGTGTTTCTTTCAAACAATTTGAGGAAAAACACGATTTTAAAGATGTTTTAGGTCGGGAGTGCATAAAATATCATGCGACACTGCTGCCATCTATTGGTAGATTGGTGCTAATGACAAGTACAGCTGATATCACAAGCACTCCTTGTAATAGTAGAAATAGTTGTTTCCAAATAACCACGCCTACTATTACAATTACTACTACTAACAATAATAGCAACGATTTTAACAATACCCCTAATAATATTAATGAGAATGATGTGCATAAAAAAACAAGAGTTAAATGATGAAAGGTTGCAGTTATCGAAAAATAGAATTTAAAGAAATGATTCAATTGGCAACAGAGCTGAGAACGTGAGACAGGACGTCTGTTCATTTAATAATCTAAATAATTCTATTACACAATTTAAAAAGCAGTGTTCCCCAATGGCCCCTGTCCTGGAACGCTGTGTTCTCTTTTGCTCAACATTATGACGAGTAAAAAGGAAAATAACGTAAAACATAAATCAGAAACGAAGCAGTTCAATGCCTTGAGTCTTAGTTTAAATGTGTAATACCGATACTGACCACTGGGTGTGAAACGCACAACTGCTTTTGTGGTTTGAAATCTCATTGGAGATTATTAAGAATCAACTGAGCAGCAAGATGGAATTCCATAACTCAATCAATCATTTCAGTCCTCTTTTATCAGCTCACACTGAAATACCAGAAGCTTATTAGTGATGAGTTCCATCACTTCAGACAGGGGTCAGTAGACACGACCCGGGCGTCAGTTGAAGCACCTGCTCGAACAGCCTCCCAAAGACGAGACAAGCTGGAGACATGGACCATAATCAGAACTTTTCAGGCTGGATGTTAAGACTATAAAAATCATTTCTACTTGTAAGACTTTTTTTTCCAAATCAAATCAAATCCAATTTAATTTATATAGCGTCTTTTACAATCAAAATTGTTTCAAGGCACTTTCTAGAATCTCAGGGCCTGATCCACCGAGATCACTTCCTTAAACTTAGCTACAGCATTATCTGAGAGACATCTGCTATAGTCAGACTGAGCTCTGAGCATAGAAGAATCCTTAATCATAAATGTAAAAGATCAAAGAATGGTCTGACAGGAGGGGGTTCTGAGGGAACACTGACACATGTTCTACCTCAACACCATAAGTCAGAACTAGATCTAAGGTGTGGTTGAAGCTATGAGTTGGTTGGTTTATCTGCTGGAGGAAACCAACTGACTCAAGTAATGAAATGAAGCCATTTCTAAAGCTGCCATTGACAACATCTACAATCTGGTGGTTTACTTTGAGTTTTATTGTTTCGACATCACAGATCCAAACATAGAATATGAACAATGATTATACTTTAAAATAAAACTGAAGACAGGATGTGATGCTGTGGAAGTCAGGATGGAGAGAAGGAAGAGGAGGAGGGCTTTGGGAGCTCTGGAATTGTTCTTTACTTCATCTTTTCCAGAAGTTCATCTTTTTGGAGATCCATCTCCAGAAGCTTTTCTTCTTCTTTTTCTTTAATACCTGAAGCTGCAGAAAAGAGAGATTGTGTTTTAGATTTCACTGAACATCATCTGAAATCTTCTGGAAGAGGAACAAAGGCGAAAGCATCTCACCTCAAGTTGGAGGATCGCTTCAGAGAGCCTCTGGAGATCCTCTTTGGTCCTCTCCTGCTCCTCTTGCCTCAACCGTTGGCTCTCCAGGACCTTCTGCTCCAGCTCTTCCCTCATCTGGACACATTTTTGAGATGTCCTCTCCCACCGCTGACAAACATCAGCCAGCATCTTGTTATACGTCTCCTCTTGAGTCAACAGCTGCTGCTTCATCGACTCTTCTTTATCAACGATCATCTCGTTATATTTATTTTGCTCTTCTTCCAGCAGTTTGTTGAACTTTTTTTCTTTTAGAAAGAGCTGCTGCCTCAAGGCCTCTTTCTCTTCATCAAATCTATGTTTCTCTTCCTCCAGCTTCCTCACAAATTCCTCCTCAGTCACCAGGAGCTTCTGATTGAAGCCTTCCTCCTGCTTCATCAGCTTTCTCTTGTGTCGCTCCTCTTTCTCCTGCTGCTGACTGTGGAGGGTTTCCTCCAGAGAAGCACATTTGAGGTTGCTCTCCTTCAGAGCAGCTTGCGTGGTGTTCAGCTGGGTCAGGGTCTCCATATGGGCCACAGTCCGCATCTGATGCCTCTTCACTGCCCTGCTTAACTGCTCCTCCTTCTCTGCCAGGACTTCTCTGAGGTGCTGGACCCTCTCTTCCCTCCAAGTCTCCATTGATGATTCCAGTGGTTCTTGCTCTGCCTTCAGCTGCTGGGTTCCTCGCTGTGCCATTGATGCGTCTGCTGGTCACCAGTGTGGTACAAGTGTTGAGCTCCTCAGGCGTGTGCTTAAAGAGATAGATCTGATGTGTTTGATACAAAGGAGATCAAAGACTAAAAGGCCAACTTAAGATCAAAGAGAAAAATGCCAACTGTTTAAACCAACTGACTCAAGTAATAAAATGAAGTCATTTCTAAAGCTGCCATTTACAGTGTGTACATGCATATTCAAGTCTCCAATAATAATGACTTTATATGATCTAAGGACCAAGTCAGATAAGAAGTCAGAGAACTCAGACAGGAACTCTGAATGTGGCCCAGCAGGGGGCCGATATAAAACTACAAACAGAAGTGGCTTTTCTGTCCTCCAGTTCAGATGGGTGATGCCAAGAGTCAGGCTTTCAAATGAACTGGAGCCATGTTTTGGTCTGGGATTAATTAATAACTTGGAGTGATAGATTGCTGCCACTCCCCCTCCTCGACCAGTAACACCAGGAATATGATAATTAAGATGGGTAGGAGGAGTAGATTCATTTAAGCTAACATACTCCTGTGACGGCCCACTAGGTGGCCTCACGTCTGGGTTTAATATTTGGGACATGGTGTCTTAGGCTGTGCTTGGTCTGGTGTTGTGTTTGGCCTGCAGATGGAGCTGTCTGGAGCTGTTTGGGAGGCCACCGCTCCAGGTGGGGCTCATTAACCTGATGAGCCAGGTGATGGTTAAAAACCCTGTTCAGGACAGAGATGTTGCTGATCAGGCCGGGGGTCAGCTGCTCCAGGACGAAATTGGAAACCCTGCTGTACGCGTCCACTTGAGAGTGCCAGTCCCGTTGCTAAAGCCTCGTTGGGATTACCCTTGTTGGATTCTGTGATACCCTGTTGCACCTCACGCTTTCACCTTTACCACTGACTTTTCACTTTACTTTTTCAATAAATCCCTTTTTGTTAAAATCCTTAAAAGAGAGTGGTCTTCCCGTTTATGTTGTGGTCATTCGGAGCCAAGTGGTCATGACACTCCTCCTGAAGCCAGGTCTCAGTAAGACAGAATAAATCAATGTGATGATCCGCTATCAGGTCCTGCATAACAGGGATTTACACAAAAGAGATCTAATATTTAACAGTCCACACTTAATTGTGATATTAGTTTCCCCAACTTGTGCTTTGGTATTAATTTTAATAAGATTATGGTGATTGACCGCTCCCCTGCTCTGTGCTTGGTGAACTTTTAACCGTGGAACAGAGACTACCTCTATAGTGTTAAATATGTTATTGTTGGTGGATGAGGGTTCTATGGAAGCAGCAGAGAGGTGTGTAAGACTACAACTCTGCATCCTGGTCTGGACCCTGGATTGTCAGTCACTTTGGGTCTAATAAAATTAGCCAAATTACTAGAAATGAGAGAGGCGCCATCCCGGGTGGGATGGACACCGTCTCTCCTAATCAGACCAGGTTTTCCCCAAAAAGTGCTCCAATTGTCTACAAAGGCCACCTGGTTTTCGGGGCACCACCGTGACAGCCAGCGACGGAGCGACGACATGAGGCAAAACATCTCATCGCTGGCCAGATTGGGGAGGGGACCAGAGAATGCTCCGGAGTCCCACATCGTTTTTGAGTAGTTGCACACTTGCACACTGACTCTATGTTTTTAAATATATTAAATATGTTTTTAAATAAATACATTCCTGTAATTGTTTCTAAATATGAATGGGCTGATAAATGCCCACTTATTGATGAGTGCTGTCACTGAGGCCGGTCACTGAAGTCAACTTCATCCTGGACAGTTTGGTCTAAACCAGCTTTTTTAAAATGGTAATTGCAGGGATGCTTTCACTTGTTTTTGCCATCAGTTTATTACACCATAGTGTTCTTTCTCGGACAGATTATCCCTTTCAAAATCCAATCAACATTTTTCATGGTCCTGCCAGCTTTTTATTCCTTTGAACTCTTCCAAAGGCTTCGAAAAATATAAATAATGCTTCTTTAATGACTCCGACATTGTCTCTATTTGGCTGTAGAGGTTTAATCTCTTTAAATAAGAGTAACCTTAGATACTGTAAATTGCCTTTTGGTTGCCGCTTTCGTCAGTTTTTATTTCATGGGGTTTAAAGTGGTATGTGGCTCCCTCTAGTGGTTGATCATTAACACCTACCAACAACAATGACGACACAGAAAGGGCAGCTTCTCACTCTCACTCTTCTCACTTCAGTAAAAACAATACTTCCGGGGTTAAAACTGAGTTAAATCTATGCATTCATAAAACATGTGCTTTGCCTCAGTTTTGTTTTAAGGACTGAGGACATAGTTGGACGTGAGCTCGTTATGGCTCCTCACTTTCCTCTGTCAGTGCAGCAATAACGGGTTTAAGTACGATTCTTACCTTCTCTAGTAAATCCACAAGCGTTTCTTTGTCTCTAGATATAATTGTTTGAGAAATAATGGGTTGAGGGGAATTAAATTGAAGCTAAAAACAGTAGCTGTATTTAAACAATAGAGGGCGCTACAGGCACAGTGATGACGTTTTTGCCTCAAAAAACTCTTTCAAATTCTCTATTTTCTCTTATCTTCTCCTTTTCTCTGCCTTTCTTTCTTTCTATGATTTATTCTAATGATTTTATCTCATTCATTTGAGAAAGAGGTTCAACGAATGCTGAAACACAACTGAAACATAAAAAAATATTTTTATAAAACCCAATATTTTTTAATAGTGACAAACTATCCAGCAGCGGTCATCTGCCTGGTGTTTATCGTTTTGATTTCCATTAATGGTTTAACTTGAATAGTTGCGCGTTGAGGAGGGCTGCCGGGGCAGACCGCGGTATTAAGTAGGAAAAAACGCCGTCGTAAGTTGTACAAACAGCCCTGGGTGGTGGAAAAAGTTCATGCCCGGGTCCATGTAAGGAGAAACCGGCGTAGCACCAGGCTGCTGCACGGACATTTAATTAAGGCGACCTGCAAAGGATTACAGCGATATTGCAACTGTAACTTTGCCTCACGTTGGTCATTTATGATTGCGTGCGCAGTCGCCTCTGACAGCAGGAGCGCTCGCAGGCCTTCAAGGTTGGATCATTTAACTTCTCTCTTTGCTGAAAAAATCATTTATTTCGAGCTTCAGCCTTAAATTCCATGACAGCACAAGAAATCTCACGCGATGTCTTAATAGTCGCAGTGTAAACCCAAAGGGAAATTTAAGAAATTATTGGGATGGACATTAACTTGAGGCATGTAACTTATTTTTTTAACTTTATTTGGCTAAACTAAGGACGATTAAATGTGTCTTCTGCGTCGCGACACGCATCCAAATGCCAGGTGTGACCCCCGTTTGGTCCCCGATCTGCAGACGCTTTTCTCACACCTTTTTAGGCCAAACTGCTTTTAATTCCCGCTGTAGTGAGATTTGGCTTTAACCTCCCACCGCCCCATTCGATCCCTTTTCATCCGTTTCTACCAATCAGTATCTTTTAGAATATTGTAAAATAGATCAATAAATCGGACGAAAACGTGTAAATTGAGACGTGGTTTATTTCTAATACTTTATGGAATATAACTGAATTGATTGCATAATCTATCAAAGGTGGCACAAATAAGAATAGAAATGTAAAAATATTATATCCTGATTATTGTTTAAAGTAATGAGGCGCGAGTTTTGCTTTCTGCTATGTTCCGGTGAACCAAACTTGGATATGCAGATGATATATCTGGTTCTCCTGAGGATGTGTGATGGGAAAGCAGCTTCTCTGTGGTGGCTTGCTCTGTCACGTCTGGAGCCTGCAGTGGGCTGGCATTTACCGACACCTCCTCTCGCTTCTTCAGAGTGCGGCAGGGAGTCCTGCGCTCCCCCCTGTGCGGCCTAACTTCCTATTGGACAACTGTTGCACATTCAGGGAGGAGCCCCACAGGCAGCAAAAAGCTGGAAAGAATTTAACTGCGCAAAACTTGTGCGTGGTGACGGATGTTCAAAGTTCAGAGCGTTTTCAATGTGAGTTCCTCAGAAACGCGGAGAGATGGGGAAGCACTGCTGAGAGCCAGCACCGCCGCACCGCTCACAAGACGTCCCCCTCTTCTTTTGACTTTTGGACAGAGAGCAGCAGTGAAGGAGCTGTGATTTGCGCGCCCCAGGCTTCAGGCGAAGGAGAAGCGGGGCTCTCCGTCTTGCGTATTTTGGAACATTAATTGCAACCGGATCAGAGTGAAGACATGCAGGCTCGCTACTCCGTCTCCAGTCCCAACTCTCTGGGTGTCGTGCCGTACATCAGCAGCGACCCGAGCTACTACCGGGCCGCAGCCGGTGGCGGATACACCGGGATGCCAGCACCCATGAACATGTACTCTCATGCGGCGCACGATCAATACCCCGCCAGCATGGCGCGTGCGTATGGACCGTACACCCCGCAACCTCAGCCCAAGGATATGGTCAAACCTCCTTACAGTTACATCGCTCTCATCACCATGGCTATCCAAAACTCGCCCGACAAGAAGGTGACCCTGAATGGGATTTACCAGTTTATCATGGAGAGGTTTCCATTTTATCGTGACAACAAGCAGGGCTGGCAGAACAGCATCAGGCACAATCTGTCTCTGAATGAGTGCTTTGTCAAAGTGCCCCGCGATGATAAAAAACCTGGCAAGGGCAGCTACTGGACCCTGGACCCGGACTCTTACAACATGTTCGAAAACGGGAGCTTCTTGAGAAGGAGGCGACGGTTCAAAAAGAAGGACGCGCTGAAAGAGAAGGAAGAGCGGCTGCAGAAGGATGTCCTGCAGAGGCAGCCGGGCCGAGAGCAGGAGCAGCCGTTGCAGGGCTCGAAGCCCGTGAGGATCCAGGATATTAAGACGGAGAACGGGACGGTGACGCCGCCACAGGCCGACTCCCCGTCTTTAAACGCCGTGCCGAAAATTGAGAGCCCGGACAGCAGCAGCATGTCCAGCGGGAGCCCTCACAGCATCCCCTCCAATCGGTCCATAGGCATGGAAAACTCTGAGCACCACCAGCACCACGGCCAGGCCTCGGCGCAGGGCTTCAGCGTAGACAACATTATGACCTCTCTCCGGGGGTCTCCACAAGGGGCCACTGAGTTAACCTCCGGCCTTCCTGCCTCCACCAGGACAGGTATAACACCGTCGTTGTCCTTGAACTATTCTCCGAGTCAGACCTCTGTCTATAGCTCAACTTGTAACCAAAACTCTACTACCTCCAACGCCACCTACCATTGTAACATGCAAGCCATGAGCTTATACGCGGGGGACAGAACGGGCCATCTGGCCCCGAGCACCACCGTGGACGAAACGTTGCCAGATTACTCCGTCACAACCACCTCATCGTCCCTCACCCACGCTAATCTGAACTCTGGGCAGGATGGCCATCATCCCCACCAAGGCAGGCTGACCTCATGGTACCTCAACCAGGCTGGAGACTTGAGTCATCTGGGCGCAACGTACCCAGCTCAGCAGCAGAACTTCCACTCGGTCCGAGAGATGTTCGAATCCCAGAGGATCGGCTTGAATAACTCGCCGGTGAACGGGAATAACAGCTGTCAGATGTCATTCCCACCGAGCCAGTCCATCTATCGCACTTCGGGAGCTTTCGTGTATGACTGCAGCAAGTTCTGACCAAAAGAAAAAGAAGGAAACCGCTCAGAATTTCCCTCACGGTGTTTGAATCATCCAATAACACCCCCCCCCCCCTCCCATGCTCACGTCAAAATGGACTAAAATGAGACAGAATCAGAAAAGACTTTTTCTAAAGAACAGTGTTACTGCAAATAACACGTAAGTCTCTTTGCTTTTGTGGCTTTATATGATCAGTTTTCCACGGACGTGTAAATTGCATATAGTAATTTATTTCTAAAATGTAGCCGGATATTATGGACCAAACACCAGAAAAAAGTGTTTCTAAAATCAATTGCCTTAATTGTTCCAAAAAAAGTTCCATTATAAAAACAACAAAGAGGAACGTGTATATCGTCGTACTATTTCAAAGCTTCTTCTTTTGTTGAAAAGTATTTTGAAGGATTTGTTTGTTTGTTAATAAATTTGTCATTTTATGTGAGTTAAATTTAACGCCTCGTTTCTTGCAGACCTGAATGCAGACATTTTACAGGCTGTCAGCGCCGTGTTAGCTGTTTTGTTGGAGGTTTAAGCCTCCGTCATTTATCAGATTGGACCCCTGAGATTCATTTCCTTGAATGCATCACGTGTGTTTAAAATGAATTAAGGATGTTTAGATTCTAATCTGCTGCACGGCTTCGGATCTTAAATATTTGTACTATCAGAAAAAAAATAGAATGACTTGAAATCGTTTATATATGGTTCGTTCTAAAGATGGAGGTTCTCCACCACTAAATTACAGAAATATAAGTATAAATCTGACAAAGCGCATGCCCCCCCACCCCCAATGGATTAATCGTCATCGTAGTTATTCCACCTTTATTGGGGGAGAAACAGGCAGTGGTGGTGCTGACCCGGGGCCTACAGACCCGGGGACCAGCTTGTGACCTGCTCCACTTTGTTTTGGATTGTGTTGTGTTTACTGACGCATTCCACCGCTTACTTAATATCATGCCACGCATGCCAAAGAGTGCGTCGTTGTCACCTCGGCCCCGATGGCCGAACTCTCACCATTCTGAACACATCAAACATGCGATCAACACCGTTTGGCTGGGGTTTTTTTTTTTTTTACAGCCATTGGAGTAAAAGCTGATTTTACGAGCGTAGGTAAACAGATTTAATCCAGGATATATTTAAAATGTAATAGTATTGGTTTGTTGTAATAGTTTTTGTTATATTTTCTAAAAAAAAAAAAAAAAGTAATCGATGTTGCCTCTCAACATTTCTAACTGGGTAATAAATTCAATTCGTCACAATCTGCAGCTCATAAAAAACACTTATTACGGGTTTATGTTACGTCAACGGTTGTAAACAATTATTTATTTAGCCAGTATCTCTGTTTTTATTTGAACTTGGGGACAATTCCTCATATTTTATAAACCATTAATATACATTTAAAAATATTAACCCGATTTCAATTGCAATTATGCAAACCGACCGCATGCGTAACGCGGCTGCCCAATATCAACATCAGCAGCAGCAACAACAACAACAATAATAATAACAATACAAATAACTGGTTTAAATAACAGATTTCTTTAGAAAATAAAGGCTAACAATATTATGTGGTGATGATTCAGAAAAAAACAAACGAGCTGTAATAACAGTTTGAAATATTTTAACAATGTTCTGCGGCAATAACCTCATTTTCCAGAACTTCCTTCACAGGGGGCAGACGTCAGACAGCCACTCGCTGCAGCCATTGCGAAAACATGACTGTACATTTTAAATATTTTTTTTAAAAAAAATGCACCGTTGGCATTTTCTCCACATTTGGGCCTTTGTAATACAAAGCGCCGGAAATAACGGGCTATTTATTACACATGTGCACGGAAATCCAAATTAAAAAGCTGCAGATTACAAACAGATCTAAAGTCTTCTCAAGGAAGCTCCTTTCTTATGCTGCGTGAGTGTGTGTGTTCAGGAACAAGGCAGCAAAGAAGTGCGGCTGAATTCCAGTGGAACACAGCGAGGGCAGCGACTGTGGAGGCACGCTCGCTTTTCCAAGTTTAGGTCTAATAAACAAACGTCGTGTTAGTCAAAAGATTGATGGCGCCCTCACAGAATAGAGCAGGTCAGGAAGGAATAAAATTCAATCAGAGAGCTGGAATCGTTTTTCATGAGACGGAAAAGGCAGAGAGGGAGACGGAGGTCAACGAGGAGGATGTCGGCCGCCCAAGCACCATCAACAGTATAACAGGATATAGTGGGGGGTGGGGGAGAAGAGAGAGAGAGCGAGAGGGAGAGCGAGAGGGAGAGGGGGAAAAGAGAGAAAGAGATTATGAAAAATTGCAAATAACGGGCAATTAAAAACGACAACCGTTGCGCAATATTAAGCAAATATGTTCTCTTGGCAGTGGGGTTGGAGCGGTGGAGCAGCCAACATGAAGCCTTTTCCCGTCCCAAAGGGTCCCAGAGCAAAACAAATACCAATTTCATTTCATTTTCATTTCCCTTCTCATAAAAAAATAAACAAATAAAAGAGAATAATTCAGTAGTTTGCTTTTATAATGTCAATGGACGGGCGCAGATCACGGTAAACAACAACAACAACAATCGTGATTACTGATAAATCTTTCTCGATCTCGGCTCCGTGTCTGTTTGAGGCCCCCTAAAACATTTGGGGACCCCTTTTTGTGCCTGTGTGAGGCTTCACCCCATCGAAACCCGAACGCTGCCCGAGACCCTGATTAAACACATCAGCAAATTTTTACCACTTTTGATTCAGAAAATTTTCTCCGTTTTTAAAAAAAATCTATAGTAACAATTCTGCTTTTGTTTCTCCTGTCTTGCTAATTAGATATAATGTGCAAAAAGTGTGTGGCAGAAAATATTTGCTGAAAGGCTCAAATATTAAAAACAAACAAAAAATAACAAGGCGTAATTATTGATTTACATAAAAAAATAAGAAATATTTTTTTAATTAATGTATATTTCAAGTAGCCCTTTGTATTATTATTTTCCTAAAACATATATCTTTTTAGAGCTTTCGTGACATAATGATTAGCATGTACAGATAATGTATGGAACTATATTTATAATGATAAATCTGTCCTTCACGATGATTCGATTGAAATTAAATCCAAGCATGTAAAACTTTTAGTTTCTACACAGAAGAGTTTTTTTTCCCTCGTAGTGTAAGAGGTTGATTTAAAACAGTCACCGTGGGCTTATAATGCTCGCCATCTTTGGTAATCTAAGAATATTTTTTCCATTTTACAGATCGTAAATGGAAGCCATGCGTAAAAACGCATGCGACTGCGCGTAAAGTCGAACTCTCCTATAGGCTGCGCGCCTACCTGGAAACGTCTCACGCTTCTGGCAGTGCAGATTGGGTGCACCTGTGTGTCTGAGTGACCACAATGGAAAATACTGTGCTTCACCTCACTGTTAGAGTGCACAACCGGAGCTCAGCGCCATCTGTTTCTAATTAAGAGTATATGGACGCAGAATGTTTCTGCTACGCGGCCAAACGAGTGAGAGGTTGGAGGTCCAACACTTGTCTCCCACAGGGCAAAAATAACCACGGCGTGTAGCCTCTTATCCTGCGTGTCCTATTTTAAAGACAAATGATAATTTTCAATGAAATGATTCACCGGGCTTTTGTCAAAGCAGGTAGAGCGATGAGGCATAAACAAGGCTTCTGGGTTAAATAATGAGCTGGAGCTTGCGCAGCTTCTTAACATCAGACGCACTGAACTGGCGCAAACCTGGGACGGTGGGATAATGTGTTACTGTGAATTCGGCCCGGGGGGAAACGGCCGACCTACGGATAACCCGAAAGGCTTGGCGAGATATCTAAAAAGAGAACAGAGTTGCCTTCAGCTCGCACAGAAGCCACTTTTCTGCTGCTACGATCTGCGGTTACTAATTATAGCTGCTTTTTGCGCACCGAGCACTACAATTCCCCAACTATGCAGCCAGGCATACAATAATATGCGTTAAATTCGGATTAATTTTATCAATACAATCTTGAAAGTCACATTTCTAGACTTCACACACTCAAAGACTTCATTTTTTTAATTGTGAATTAGGGGTCGCAAAGCTAGAAGCTAGATTATATAAAAAGCCGACACATCATATCCAGACACATTTATGGTTATTTATAGTTTCTGACAGGGCGACAGCAAATATTAAATTTAATCAATATTTAACAGACATCCATGCGTTTTATTTTTACTACAGTCTAAAAAAAGCACCGAGACTTAGACAACAACACCAATAATAATAATAATAATAATAATAATAATAATAATAATAATGATAATAATAATGCTTCACGTGCAGAACTGTTGCAGATTTCTCCCGATAGAAGGATCAAAGTGCGCAGCTTGTGACTGCTTCAGAGCCGTCCAACTCTGCTATCTGAGCCACAGTAGCAGTTGTCTGTGTCTTTCGCGGGTCTCATCTTATTTTATGGTGCAAGGCGGCAACTGGGCAGTGAAAACTGCAGACTCAGGCTTCCGTGGAGAGGATTGGTTTAAAGTTAGGGAGGATTTTTAGGGTGGAAAATCAACGTACGGCAGATACAAGCTCTCTAAAATATCAGCTTTATTGCTTTTTTTTTGTCTTGGCTGAAAACTGTTTAAAATCTTTGGCAAACACTCACGGTAATAAAATAAAACTAGGAGTATACGTGTGTTTAAATTAAAATGAATTGATCTTTACTAAATAGACGGATTTGTCCCCACATCACACATGTGCTCCAGGTCTGGGGGATCTTTAGTCCTTATCACAGGAGGGGCTGAACTGACCCGTCCCTTCCGCTGAGCTGAACTCACCCCTCTCGTCTCATATGGGTGAAATTCTAGTACCTAGTACTTTCCGGTAGCTCCTGGGTGGAAGCTCCAAGCGAGTAGAGGCCACTTTAAAATCTGACGTAAACCATCGCAGACAACTGATTGGCCAACAGTGTCACCGCTGCGTCAACCCTCCTAGGAGAAATAATCCAGTATTCGCTTGGTGGGAACATTCTAACAACTGAATGCGCTTTAAATAGTCAGAGTAATTCACATGCTATAAATCTGTAAGCTATAACTCTTTGGATTACCGGTAACTGTTGATTATCCTTTTCTTTTATTACCAACACAATCTTTCATTTCCTGTATGACACATGAAGGCATGTAACACCACTGAGGATTATACTGATTAATTGTTGTTTTCCACGCACATGGACTGTATTTGGAGCGTCACTTTTCCTGTGATCTGACGTAGGGTGTAACACAAATGAAATCTGAAAACGATCAGAATCCGTCTGCAGGCACGTGAGGGGCAGAACGCAGCTCTCTGCAGCGATCCAACATGGATCTGAAATATCAGCTGTCTGAGCTTGTGTCAATGGACAATCTAACCTTTGACCCCAGAAAGGAAAACCATCCCTCCCAGCGGTCTATTTTCTCAGAGATCCTTTGTTTACTCTTCACGCAGTTAACTAATTTTCTTGAAGCCGTCTTTCAATGTGTTTTCATGCTCGGCTGCACGGCAAAGAACGGCCAAACAGAGGAGGAGAAAGTGGAAAAGGGTGGAAAGAAAGGATGGGGAAAAATACGGGTTAGTAGGATCTGATGTTAAGTTATGAGGAGGATCAGGGAATCCCTCCAACTGCACATTATAATGCGCTAAAATTAAAGGTTTCAAACAATCCATCAAAGCAGCATGTGAGACTCCTAAATTTGAAAAATGTTTGTTACAAAACAGTAAGATCTGCAAAATAGAACTTCAATAAGTGCATTGTTCGAAGCATCAGAAGAACCCAAATCCAACCCAAATACTTTGGTTTAAGACAATTTCACACAGAGTCTTCACGTGTTTTGCTGAGCCGTGCAGGTGTGAGGTCTTCTCCTTCTGGTGAGAGGCAGCCAGATGGTGTTTGTGTGTGATGGCGAGCAGCGGCGATACAGCGGTGGTTCCTTTCACAGATCAGCACTCATATCTCTGTTCCATCTCCAGGCTCTCCAGCTCATATAAACATCCCCAGCCCATGGCCCTCTGATGTTTTTACCATTGTGTTTACAGCGAGAAGTCAGGCAAATATGTGAACTTTAGGACAAAGAGAGCGGGAATTAACAATGGGTTATGAGTCTGACTCCTCGGCATGGTCGGAACGAGTGTTTTGAGCCTCCGAAGATCAAAAGAAATGGACCTTATGGTAAATTTCTAATGCTTCAAGGGAAGGATCTGATTGAGAGTCAGATTGTTTCCTTTTATACAGTCATACAGGGATTTTAGCAGCATTCAGTCGGTACATGCACGCACACCGGTGCACACTGGAAAAGGGCAGTTACAGAGCATATAAATACCAATTAATTCTGCCATAAAGTCAAATGGTTGCTGCATTTGACCAAATGAGATGAACTCGAGCTCAAACCTTTGAAAACGCAGCTTTGGCTGCACGTCTTCAACACAAACCCCACACAAAGCTGCAGCTCCAACTTCAAAGCGTGCCCACGCCGACCAGCTCCCCCTTCGCGTTTCCTACAAATTGCCTCTTTTTTCAACTGTAGAAAGTAGAAAAATCCCCCAAACATCAAAGCGGGAGACAGAAAAAGCAATTTTGCCTTATCTTAATTGGGCTCCAATTTTAATAATGATCTTACACATTGGGACCTGGGAGGGAAGCAGGAGCTGCAGGGCTGCGGGGCGCGAGACACGGCTTCATGCTCGACACTCCGCCGCTGGTGCAGACTGATCTCAGCTCCAGACATGTCACTGGCCCGTGATTTACGATGACCTAATGTTTTGTTTACTTCATGCTCATAACAGGGAGGGGGGGCCGATTACGTCGGGCTCGGCATATGGGGGACATGAAAGCGGTGTGACTCTGTGCAGCGCTGCAGTCGTCAGCAGTTCACAGAAATAAACAGCCACTTGGCTGAAGCGCCTCCTTCAGACTGAAGGGCCAGAACAGCCGGCTGCTCTGAAGTATACAAAGGCCCCAGCTGAATATTCCAGTGGCTGTCACAGGTGAGACGAGGTTTTAGAAGGGAAAACAGCCCAAAGCATTAATTTAATGTATATGAATACACAATGAAAAATGAATTCTAAAGAGTGTTGATATTAAACTGAATTCTTTGTGAGTTGACGGTTTTGCACGGTGCTGTCATCACCTGGGGAATATCACAAGTGAAGTTTCCCACCATCTCCAAGTTTGCTTCGGCTATCTGTTATTCTGGAGCATCGCATTCATCCAAACAGTTCCCAAGTTGAAAATAGTTCAAAACTTCTGATCATTGCATTTACTGATGGATAATGCTGCCGTGAAGGATTCTGACCTCTACTGAACCCTTGCTTCAATTCGGTTCAGCTCATCTCTATTTACGTAGCGCCCGTTCTGATCAAAACTGTCTCCAGGTGATTTACAGAAACGCATTGCCTGACCAGGCAGCAGAGGCAGGAAAGACTCCCTTTTAACAGGAAGAAACAAATAAGACAAAATGATGTCTCCAGACAGTCAAAAACCCAACATATAAAGGGCCCGCAAGCCATCATAAAGCTTATTATTATTATTATTATTATTATTATTATTATTATTATTATTATTATTATTATTATTATATTATTATTATTATTTTGCACAGCTAAAACCTGCAACAGTCGTGTCCATAGCAACTATCTAGCAAATTGTTGTCCTTAATGACAAAATGGTCACTTGTTTCCACCTCCAACAGGAACACTGAGCAACCTGCAACAAATACTCTGCTTTGTCTGTCATCAGCTCAGATTAAATATTGGCCTTTTCAAGCGAGAGAGCAGGAGAGGGGAAAACCCCTGTTGTTGTTCTTAAAGCTCCCCTGGCTTTCTCTTCTTTTTCCTCCCTCCTGGCACAGTGACATGCATGATAAGAGCGGTGAGGCCAATTGTGAGCTCCGTCTGGGTCTGTACAGGAAGCACAAAGGAATCAGCGGTGTTGTCACAGGCCAGAACAATGGCTGCAGACTCCGCTGGCATCAGGAAAGTGCAGTTAGGCTGCAATCTCACTAAAACTGACAGAGCAGATAAAGTTAAGGGGAAAATGAGCTGAAGTATTTACTTGCATGCACGTAGTCATACGGTATCTGCTGCAAACGATGTGTGATGAGATGTGTTGCTTTCAGCCCAACACAACTTTGGGAGGCTCATAACATCCACGTGGCTCTAATGACATTTTTTGTCCACTTATTTTACACATTCTACATGCAAAAACCAGTCAGAACTACCTGATGGCTTCTGTGCAGAAACATGCGCAGCCTTCTGTTTTAAAAGTACAAACACAACTCTCACATCGATGCAAAATATGGAAAATGAATCCACGCCTGTGCACACACTCAGACCCGCACACACCCGCACACATGTGCCGGCTTTTGTCCAGGACAGGACGCGGGGAATGCATCTTTCTGCTGACACTTACTGGAGGGGAAGTCAAGCCTTGAGGCTGTTGTATGACATCAGCACAGCAAAACTGACACGATTTATCACCGGCCACTGAGCACGGAGACATTCATAACATCCTGACAGGAAAATCTTGTGGAAAATAATCACTGGGGCTTTGATAACAGCTTGGACGCTTCTTTTACTCCTCGTTTGGATGGCGTCCTGCCATGATTCACCATTCATTATCAGTAACTTCATTAATTTATCAGGCATTAAACCCGCTGTTCCTTTGAAATTGCAGTAGAAATGCCTTTAAAGTGAAGCCTGAATCTTTATCACCCTGAGTTGGGAGAGACACAGAGTTCAAGTACGCATGGTTGATGGTAATCATGTCTCCTCCTTCTGTGGACGGTTATCGCTCTGATATCCATATCACAAAAGAAGACACAGGATATGATCCGCATTTTCCAGCACGCTCTCTCATGGGTCCAAAGGTTAGTTCCCGTTTCGTAAAGAGTCTCCAGACACTCTTTGTAAGTGACCTGCTCTCACTTCTAGTCTCCTTTTGTTATTTGCGACGGGAGCGGAGCTTTTGTCAAATGTCAGAGCAGCATGGACATCAGCCAAGCCTGTCCAGCGCGTCTTCCTATTTTGACACCCTAAAGCACCTGCCCTCGGTGAAGCGTGGCAGAGGACGTCACAGAGAGAACAATAGCGAGAGGGCCTCTTTCCAGCCACTCCTTGCCGCCTGGTCCAGAGCCGACCGCTTGTCACTCAAACCCATTAAAGGTCAGCGTAGCCCGTTACCTTTCAAGGCTCAGGAGGACACGCCCTAATGGGTCCAGCTCATCTTTTACGCTCACTCTTTCCTCCTTCCTTTCCTCTCAGAGGTCACCAGAGGGGAATATCCCAGAAGGAAATGCCTGAGCTCTGAAGGAGGTGTCTGCACTCTCCAACTTTCCCCCTGGTTGCTTTAAGCAAGCAGTCCTGGGCCTTATCGTCCTTATGTAATGGAGTGCTGTGTGCTGATAACAGGAACTCAGAAGGAATTAGATGAAGTGCCTCCTCAAACTGAGCTTTGTTTTCCTGGCACCAGTGGGGCATCTTAGAGACAGATGCACCATAACCCTCCAGTGAGGGTGGGGGAAAAAAGAAAAAGCAGAAAAGCATTTGAGAGAAAAATGTAACTTTTTCCATCATCACTTGCCCGGTTTTTAAATTGTTGTTTACTTTAATTATTTGCTGAGGAATATCTGTTTGTGTTCTCTGCTGACTGTTTTGGAACTGTTTCCAGGATACACGTGTCACCCTGGATATTCCTGTGGTTTTTAATGCTTCACAAAAAATCAACATCAGAACTTTGGGAAAGACAATTTATAATTTGACACATGAAAGGTTGATGAGTTCATCTGTGGTTACAATAATGTTTTTTCCCACGCCATAACTTCCCTCCCAAATTAATAATTAGTGTTTTAAGAGGTTGGATTGGATTTTGTTTGGGCTGTTTTATTTCCCTCTGAAACATCATAAAACACATAACAGGATAAACCAATATTCGGCTTTAGTTATTCCCCGTACCCCCCTGCTCCAGACAAGAACATAGATCTCTTGTTTCGACGTGTGTGAAAGACATATGAAAAGAAAATCACCTACTGCTTATTAGCTTAGCATAGCTACGGCTGCTCAGCAGACAGTCATCGGATAAATTTTCCCCTGTAAAAAGTAAACAATCCGGTGTGCTTGTTGTGACTTGTGTATTTAACACATTGTTGTAATTTTTACAATCAAACACAGGAAGCAGCCTGCAGAGCTAAGAAAATGGATTTAGGCTCCCACAATCAGAAGTGTTAATGTGACGGTCCAGGATTTAAACCTTTTCCCTGAATAAACCAGCCTTTGTTTAAAAATAGTGTTGACATTTCATACAAACATGCAAACACGTGTGTAACAGAACTGTGAACATTGTCTAAAGTTGGGCAATCTCAATCTAACAGCATTTATGCTGTTGGTGCACAAGTCACGGCAAGCACGCAGACTCCTCAGATAGCTTCAGAGGGAAACCATACAGCATGAATAAGATCTGGGGGACGGGGTCGTCGAGGCGTCTGCAGCTTTGTTAGCTTTGTTAGGATCCATCGCTCGTACCAAGCTTAAGGCAGAGTTTAAGAACAAGACAAACTGCACATGAGCACAGACATGCACGCAAGGCAGCCTGCATGCTAACGCAGAAATGTGTTCAGGCATTCCAACCTTTAGCTTGGGTGCAAGGGATGATTTAGGCCGTTTCCCCTTGATAAACGGATACCTTCACTGTAATAAAACGAGGGGAAGGAAATATGAGGCACCCGGAGCAGTGAAACTAAGAAGAAAAGTCGTCGTGGCTGTGCTTAATGCAGCTCCTCATTCATCTCCGGCCATGTGAGGACAGATAAATCACTTTTTTAAATGGCTGTTCAATCATCGGGAGCAGGAGATAGAGCACCTGCTGCCATGACGATGAAGAGTCACTCCTATCGCAGGATCGCACAGGCCTGAGGTCCAGCGGGTTACGCTTCGCTGCCTGTCTTTCACGTGCAGCATGTGACAGGACCATTTGTGATGAAGAATATTTGGTGGTAGCGTGTGGGTTAATGACAAACGGAGTGAAGCATTTCAAATGTTAAAAATATTGCAATTTCAGTGTTTACAGATATAGAATCAGACAGATCAAAAGTGACCGCCCAATAAAAGTGTCAGAGTTGTCTGAAATGCTCAATATTCTATCCAGAGTTTACATTTCTGGGACTTCACATTCCATCAAGGTTAAAAAAAAAAGGAATCTAACCTCAGCAGCGATCATATTTTTCCTGTTTGACGGCTGCATCACATCAATACCCCCCCTTTTTTTTCCCTCTCTCAAGGAGAGCAAAGGGAAAAGTCACTTCCCCAAAGATCTGCTAACAGCCCCGGGCATGTTTCAACACCAGAGCTGTCCATCATTATGCTGCAGTTCCTGACTCTGGATTAACGGTGACTGGGCCGATCATTTCAGTCCGTTCATTCCGTGCAATGACAGCTTTCCTCTGTCTCTAACTTCAAATCTTTTCAGATTAGAGGTTGGTGTAATCGACGCTATCATAGGGAGCTATTATCCCATAATACGAATGGGCAAAGCTGCAGAAAAGGAACGTGAATAAAAATGAATAAAAGTCAGATGGCGAGAGTGCAGCAACCACTTTAAAACACCGAATAAATGCAACAAGTGGTTTAAAGGTTCCGTTTAAAAGGCAGCGTCTCAAAGCTCGTAAACCATGTGAGCGAGAGAGATGATAGCAGGTCGCCTGCCGCGTCCATGGCAGCTGTCAGCATTGGCTCGTGGTTCTTCCCTGCTCTGGGTCAGAGGTCAACCAGCTGTGGGCCCCTCCTCCCCCACCGCCCCTTCCTCCCCACCCACCCCCGACAATGCAGATGTGGTCGGACCACCATGGCGAGGGCCTGACCGCATCTGGCTCTGATTAAGCCCAGACAATCCAGCTTTATCAGCCCCGCGCACCTCGCCGGGCTCTGCCGCGCTAGCTCTCTCAGAGGTGATGTGTGACACATTCTCCACTCACCAGAACTGCCGTTTACCGGCTGATTTATTTGACAGTGAACTCTACAAATCTGCGTAATTTACTGTCGGAGAATTATTGATTACTTTTATATAAAACCAAGAAAGCTAATATATTTACATAAAGCCATAGACTTAGTGGTGGTAATCAGGTTTTTTCCTATCCTGACAGGCATCTTAAAGTCACTCCCTCCTTATTTTCTTGACTTTCCTCTAAAGCAGAAGTGATAAATCCCTGCTTGTCAAACAAAGCAAATGACTAATCACTTAATGATATACTGCTGTCTCTGAGGGCCGCTGCTGAACCTCCATCAGTTAGCGATACCGCCGCGCCTGGGTTTAAGTGTTTGCCTGCACTTGGGTGCATCCTTCCCATCAGAGAATTGTAAGATTTCTTTTGCCAGGGTACAAATTGTCTTGTTGCTCACTAGAGTCTGCAAAAGATGCGAATGTGCAGCCGCGGGTGAAAGCTATGACACATTTGAAGAGAGACATCCCAATATCCATAAACAATGGAGTTTGAGGGAGGATTAGGTTGCACACAGGGATCAGCGGCTGTGATTTATTTTCCCAGGGTGCTGTCCACATTCCCACCCGTTTGCAAATGAAACCTCCACTACCCATAGTTCCTGTGGTTACATGGGGATATCTCAAATCACTTCAAACAAACAGCTGACAGATGAGATGGAATTCCTGGTTTATGAAAATATGAACCTGAGCTCGACTCCAGCATGAAAAATCCGTGAATGCTAAGTTGGGATGGGCGGGAGTTAACGCTCTGATGCTTCAATACTTGAATCTTCATAGCACCGCGCTGCCACTCCTGGTCGGCTGTCACATCTGAGGCTAAAGGAGCCGTAGCTGTCTCGGTTGCTGACCAAGCCTTTGGTCCTTTTCCAGACATCATCACCCACTTTGTCCCCACTCAACCGTGAGGGCAGACCAGTACTGGGCCACTCGCCCTGTAAAGTCCACAACCAGGGATGGGAGCGTGTGCTCTGAAGCGGTCTCCACCTTATGGCCCACTGAAGATGTTCTTTGCTTAATGCTGAAAAATGTTGAAAAACAATTGCCAAAGTCAAACTCCAAAAACCGAAACAGCCAAAGTCACATCGTGAACATTGTACTAAAGGTGTAGAATGATCGCACGAGCGGTGAAAATGAGGATTTGTTTTCCCCCAAATGACTGGTGATTATTTTTGATCATGAATAATTTCTTCTTTATGACACTAAGGGGAGAATGACACCATTCCTGGAGTTTAAACCAAAAATGCTCAATTTAACCAACTTGAATGTTCTTGCTTTTTCCAGAAACTTAGCCAACGAAGCAGCATGCTGCCAGGTTAAACAGCTCATCTTGTGTTGGTTCACAGTGGGTGTTTGGGTCAATAGTTACCCAGCAGACTATGTTAAAAACTATCTGTATTATAGGTTGATTTTAACCGTTTGGATGTTGGAATGCTGCGTCTGTAACTGTTTGACCATCTGAGTGATTGATAAACTTTGGAATCTGTTGCCTAGAGCTTCCTGTTTGGCATCACGATGGTGTAAGGCAGATTGTCTCGTCCTAATCTCTATTAAATAAGAAGTTAGTTTCATTTTCTCACACTTTTAAATCACACCTCACTCATTAGCACATTACAAACACTGTCCAGAGAGCCTCATGCAGAGGCCAGCCGGCCACGCCTTCACATGACACAAGAGTGTGAAGGTAAACTAGCACCAAATTGATAATCGGGGTTTAGTGTTTCTGTCCTTTAAAATGTTAAATCAATGAAATCAGAGCTGCTGCCATGTGGCCCAAGAGTTTGCTGCATTTCAGGTGTCATCAAAGTCACCCAGTTGGTTGAACCTTGCAACATGTGTGAGAGTGTTTTCTTTTGGGGGAGGAGTGAAGGCCTAGGAGACTGCAGGGAGCTAATTAGAAGCTATTCTCTAACTCGGGACCAAATGGAGCAATTATCTGGCCCAGTGAGTAGATAATTCCCTCCCATTCATCTCCCACTGTCAGGATCCCACCGCACCAACCTGCACGGAGGACTGGGTGTTGCTCACATCACTCTTCCCTCGTCTACTTTTCCAGACCTTTAAATTTGTCGTACCATACGAGCAACATGTCAGTAAAAGGACTGAATTAATCTAATATAGCGATTTTAATGAATTCTCACACCTGAGGTGGGAGGTGGATACATTCCCATTCCTTTATTCTTTGTTTTGAATGCTCTGTGAGAGCTATATGCTAATGCCACAAGACCTTCTGGTTCTAACATTCCACTGCAGCAAAGTTCATGCTGTTGACAGGAGTTCCCATTTATTAGTCTGAGCGTTTCGTTTGTGACCAGGACAAGGAAGGCATCGTTTCAACACCTTTTCTGTTCTGTACAAAAGTGTGGAGCGAGCGGGACTAAAAGGTTTCACTCGAGCAGAATCTCAGAACATGACGCATCATTACGTCGTTATCAGGGTCGAAAGGTAGGCACAAAGTGAAGGGAAATGAGTAAGCATTCGTTTAATATTAACCACCATAAACCGGTGCCAAAACCGTGTACGTTCAGAGTGTTATTGCGTGAACAACCATTGGAACTACCATGGTAATCAACAGTCAACCCGTCAGTTTTTACTTTGTTATTTTCCTTTTTTTTAAAAAAAAAAAGAAAAAAGAATGAATTATTTTTTCTGGAGACACCATCTAAAGGGTCTGGCTTCTTGTCTCTGATGTAATTTCGGATCACTGACGGCTGCAGCTCAGAATACATTTTTAAGAAAAAATTAATCCATTATGTTTTATAAACAGCAAAAATACAATAAAAGTGAAAAATAATTGTTTCTAAAAAGAACTGGTTTCACATTAATCACTGAATCAAACCACAAATCAGTGTGTTTATGTGGAAACTTGTGGAGATGGAGATGGCGCGTTTGTGCTGGCTGGTCATGTGACCTCCCTGCTGTAGCCGAGGAGTACTTACCAGTTTAACTTGGCATCAACAACAAAGTTTGTGTTAGTTTCACATTTACAATATTCATTATTCTAAATAAAAAAACCTGCCTGTGGCTTCTGCCACCTTGTGGCTTCTTATTCCATCTTCATTTTTCCAACTTCCAACCAAATGAAATAATAAATTCTTCTTCTCTGCCTCATTCCTTCTCCCTTAACTTCCCCACCCTCCCCCCATCCTCATGATTGGTTACCCCCTACAGGTATATCATAACTCAAGCTATTTTTGGTCCATTTGTAAAGGGAGATCTGATACCAGTCATGAGTGAGGAAAAAAAAACATTTGTATGTGTTCATTATAGTTTGATCGCCTCCATGAGAGTTCAGTAATGATTTTAGTGCAATAATATATTATATGGAACACATAATAAGCTGGATTTTTAGAAAGCGAAATGCCAAAGAAGACATGTGTGACTTAATGCATCCAGTAACAAGTCTAGTATTTTCTTAAGCAGACATCAACACCCCAGGAGGCACTTTTACCTCGAGCTGCACCACAGTAGCCTTTTAAATGGAGCTTCCAGACCTCAGATTAGCTCAGCTGCTCAGGCAATCAGAGCATTCCCCCCCCACCTTCTTCTTCTGGAAGTGTTGCAGTACGGTGCATATATTAACGTGACATAAATCCCACAGCCTCAGGTCCAAAGTGTCACCAAAGCGGGCAAATAAATGAAAGAAACACTGACGGATGTGTTGACGCTGTTTGACCTCTGTGTGCTAAGGCCACATTTATCTATTTATTTAAACGCTATTTTGATTAAGTGAGCAAACAGAATGCTGCAACAGTTAGTTCTCCTGCAAAGGGTGTATATTATTGCTGGCACCATAAAGTCATTTAGAAAAGTGTAAAACTCTTTTCGCGTGCAAACAGCATTTGAGTTTATTTTAAAACATTTTAGAATTCTGTAAAGGAACAATTAGTCAGCTGCTTTCATCGGCCCCGAGTAGCTGTACTCAACAAACTCTTTCATCTGGTATTAATTGGAACTTTTTCAAGTTTCTCACAAATTTGTAAGTTTGCCTCTTTTGCTGACAAGTGTTGAAAATGGAAGCCGCTGTGCTAACAAAGCTAGCACGTCTCTTCGCTCCACTATTTCCCTGATTGCAAGAATTCCCACCGAATCTCATGACGTAGCGTAGATTCAGGGTATTAATGAGGACTTAAGCCCAGCCTGTTCCCCGCCTCTCATCTCAGGAGTGCCTGCAAAGGTGCCCGAGCAGATCAAATCCTAGCTTCGTTTCTCCATATGAACTCATTTCCTCGTGGTGGTTGCTGAGTTCACGGCAATGTAACCTGAGGAGAGCGCAGACTGAGGGCCTCCAGGGGATGAAAGCATCCCAAAGCCTGAGAATTAACCCCTCGGGTCAACTGCATTATCCACCTCTATTTATAGTTAAAGTTTAATTTTTACCGGGTGAAAAAAGGCAAAAAGAAAAAAATGATGGGATTATAGGGGTCACAGCGAGAGATTTGCAGTTAATTAAATCAATGGGAGAGATTGACAAAATCTGTGGCTTTTCATTTCAATATTCTGTCCACTTAGTGACATCTTAATTAGATTACATGTCCAAATTTCAGTCAGGTTTTTGTTTGTGTGCTGAGATTGAGTCCCTTTTTTGACTGTGAGCTTTGAAAAGAACATTCTTTTGCAATACAAAAATTTTAAAGAAGGTTATTATAATTTCTAACTCCTGGGCTTACTCTTAACTGAGGTAAGGCTGCATATGAAAAGGTAAATGAATATCTATAGTCATAATATTGAACTGATAATAGATACATCCTCTATTAACTGTCACAAACGCTCTGCCAGAGGAGAAAACAGGAAGGATACAGCCCACAATCTAGGGAATTCTCTGAAATATCCCGAGGTCTATTCTGGAAAAATAAACATATCCGAAAATATTAATCTTTTTGAAGCCCCCATTGAGAGGAAGTACAGCAGTCAGGCCAATTTTATTTGTCCAATCTCCGAAGAGTTTGGTTAAATTTGGGTTTGCAGGACATTTATGTGATGCATGAACGTAAACAGGCGGGTGGATACAAGGACAATGAAAAGTGTTGCTTCCGACGGAGGCTCCACCCTCTGCACTTCATAGGAAAAGTTCTGTTTTGGTTGTGTGTACGAGGGACCAGCCAGAGCGACAATGGAGTTAGAGTCAGAGTTGGGATTCCAGTCGCTGGGGAAGCAGCATTTTTCCAAAGGTCGTAACAAGACTCCACAATCTCAAGAGGAGGTGGAGGGCAGATCGCCACATGTAGGCAAAGAAGAAAACTTTAATATTATTTGTACCACACAACTGATTTATGTTCATCATGAACAGTGTCTTATCTGTACATAATTAATCATCCAACTTTATTTTTGCTACACGGAAGCCATGACAACTGCTGCCCATGACAAAGACATGCTTCCATGTTTCCTAGTGGCCGTTTTTGGTACTGCGCGATCTAATGGTCTCAATTGATATATCGTATATGTAAAATAAATAGATATTACAAAGATTCAAAACACTGCAAATGGGAAAATATTGGCACAATTACCTAAACCTAACCTGATGGTTTAAACAAAAAAGAATAGTAAATGAAAGGAAAGATGTAAAATTGAAGAATCATCTGACAGGAATCATCCAACCTAGAATTTTAAAACCAATGATAAGTTTGGTTAGCTGGATCAGTAACTCATGAAATGCAGTTATTGCTGAGATAAGTACTTGAATTCTGTTGGTGGCAGCTCCCAGCTCGATGAATGACGATTGGGTGGAGACTGAAGAGCAGGTGACACCTCAAAATGAGAAGATAAATGATGATCCGTTTTAGAATGCTAATGAGCGAGGGGCAATTACCATTTCTAAGTGGGAACAGTGAGGTCTCCTTCTTGTATTCATACCCCGGCTCGCTCACCTTAGTTTGCCCCCCCAATACACACACCTTCACAGTAATGTGCACTCCTGCCCAGAGCACAAAGAGAGTCTGTGTGAGGTGTTCACCTACCCCCGCCACCCACCTCCCTGCTCCCACCTCTGGCGGGCTCTCTCTCTCTCCCTGCAGTTGATGTGCTCCATTTGCTGGATGATGGACTGAGTGGGACGAGGCAAAAGTTCACACACCTTTCCTGTTCGCATGACAGGGAGGCCTGGCGGCGCAGGGGCCGCCTCACATGTGCCACTGCTGCTGCCCCTCCCAACTCCTTGCACGACAATTTGTCCACTCATTTAGGGTCCAGACATGCATCTGTTGCCACATTATCCTAGCTGCTCTCAACTGCCCCCCCAGCTGCCATTTCCTATTCAGAGACCAGGTCAGAGCTTTCGGCAAAGCATCAGTATCACATCATACATCACATGACGACAGCCTAAAATACAATACCAGTATTTTTGCATGATGCAAAAATGACTTGTCCTACGAGATCCTCTGTGCATTCTGGGTTTTCCAGACAATGTGGTGTGTTTGCATCCTCCCTCAGCACCTTGGGGTGTGAAGCCGGTGGCACGCTCAAGCAAATGGTACCACACGTCCTGCCGTCCCACAATTCAGCTGTCTCAGTTTAAAATCATCTGCCGGTGAGAGAGCACAATTTGGCGACCCCACCGGCTCGCCCTTCACCATACGGACCCTGTGACCTGCTTTCACACACACACACACACACACGCACGTCACCCTCGCTCGTGTCCCTTACGAGCACGCTCCACTTCAGCCCCGAGGAATTCATTTTCTAATTTTCGTTGACTGTGAAAACAATACACATGCCTTAACAATGTTGACATCTCTAATGCCTTAAAACACAGTAGTAATGGAGCTGTGATTGGTAGTAAGTGGATACAGGATTACCAAGACAAATATGGAGCTCCCTCACTGTACCGCAGTCTTCAGAAGCTCCTCTGGCCACAGACATTGGTGCTGAAATAAAACAAATAAAATAAAAATAAAAATACAAAACTGCAGTAAAAGTCACTTAAACATGTGTTTCTTGAAGAAGAAATCATCAGAATATAGTTTGCATTTCATCAGGTGTTCATTTCAGTTGCTACTTTATTCTCTACTCTCTTTTGGGTGTTATACACTAACTTTGGAGTAACACATTTAGACTTTATATGTAATTTATTTTTATCGCAATAAAGGTCACACTTGCTTCATGCTCGTGCTTGAGCACACACTCAGCGCCAAACTTGTCTGTGTGTTAAAGAAGGAAATATTTTCAAGGAACTATTTGTCAATAATAAAGCATTAATCCCTGCAGACTATATAAGTGCCTTAAAAAAGGACAAGGTAGCAAAAACATATTGTGTTTTTAAAACTAAACTTGCATTAATTCCAAAAGTTCAAACATATTTCTAATATTTGGGCTCTCTGTTAAACCACGCCAGTTTACAGAATCTCTTTATAGTGTAAATAACAGAAAATTACAGCTAATATTCCCATTTGAAAGTGGTTGGGTAACTATATTTAGATGGAGTGATTTATTTCCCTTGTGAGTCTTCAGGAATTCTGTGACAGTGTCTGCTGGAACGGACTAAACATCCTCCGTGTTTTCTGTTTAAGATAAACTGTCGCAATTTAGAAGCAGCATAACTCTGAGGAGCTGGCCTTGTGGAACTCCAGCGATAACTGACAGGTTAAAAGTTTTTTTTGTCAGATAGTTGCAAGTCAAAGTTGGTAAAGACCATAATAAACTGATTTATTGAGCAGCAACTTGTGAGTCACTTGAAATGTTTCCATTCTGCTATTAATTTATTAATATTTTTACAACAAGGTGCACCAGATTAGTAATGTAGAACTCATGCAAAGGTGCACATTACCATTTCAAGGCTTCCTTTTGACTTACCATCACTAGTCATCAGGTGGCACTCATTAACCATTTTGTCTCCTCTGTCTGTTATAAAGGCTAATTGTTAGCCAAGTTAACAGCAGCCATGTCTTCACTTCCTGTCTCGTTTAAGAGCCGCCGACATTCTTCGCAATTCACACCAGTGCACCTGTCACATTCTGTATAATATAGAAATAGCAGCGTGGGGGTGATACTTTATGTGCACTTTGACACTTTCATTGCTGTGTCATTCGAGGCAATATATCAACACGAAACAACGTAAACTTGGTATCAAGTAAATATGTGAAAACAAGGTATCTGTCGAGTCTCAACTGTGTGACAGTGTGATCTGACAACATTCTAGTTTAAGTACCTCAAATAATTTTATATCATCACATTAAGTCACACTAAGTCACTGTCAGCAGGAGGGCGTTTGCACATGTTACACATCTATGTCCTGTCACCAGAACATACAACCCGCCCCCCCCCCCCCCACTTCAGCAGAATTCGCACTTCACATTACTGAAAATGTAAAAATATTTTTTTTAAAAATTGGAACGATTATAGGTTCAATTTTAATATGACAATAGCAAACCAAAAATTATAATGAATGTATTAAAATGGCATTAAAGCCCTCTGAAGATCACAAAAATATCCCTGCCATATATTGTTATTGCTTTAACTGGCCTACACACTAGTAGCAACACTCGTCCTCCCCAATTATTTCTCCACATAGCCCTAATTAGTGTAACATCTATAACACAAGGCTGTTTGGACACATTACCCCCAGTAAATAGTAATAGTGAGCGCTCGTGTAGATGTGTGGTTTTAACATCTTGCTGATGTTCTCTGTAAGAGCCTTAAAGTATTGAAAGACTGTTTTAAAGAGACAAATAAGATTTAATCGTTTGCCAAGTTATAGCAAACAAATGTGCGAGTGAATGTCCACATTTATCTTTGTGTAAGAATTTTCCCAAAATGTGCAACTTTTCCTTCAGGGGGGCCATTCGAGATAAGTAAAAATAGGCCAAGAGTCATGCGGGTATCTAGTAATTGAGTAATTTTTAATCTAGTTGCATGGGTATGTCTCAAAACACTCAAGCAGTTTCTCACTGGAGCAGACTTTAGTCTGACCCTTGAGAGATGACATCCCTCCCAAGTGCACGATTTCCTTGACCTCATCATGTCCCCCACCATTTATGTGTTAACATAAAATCATCTGTTTCTGGCAAACCGGCGACTGAGTGACTTATGCTTGGCTCGCCTGCGAGGAAGGGAGTCCAATTCTGGAGTCAGGCTAGTTCTAGTTCAGTGGCCGCCACACACACACACACACACACACACACACACACACACACACTCACACACACACACAACACAAAGACCCCCTTCAATCATTCCCAGGCTTCTTTTTTGTGAGCTCCAAGCGTGGTGTCTACAGTTTCCCAGGCCCCTCCTAAAAAATGACACATTCTCAGACCAGATGCTTCAAACAGCCCGTACAAAGCTGTGATTTTTAGCAGGGCCACCATTTTTTGGTAGAGGGCAGACTATTTATAACCAGCGACGAAAGTTAAAATATCCATCCTGTCCCACACCAGCGCTCCAGAGATTGTCAGATATCGCCGGGTTCCAGCCCAGACGAGGGTTGTCTAGGGGGACTGATCCTATTTAGAGACAGACGGTGTCATTACTGGCAATGCTACATTTACGTTTTTCTCACTGCACATCAGCGAGCCTTAATGCTTTAGAGGCCCATTGATGAGTGATCAAGAACGCTGTCGGGTTGGTCGAATGCCTTCATAAAAGCTCCTGACTGCTCTCTTGTTCCTTTGTTGACTGGCAACGATTTCCAGTTGCATTCCAGGAAGCCTTACTTCCCATATGTTCTTACATGTTTTGATGGGGTCTCTGCAGTGTGGGCTGTCAGGAGCGACATCAGGATAACAAGTCGGGATTGAGGGCAGAATGGGGGCTGTCAAAGCTCTGCTGTACTCGATGAATTGGGAAAAAGCTGAGGGCTTGAACACGGGAAAAAATAATGTCAGCTCAACTGAGAAGTGCCGGAAGTGTCGCATTCACTTTGACTTAAGATGATTTGGAAACCTCAGTGTTTCATTGCGTTCCTCGTTGCTACTCCATACACAAGCAATGCAGCAAAAGCTTATAGGTGTGAGATGAGAAACAGTTAAAATATAATGGAATGAAATATGTCAAAAATCCTAGTAATAACTTTACTATAACGAGTAATAAATGGGAAATTGTCAAGAAGCGGATCTCATGCACTTCTCATGGCTTCTCCACTTATTTTATCTCAACTTCAACTGCCACCCTGTCTATCTAAAACCAACTAGATCTGCTGTCTGCACGAGCACACTATCTGTCAGCTGCACCTCATAAAGACGTGAAGATATGTTAAAATGCCAAAATATTTCTGCATGCACATCTTAGTGATAAAGTCGGTGTTCTATATCATTCTAATAATGGCTCTCTGCCAGACTGCTGTAAGAATTCCTCTCTCTATTCAGACTTCTGCAGGCGCCAACCTCCACTGCACTGTAAATGACTTAGCTAAGGGGAGGAGAGAGGAGGAAAGCAAGATTATTTTAGGACTTTGCCTAAAAATGTTTCATAAATAATGACAGCAATGAGTGCATTGGGGTCAGTGTGATTTTATGAGTCTCTAATATTGTCTGAGATTGCCCCAGGCCTGGAAAAATGGATGTGATTGATAGAAAAGTTAACATTTTTGCATTTGCGTGTTGTAAAGGCGAACTTTTGTTGTGGCTTTTCTCTCTGCATCTCCTTCTTCTTTCATTGCTCTTTTCCCTCATCTCGCCATCTCTCCAGGGAAGAAAGGTCTCAGAGTTTCTCAGGAATGTTGACTTCTCTCTGCCACGGTCCCCTGGGGCACGTTGGTAGGGGTCTTGACCCTTCTCCTCCTGTATCCCTGGAGCCTATCAACTAACTAAGTTAGCATGAGATAACTCTCTCTGCTCCAAATGCAGTCTCTTTTCTTCCCCTCCCTTTTCGCTTCCCCCAGTCTGGACTAATATGAGACAGGAGCTTCATTAGAAGAAGGAGAACCATCAATCACATGAGTGTTTTATCTCAGCCTTTGGCAAAGTCTGTCATTCCTGTCCTACTCGTTCACACTATGTGCCCAGACGCTGTTGTAATCTCCTTTACTAATCAGTTTCTGGGCAGAGGTGCCAACCACACATCTGTTGGTATACGCCTAAGTGATGGCGCAAGTGTCTCGTTCACACAGTTTCCAATATAAAAGGATTTATTCATCAATGTCTGGCGACTAAGGAATGTTCTTCCCTGAAAGCTGAAGCCAACAGGAACCGTTTCACATGTCACAGCAGTTGTTAATCATACCCACTGTGTCATACAGACTGTAATTACTCCGTAGATACCCTTCTTGGCGTGTTAGCAAGAGCCAGGAATAATTTCAGCAAAAGGTGCATTTTTTTGGAGGGTTTGGTCTAAACGGGTACATGATTTACTACATGCGATATAAAGTCGCATTTGCTGGCGGAATGCCATGCAAAACTCCGGCATCTGCTGTTTTTGAAAGCTATAAAAATTCACAGTCCATACTGACTCACGAAAATGGAAATAGAGCATAGAGATATGTGGGCCAACAGCAGAGTTCAGGCAGTTCTAAACATATATGAACCAAGGGAGGCTTTTGGTCAAGTACACAAATACAGACAAAATCTCCTCTAGAGATTTTTGTCTTTCTCTGTGGGGTGCTCCACCTCATGGATTAAGCTTGTATTCTGAACGTATAATAAGTGTACAAGACCACTGTATTCATAAAAATGCAAAGTTCAGGAACATTACGTACTTATATGGTCATCATAGGTGGTGCGATTGTAACCTGCCCGACACAAAAATAGCTCTCTAGGGAAGACCCCTGGTTAGGGTGTAACTGTGACTACTCATTATAAAGGCAACCTCAGTCCATATATCTACAAGAACTATGTTAAAGAAATCATTAAAATAATATACTGTGCCTTATTAGTACCACTCATACCCAAGCCTGGACTGCTGTTGTCACCCCCCCCCCCCCCCTTCCCAAAAAAAGCAAGATGTAAGTCTGCCTTTCATATTACTCAGATAATATTTAGGGCCCTGTGACCTGAAGATGACTGATCTTCTGACAACTGAGTCTCCTGCTTGTTGAGTATTTTCTCAAGCCTTCCTTATTTCCGTGTAAGGTCACTAACCCTGCAATTTTCTCCCACACACTGCTCAGTGTTGCTCTCGTACTGGTCCACCTCTTGTTCTTTTCACCCCTCATTTTGCCTGAGGTGCAGAGTGAACTTAGGGACACGTCGTCCCGCAGTAGGAGAATTTGGAACTGGGAGGAAATGGGCTTTTTCCCAAGGTTGGGACATGCACTGCCTGAGAAACATAAGGATTGACTTAAAATAGGAAACATGTCTTTTTGTAGGGTTTAATAGGAACTGGTTTAAAGTTGTGTCCCTGAAGAATTCACCCATTTAGCTAGAAAAGCCTAAAAAAGAATGCATCGATGCACTGTATGAATGTAAACGTGCAATTACAACATACTGGAACACATTTTAATTCATCCTCCTCATTCATGAACTGAATAACAGAGGAAATGGAAACACGTGTACCTTGTTTAAATCCACCTGCGTTCCTCTTCCCTTCTTGAGCTATTTATTGTTGGTCTTTCTGCCTGCAGTCGGATATTAACCCCGACTGTGGCCACTGCCAAGTTGTAGTATGAGAGCCCTTAAGGTATTTGAAGTCAGCCATTTAAATTTGTGCCGGATTGTCGTTTGTCTATCTTAAATATTACCTTGAAATTTTCATGAAGAAATGGAGCCAGTGGGGTTAACTGGGAGTGAGCTGCGACAGGGCTTCCCATCATGCACCATCACCACCACAACTGCAATATTTAGTTCCCACTCTGTTTTAGCAACTGTCCTCTAATGGGTAATAACACCTGACCTCTGAGTCTGCTGATCTCTTTGAGTGCCTGTATTTCCATTTAAAATATACTTTTCTATAAGTAATATATAAACTGGTGATGTATTAGTAACAAAATGATGCCACATAATTTGATAGAAATGAAAATGTTCACCCTACAGAGGGGGGAACTCAAAGACACCCCAAAAATGAAAGTGAAAAAATGATGCAGCAGACTGGTCCATTTTGCTAAAATGTCATTGTAGCAACTCAAAATGATTCTCAGTAGTTTGTGTGGCCCCACGTGCCTGACAATGTCCGGACATGCTCCTAATGAGATGACAAATGGTGTCCTGGGGGATCTCCTCCCAGATCTGGAGCAGGGCATCACTGAGCTCCTGGACAGTCTGAGGATCAACCTGGCGGTGCCGGATGGACCTAAACATAATGTCCCAGAGTTGTTCTATTGGGTTTAGGACAGGTGAACGTGGGGGCCAGTCAATGGTATCAATTCCTTCATCCTCCAGGAACTGCCTGCATACTCTAGCCACATGAGGTCGGGCATTGTCGAGGACCAGAAAGAACCCAGGTCCCACTGCACCAGCGTAGGTTCTGACAATGGGTCCAAGGATTTCATCCCGATACCTAATAGCAGTCAGGGTGCCATTATTTAACCTGTAGAGGTCTCTGCATCCTTCCAGGGATATGCCTCCCAGGACCACCACTGACCCACCACCAAACCGGTCATGCTGAATGATGTTGCAGGCAGCATAATGGTCTCCACGGCATCTCCAGACCCTTCCCTGTCTGTCGCATGTGCTCAGGTTGATCCTGCTTTCATCGGTGAAGAGCACAGGGCGCCAGTGGCATAGTTGCCAATTCTGGTGGTCTATGGCAAATGCCAATCGAGCTCTATGGTGCTGGGCAGTGAGCACGGGGCCCACTGCAGGACGTCGGGCCCTCAGGCCACCCTCATGGAGCCTGTTTCTGATTGTTTGATCAGAAACATTCACACCAGTGGCCTGCTGGAGGTCATTTTCTAGGGCTCTGGCAGTGCTCATCCTGTTCCTCCTTGCACAAAGGAGCAGATACCGATCCTGCTGAGGGTTTAAGGACCTTCTAGGGCCCTTTCCAGCTCTCCTGGAGTAACTACCTGTCTCCTGGAATCTCCTCCATGCTCTTGAGACTGTGCTGGGAGACACAGCAAACCTTCTTGCAATGGCAGGTATTGATGTGCCATCCTGGAGGAGTTGGACTACTTGTGCAACCTCTGTAGCGTCCAGGTACCGCACCATGCTATCAACAGAGATGTTGATCCAAGCCAAATGAATAACTACAGCAGTAGAAAGTCAGTCAGGAAAAAATCAGCCAAAAGAGATGAAGAGAGAAAAAAGTATCAGTGGCCTCAACCTGGAAAGCCATTCCTGTTTTGGGGGCTGTCTCATTGTTGCCCCTCTGATGCACCTGTTGTTGATTTCATTAACAACAAAGCAGCAGAAACTGATTGACAACCCCCTCTGCTACTTAACTGACCAGATCAATATCCCAAAAGTTTGACTGATAGGTTGCTATACTCTGATTAAAAAGTGTTCCTCTAATTCTTTTGAGCAGTTTATTATATAAGTGACTGCATCAACCTGCAACATTATTGAGCTCTTGGTCTTTCGATTGCAATGGATCCTTAACTTTTGTCTCTTTGTTACTTAAAAAGAAACTTTACACTAACAAGGATGGCTCCTTATGTCACTTCATTCCAATCCTGCTAATCCTAACAAAACATTTGTGCTCAGACAAATTTGCTGATTTTTCTTTTCTGATTTAGTTTGCCTAAACTCCTCTTAATTCAGACCACTTCCAGTCAGGTTTCCCATCTGTGTGATTACGGGCCACACCTTAATGTGGTGCACCTGTGTCTAATTGTCTCCCAGGATATATAGTCTGTGTGCTCCCTGCACTCTGGTTCAATTTGTGTCGGTCTGTTTGTTGAGTGCCTTATTTTGGTAGTTTCTGATGGGTTTTTTTTTTTTACCATTGGGTTTGATTTTGGCCTTCTCTGCTTGACTCCTGTGTACTGAACTGGCTTTTGGTTGAAGATGCAGATTTTTTTTTGAAAGCCTGTTAGTGTGAGAATTGTGCGTTTGGGTCTGTTTTCTTGTTCATGTCAGCACTGCAAGTTTATGATGACAATTCATATTTTTAACAAATCCCTTGATGAAAGCTCAATAAACCAGTGGCTGCTGTGGAAAGCCCTCATGAGGGGGCGTTACTGGGAAGAATCTTTAGATTAGTGGCCAGGGAGTCATCCACAGTGCGGTTTGGGTTACACACCAGTCACCCTTGACCCCAGACTCACAGGGCTAAATGCGAAAGTGCCTGCGTGGATAATTGCCTGGTGAAGATAATGAACTGCTGATTGAGATCATGGCTTTCCCAAACACAGAAATCGTGTCTTGTATTAAACCAAGGCTTAAATGTGTAGGAGCGCCAAACAATAGCCTTCCTGGAGGAACTGGGATGCCCTTAAGTGCTTCGATCGACAACCATGTAAACACAGATGTCAATCACAACACACATTTACATTCTTTCACTTGAAACTTCCTAAACAAGATGGGACAAGGAGATTGATAAGCCATTTTGTCATTGTATAGAGGGAGATTAAACAATTGATTTCACTGAGACACTGATGGAAAAAGTTTCACTTTGGCAGATTGGTGGGAGGACATAAAAAGTAAAGCAATGCAGTAGACATGAACTCTGTTTAAAGTGTTCTCACATGGAGGGTCTAGAGGAGCCAGTGTGAATAAACAGAGACCCTTAATGCAAATGTATCACAGAAATACTTTGCCTGGATATTATTATACCTAATTTTACCTCCTTTTCCCCCTATAATGGCTATAATAGCCGCTGAAGCACTACTGTCGAGCATTTCATGAAAAGCCCTTTATTCGCTCGTTTAATTTGCGCAAATGCACTCGATTTAAATTGCACACTCATGTTTGGGGAAAATCCAGTTTAGGCTGTCACAGATTCTGGCCACATCCTATATGGTTTTGATAAAATTGCTCCACTCAGCAGTTCCCATCCATCCTCATCACACAATCAATGCAGGGAGATGTCAGATAGCTAGCTTCAAACAGCGTGACTGTAACAAGGCATTGACTTTGATTAGGACTAATGTAGAGCAGAAAAAGAAGCAGATCAAGGCCAAATTGAGCCTGGTTGGGACCCTGTGTGGGGGCTCGAGAGGAAGGTCGAGCAAGGTGTTTACAGTCGTGTTTGGGAACTTTTGATGTTAACAAGATGAATATCTGACATGTTTACGTTTGCATTTGGTCCAATTATCAGATTTAAAATGATCAGATGCAGAGTCTGGTAGAAATACTCACCTTGGTTGGGGGAAAAAAAGTACTCATTACAGTTCTTCATTGAGCACACATGGACCCCTCTTGAAAGATTAATGGGTACAAATTTGCACCAATTTTGTATCGTATCAGTGTTCGGTTTCCAAAACAGGTGGAGTCCATTGGTGGTGGTCTGCCTGTTACAAAGCAAAGCCTGCTGTTCATAAACAGGCTCTTCCTCTGGACGACATGGCTCAGGCCTAGCGGACCACTTTCTCGTTTACCAACCAACAATTTAGGAATATTAGACTCTGAAGCAATTTGCAGCCATTTTACACACTGATTCTTCTCTGAAATGAAGGTTGGTGCTCAAATCTGCTCTGAAACCTGAGAGGAGGTTTTCATCTCAACTCCAATTTAGTTCTTTTACAAAATAAAAGAGCCCTGCAAATTTTAATGCAATGTCGCACTTCATAATTGCATGAAAATAATGGTCCGATTGTGTTAAATCCAACTTACTATTGGTAGAAGAAAAATACAACAGAAATGTGACTCTTTGCTATACAACCCGCGTGTAACCTTATAAGTATAGTTTTGCAGCTGAAGGCGCCTCTGACCGATTTGACTCAAATTGAAACACAAGCTCTTTTTTATTCCTATCTCCTGGTGCAAAACCGCAACGTTCAGCCATTTCCTCCCCTCTGCTAAGCTGGTGGAAATTGGCCTTACGCAATTCTTTTCACCTTCACTGGCCAAACCTGTACCCATAAACTCTCTGTTAATGTATTTTTGTCACATATTTAAAAAAGTCGTAAGAGTATTTATGGAGCTTCCATGGTGAGGAGGGGAGAAAGAGCACTAAGTTGAGTTGCACTGCTGCTACCCTCTGTCCTGGGAGAATAGTAACATCTTGTTTTCATTACTGGGGTTTCAGGGGTTGGGGGGTGGGTGCAGAGGGAATGAGAAAATGAGTGGAGGTAGCTGTTTAACAGGGTGTGTTTGTCTGAATGGTTCTGTGTACAGACATGTGCATTAAATGCATGCTGCATGTGTGCACGCGTGTGTAAATGTCTCCGCAGAACAACTACCACCAGCCCTGCGGGAAGATGGTTCAGGGTCCGTGTGGACAGAGACAAACCAATAAAGAGCTGATGACATCCAGATGACAAACATCTCCTGCAGTTCAGAGCTATCTGTCGTCAAAGATCCCGGCCGAGCGGACACGACGGTAATAACTGTCCAGTTGGGTTTCTGCATCAGATCAGCACGTTGCTTGATCGCCGTGGTAATGTGGTCCGTAAATTTGTGACTGGAATTGCCTCCAGACCGCAACTGTGTGCACATGCATGTGTTCTAGACCATTCTGCTGGCAGACGCAGGGTCTGCCCAGCTGAGCACGCTGATGTAGTGGACAAGTTCATGGTCGGACTGAGCTTTTTCACTAGAATCCTGTCCATCACACACACCTTTTCACCTGTATGCATGTAACTCCATTTCATTTGACTGCTGGAGAATCTGTAAATATAACTTCTTAAAGTGGTCTTTATGGTACATGAGGTGTGATCACAGTGGGGGTGAGAAGGGAAGAGAGGCAATCACATCCTACCTGAAACCCCCTGCTGTTACCAACAACATGGGAGATAACACGTTTCCTCTCCTTCCCATGGGCTCAGCTTTATCACTTCACACGTGTGTTGATAAAAGGCAGTATCTATCTATACAGCAGGAGCTGTGAGAAACACAAATCTCACCTTCTTCCTGAAAATGTTTTCCCTCTGTCCTTATCATGCTCGCCTCACTCTCTGTGGCAGCCACAATATTGTCTGTACCTCCACCATCCGGGTCATCATAACACGGATCAATGAGCACGTTTAGCCGTTTGTTTGTCAGGAGCTCGTCTCTCCGGATTCTGCTGTTTTTGAACATTGTACATTCATACCAGACAGGTTTTAAAAACGATAGAAAGGAGTCAAACTAATGTTGACTCTGTCCACAGTCGGCAGGTTATTCAGCTTGGATGTAAACTGGTTCTGAAGGCAGCACGAATGTTGTCCCCGTCCTCCGAAGAGTCTTTGAACACAGCAGCAACACATGTTGTGGAAGTGTCGGAAACAGGTGCTCCATGGCTCAGGCAGCGCTCTCCTTTTGATATCCTTTATAAGAAACAGACGGTAAGGGCCGGGCGTGTTCATAAACACAGCAAGCGAAAGTCTGTGGAGACCGCTGCATGTCAGCTCCCCTGCGCTAAAAGACGGAGCAGGATGGAGTGTTCTAAAACATTTATGATGACAGAAGATGGGGAAAAAGCTGAGCTAATCCACAGATACATGAGTGTGTGGTTTTTATCCACCTATTTAAAGTATTACAGAACTTTAGTTTGTCTGTTTGACCTGGAGAATCACCGAACAAAACTTCTTTTTCAGAAACAATGGCTGTGCAATTTAAAAAGTAGCAATAATAATAAAGCAAGTTGGGATGAAATTACTGACCTACTGGTCTATTTTAGTGGAATTGATGCAATATTAGCAATGTCAATATGACGGATAACAAAAGGAAAATTAAACGTGTATAACACATTCAAAATAAGTTTTATGGGGATTTAGTTGTGAATTATTTGTTAGAAATATAGCCCAAATCAACCTGATTGGAGGTCTTTGAATGTAACTGCATACCAGGTGGACGTTTGGAGAACAAACAAGCCTTTGTCATTTTCACTCCTGTCCTGACAGTTTTCTGAGTTCCATAATGGCGTTTCAGTGATTAGAAGCATCGCTGCCTGACTGTCATTTAGAACCGCAGTAAACGCTCTCATCTGTGTGGATCTCACCTCAGGACATTTCTCTTCCACAACGAAACATCAAGGCTGAACGTATCACTCCAACATGCCCCCCGGGAGAGGCAGGGGCCAGAAGTGCTGACACGCTCGACCTCCAACCGAACGACGCTGGCACAATAAAAATAAATTGCTCGTGGTGATGTGTTAATCCGCTCTGACAAAGCACCTCGCCTCTGAATTAAGATGTCATTTTTTATCACTAAAGCGACACCTGTTTATAATAGAGGGCCTGGAATGACTTACGTGCCTGTTATTCTTGCCTGTGGGGGGGGGGGGGGGGAGGTGGTGTGGTACGTGTGGCCTTGTGTTTCAGTGTCATTAGAACATGGCTGAAATGAGCTCACGAGGGAGCGCTATGAATTTTTACTGTAGAAATGAATTATTTCAGACAGCTACACTGGGATCACATTAAATGTGCTGATACCTCATTTCTGCATGTTCCCTAAATTCCCAGCATGCCATCTGTCATAATAAAACCTATCAACCCCCAACCTAAAACTGTACGCAGGTAAAAAGTCCGTCCACTGATTGCACACACACCTCACTTCATTTACGACGGGCCGATCGACTCTTAAACCCACAGATGAGGACTGCTGCCACCAACGTCACCGCTCAGGATCGACTTCCTGTGTAGCTGAAAGCCTTGGCTCCGCTGCTGTCGGCCTAATCTAGCGAGGGAGTTGGAGCATGCGGCCCAGATGTGGGCCGGGGTGTCCGCCCTCGCAGGGTAATCAGATTGATTAGGGGCAGTAATCTGGCGAGCTGGCACCCGACTCTGCCCTTCATGAGGCTGAGCAGTGAGAACTCACAAGATGGCTGAATGTAACACAGTCCAGAGCAGCACAGGCCAGCTCGCTCCTCTGGAACACTGACATGTGAACGTTTGGGTTCTGACTACGGCATTGTGTCTGTTTTAAATCAAAACCACACTCTGGGAAAAAAAGGCAGAGTTGCATTGGATATTCTTGTACCGGTCCTATGTGTATTATTTTAATTCTGTTTTTTGATGTAATATTGAATTTTTTTCCCCCCCGACTTGACTTCCTTCCATCGGATGAAGCTGCCCTAAAAGTCGATATCAAAGCAGCCAGCATAGAAGAGCAGAGCGGGGCTTATAAACAGGCACAGCAGCAGGAGGTCTCACGCAGCTCCGGCCTGAGTTTCAGACTTTGAATTCGGCCCATTGAAATGATTTGAGAGGGATGTGGGAACCGAGATAGTGCAGCTGACAAGCTCGGCCGACGATCAGAAAAGGAAATGCTGCTCTCAATGACCTTACTGTTACTCCTAACAGCGTCACATAAGCCTCCTCTTTCTGATACTCGCCTGGGTCTGAAACAGCCATTTCAGTCCCATCTCAGGAAGTAGCCTTTCTCTCATTTCCTGTCTGCGCAAGAACCGTCGCCTGTTTAAATTACGGCCCAGTGCCTCTCGAGTTCCCCGGCACACACTTATCCAGTCTGTTGTCTCTCTCAATCCCTGCTGGCTGCAGCTGGCTCGCTGCGCCATGTTTTTCTGGAGAGACCACAGATGTTGAAAGACTAGATTGCTGATTGATATGCTGCAAGCTGTAGTGAATTGCTAATAGAGAACAAATACAATGTTTGTTTTGTGGATTGTAAATGACTTCAGGATTTAAAGGAATGCCTTGAGGATTGACTTTCAATCAACCTGCCAAGTTAGCGGGGGAGATTGCTGCGTGCCACACATTTGCACAGTAAATATAAAACTGCGGCCAATTAGCTCAGCACAGGTTGAAAAAAAGCTGGAAACCATTAGCCTAGTCAGCCTAAAAGGAAAAGATGACAGTGACAGTGGTTGCATGCAAATATTTATTTTCTCGCAGTAGCCAGGCAACCAGCAGACATTTTTATTTTATTATTTATTAGTGGATTCCATAGAGCGTTCAAAATTGTAGGTGATGAGAAGAGAGCCAGGGTAGCCCTTTTCCAACCAGCGCTTTCAAATTAGAGACTTCCATCTGTCTTGTCATCTAGTTCGCCCGTACTTTAGGGTTACTAGTTTGTGGTGGTTTCCTGTTTTGAGTTTTGTACATTTTGCAGTTGATATTATAAGTTGTGTCCCTCTTGTGCGTAAGCCTTAGGTTAAATTTGTGCTTTGCATGTTCCCCCTCTTGCTCTTCAGAGTGAAAATGTATGTGAAAGATGGTTGCGTCCCATGGTGGGGGGGTGACCTGCCCAGTGTGTATTCTGGCCCTGGGGTCTTTCTGTCGGGAGTTTGCAGGTTTTTTCCGTGTCTTTGATGGGTTTTGTTACCTCCGTCATGGAGGTTAAGTGACAACCAGCCTTTTTTTTGTTTGGTTTTCCGGATGTTGGTAAAATCCCTCAAAGTTATGAACAATGGGCCGAGGAAGCGCAGATCAAATCTACATGGATGGATGAATATATAGCTGCATAAATCCAAGCCAAACACGGACATTTGTTTGGCCACAGACTCTGAATTTTCTTGTGATTATCAGAGGGCTGAAGATCTGAAGGTCATGTACATTTGACCTCAGAATTCATTTAGTCCACCTCTCCTGAGATCGGCATTAAAATATCATTAGTGGGAGTCTTTAGTTCAGCCGTTGTCACCAGCTCTCAGCAAGTAAAACAGCACCACGTTACACGAGAAGCCATATGCAGGCTAATTAACGTCACGGCAATAAAAAGCTACATTTTAGAAAGCGTGAAGAGATACTGGTGAAAACCCCACAGGCCCGTTACCTTCAAGTATGAACCTCAGCACGTCTGTTTCACTACAGACGCACCTTCGGCCTGAATCAGAAGGACATTGTTGCTTTCACGAGGGATGATGTGATTTTTAATGAAAGTACAAGAGTTCCTCAAGTCTAGACCATGTGGTTAAAATCCCAGGCAGGCAGTTAAAAATGAATTTATTGTGCTTGTTTGCATTTTAATGAAAGTTCCAGCAAAATTGGGGAGTTGCAGAGCACCAGACCATTTCTCTCCTTTCTGAGTATGCATAAATGTGGAGTAAAATGCATTCAGGTTTTTACGTCTCCCTCATTGCTCTGGCTGAGCGGTGAGGGGAGGGGGGTTCTACATCATTACCTTACTCATACAGTCTCTGCAGTAATCCCACATGCATATATGAATGAGGCCTTTTCTGCTGAATAACAATCAGTTTAGATTCATTACCTCCACAGAGTCTCTTCCAGCTCATATAAGGCAAGTAGAGTAAAATGGAGCCTTAAGTCTGGCTGATTATGGCAAATCACATTTCTCACAACATATTTTACTATCAAAATTTTCCACAGAAAAAGGTGGAGGTGGACTTTTGGGTAAAGAGGAAAAGGACACGGGACCGACTGGGAGTCACAGGTTTTGATCAGGATCTGCACGGGTCAGATTATCTTCTGCTTTCGGCTCTTGTGAGGCACCAGTGACTGAACCACATGAATGTTAGTTGTCACCATACAGTGGGAGATGGATGGAAATACTTTAGAAAATCTTTGTATATCATTCTTGATCTGACAGCAAAGCTCTCAAGGAACTATAATTCATACATGTATTAAATGCAATCTATTATTGCAACAGTTTTATTCATGTTATTCAGTTTCAAGAGATATTAAGAGCTCTGTCCATTGCAAAGTACTGGAATTATATAAGAAGGTGGTTAAGAAAAAGAAAAAAAAGCCCTATGAAGACATGTTTTTATTCTTTTATTATTAAAAATGACCTTTATTTACACAGTTTATTCATAAATACTAAAGTTTAGTAAATCGGGTTTCAAAAGATAACATGAAAATGTCCAAAAGGAATATGTTTTTCTTTTGTTCCCATAAGTTTGAATGTCTCTGTGTGCAGTATTCACAATATCAGAAACTTTAGAGCAGTCACAGGGGATTCTACTGTATATTGTGCAAGTAGGTGCACAGATGAATGACTAACCATAAATATCATTATATTGTTCAGCTGAGCCTCCACATTGTGTGTCCACAAAGACTCAAGTATTGCAGCTCTTTTGACCACAGAACAGTCAGCCTGACATGGTGGCCAATAAAATCAAATGTACAACAACCCCTGTTGAGCTTCATGGTCACATTTGACATTAATCACTCACATCAAGGGTCAGCAGTGAGATTTCAGTCTGCAGGATTCCTCTGATCGCTCCCTCGCACTCCTCAGCAAAACAGACCTCTATACATCACTGCGTCGCTGGGAGGGCTCTTACTGGACACGAGAGCGTCGCTGCCAGAATGAAAAAAAACATCTTCAAGCTGTAATACCACTGGAGGTCTCTTTAACGGCGTTCCTCAGTCTACGAGCAGCAAAGGGGCAAAACCTGCGAGTGGGCTCTATTTCTGTGAAAAGGGAGAAAATTATGTTGACTTTGGAGTCTCAATTGTTTCTCTTCATCACACGAGTGAGGGGTCCAGTGATTTTTATTGGGCGTGCGGCTGACAGTTTGATTTTGACGGTGTACTTTTGACTTTGAAGTTAACCTCTGCAATTTGCCTGCAGAAAAAGGTTGTGACACGCCGGGGTGGCATGTGCAGTATGTGCCGTATTTACCGTGTTGTGCCAAACTGAGTCTCAAGAGACTGCTACAACTGAAGGATAGACTAGGAAAAAGAATCGTGAAGCTCCTCAATCCAAACACGCACGTTGGGAAGTGTTCACACCCCGTCTTGTCTTCCACTCCCCTCTTTGACCTTTTACTTATGTGGTCTGTGAACAACTTTCTGAATCCTCTCAGTGATTTAAGAAACATTAACATTGTTTTTCCTGCCATCGAGTTTTAGGGTCACATCCCGCAGAGAACAGGGGGGATTCCAGTCTTCCAGAGTACAGCAACAAAACAGCTACATACCTCCAAGAGGAGGGTAAACAGAGCATTTTAAGTAACATCGCTAATGCAAATCTGTCATATTGTAGCAATTGGTCCAGTCGCAGGTATCAAAAAATCAGGCAGTCGATCATTTATATACATGATTATTCAGATCTGACGTGTCATGCTCTGCTGCAAAAATCCTGTTTTTCTTCTCTTGTGCATGTGGAAGACCATTTGGAAGCAATTTTTCTTTGTTAATATGGGTCTTATTTTAATTGTGGTAATTATAGGTTAAACTGTTCGACCACTCCAAAAGTGCTCACCGGCTTTAGACAACACGACAACTTGACTCCTTTCAGTTCGTACCTCCGTGGAAGGAAAGAGTCCAAATAAAAGGACTTTTTCCACATGCAGGGCAGGTTTATTTAACTGAAACCAGTAGAACTTGTGCATTTGTCTATCAGTGTGCTACATCATAGAAACAACACGTGAAGCTTTGAGTCCAGTTGGGTTTTGACCAATATTTATATCCGGGTACAGAAAATCCAACCCTTTCCCATTTAACTTCCATGAAGTTCTGTAAAAAATCTGTCTGAAATTTGGTGGGGAATAGGGATCATCTTATTATGTGAAAATAGTCTTCTTTGTTTGTCCTTGCTACCAGAGAGCTCTTTGAAATGGAAGCAAATACTTTATCAGCCTGAAACAGCCATGAAAACTCACGGGGCTGTTTAAACTAGGATTTTCCAGAGGATAGTTATGTAAACTGGATTGTTGTTTTTTTTTTCGGTGAGAAAGTAAAAGTGGTAATTGTCCACATTCCAACAATTTTCAACACATAAACTATGGAACTGTCAACCCAGCTGCTAGCAATTTGGGTAGCAGATAATAATCACGCTACATGCAAAGCAGTGTTCTTCTGTCAGGCATTCGGCTGCGGCCCATGCTGTAAGGGATCTGAGACATTTAAAGGAATGGTTGGTTTAGTTTCAGTAACCTTGGAAGAGGGGAAAATATAGGCCTGCTCTGGCCACATTAACAATCTCATTCCTCCAGCAATGCAGATAATTTATCAAGAGGAAACCAAGCAATGCATAAGCAGTTTAAAACCAGCCTATTTGGTGTACATACTGTCAATGTTAAACCCAGCAGGTCAGTCTGGAACCAATATTTGCATTTTTTTAAAAAAAAAATTTCCTATCAGGACTTGTAGGTACAGTAGCGAGCTCTTTAACACTGAGAGACACGTTTACAAAACCCAAGAGTAAACAGAATAATAGCAGCATGTATCACAGCCAAGCTCTCGAAAGAAGCTATGGCAAAAATCTCAATGTCTTTACCACATGCAGACACAGGCAGCAACTGCAGCGTCCTCCTGCATGATTTACGTCCCATTCTCAGTCTCGCCGCATGCTCCTTGGTCACCTCGCGAACAGCTGGCGGAGATATTTGATTGGTTGTCAGGCGGGTTTCATAAACTGTGTTTTACGTCCTTCTATTCTTGCTCGAATGATCTTGTTTCACTTTGGGTCACGTGGCTCCTTCGCCAGTGCCCTCACACAAACGAAGCCGTGGCAGCGATTTCAGGAAACTGTCATATTTGTTCAGAACAAGAAACTTGTAATAATATTGATGGAGTGACGACATGGAGAGTCATAGTCAAGTCAAACATCTGACAGTAACTTCTTGTGAGATTTGGACATAAATTTGCCTTGAATGCTGTCACTTGGCTTGTCTGTGTGAGCTGACCAGTGGTTGTTCCGTAGCAGCCCGAGAGAGAGACGTCGGAGGAATAATCGATCTGGATCTAGTCCCCCTGTGCTGCGAGGCTGCCCGACAGGTGCTGCTTCAGTTAGAGGGGTTAGGTGATCCGTGTCCTCAGATTTCTTCCCTCTTGGAATGATAGATAAGTGGAACAGTCTTTCTCGGCCTCCTGTGGGCAACGTGAAGGTAGTTAGGTTTATCGCCAGTGTTTCTTGTAAAAAAAAAATAAATAAAAAAAATCCATAAAAGCATCTTCACCACCCATTCAACACGATCAAACAAAAGTGAAAACGTGAAAATAAAAACGAAACTAAATTAATGTTTGATTGAGGAAGAAAACTAGGTACAGCATATAAATATTGTACATAGTGTTGATATACGCATAAGTGTTCCACTGACCCCCCAGGTGTCAACAGAGGTGTGTTACTACTGGATATCAGCTCTGAACTATTATATCTTTGCATCAAAAACACATCTTAATAAAGGCACTAACATCAGAATAATCGCAAACTCTCAGATTACACAGTAGTTTTACAAAGCTTGAAACAGCGACGCTAGCAGAAAAACCATTGTTAAAAGTGTAAAACACGGTCTGGCTCGTGGAATTTACTAAATTGAGCAGAGGGATTGAACGTGGAGACAGTTGCGGCGCGGTGAGGGTGCTGGAGGGTTATGTGCAGATGAGGTTGCAGGCTGGGTAAAGGCAGGTCAGACACACATGCTTTGTGTCCCCCAGGGAGTCATGCAAAACGAGACAGGAGCGCTGCAGCTCCTGGGCGCCACGCAGATGAGCTTATGAAACGCTATGCTGTCCTCCTAGATGGGTTTGCGGTGTGGAGGGTGTGAGGAGAGTGCATCCCTGCTATCAATCACCCAGGCTGGAGCTGGGAACCAATGCTCCCAGTTCAGCCATCGGGAGGGAGACATGGGGCCAAGGCTACATTAAAGGCATTGGGTGTCCCGTCCCTCAGCATGAGAGGGTTGGGATGAAGTCAAAGGAAAGCGGCTGAGGGGATAACAACCAGGAGGTGTGGTGCCGAGTAACCGGAGAGGTGTAGTTGAACGTGGAGACAAAGTGAGGAGTCCAGACAGGGGCAGGGTAGGGACACTTTTGTAGGACGGCCCGTGAAACCTGAAGACACATGCAAAGACAGAATACTGACATGGTCAGAACACCGGATTACAGCCCAGACGTCAGTCCGTGAACTCATCACCTTTGGGTCACGTGTTGTGTAACTCGGACAAGAGGGCTTTCTTGAGTTTGTCAGCCTTTGCTCCGAGTCAGGAGTCACTCAGGACCTCGTTATGCACGCTGAGCTGCAGCGTGATCACACATGGCAACTGCTGCAGATCCAGGGTGAAAGAGTCTGCCAGCGCACAGCCTCACGCTCAGGGTATCTGGTGTTGACAGATGGGCAGCAGACACACCAGGTACCAGTCAGGGCCCTTCGAGAGGCAGCTCTGGAAAATCATTCACCTATCGTTGCAAGGAGTGAGATTCTGTATGTCGGCAATTTTCTTTAATCTCACTTATGTCACAGGAAATAAGAATAGTGCAAATTAAATTATTTTTGACAATATTCCTGAAAAACCATAATGAAAAAAATCAAACCAAATGTAATTGTTTCAAATAGTGTATGTTTGAATATTTGGAACTATTATCCCTATTAATAATCTTAGTGAATGAAAAAAGAGGTGAATATAGCAGGAAGGTTATGGGTTCGATTCCAACACTGAGAAACTCTATAGGGAGTTTGCATGTTTTCCCCTTTCCTATGTGGGTTTTCTCCAGGTAATTCTGGTTTCCTCCCACAAACCAAAAACATTGAACGTACACATTTGCAGACTCTAAATTACCACTAGGTGTGAATGATGCGTGTGTCCTGTCAGGGACTGGTGGAGGAAACCTTCAAGTAACTTGGATGACTACAACACACCCAGATAAAGAACCCAATAATATTAGGTGATAAAAATAACCCTAAACAGTTGGATAAAAACAAACAGATTAACCAGCCCTTTGTTAACAGCCCAGCTCTGACACTGATTAAAGGGGCACCTGTAACACAAGTCTGCAACAAACTGCTGGATCAGTATGTTACATTTCTAATAAGCATCACCAAACAGGGAGGGGGGCTGGGGGGGCTGTAGGTGGAAAAGAATGGCTACTGTATGGGAATGTAATGAGAGCCAGCTGTGGCTGGCCATAGGCTCTGTGTTGTCAGCATGCTGGAGGAGTTTGCCTTTATGAATGACATACAGAACAGTGAATTAGAATAACCATTTTACTAATATTATCATTATATTGCGCTTGCATTTATATGATAATCTTGAAAGCTAATTACATGAAATATAACTCGAGTCAGTTTTCTTATCTCAAGCTTCTAAACTAATGATTTTGGTGGACATCCTCCAAAAAGCAGCAGGTTCAGATGCAGCTACATCATAATTCTGGATAATGAGGTGGAATTTAACAGTTCTAAACCTGTCTTATAAGAATTTCACTGTCCTCTGCTTAATCATTTAAGCCAGGAGGGGCTGAACTAAATAGTGCAGTGCTGCATCACAGTGCCTCATGCACATGCATGAAACTGTGCATACAAAAATAAAAAAAGGGGGGGTGGAAAAAAAAAAGTTCTGTCTGAGCAATCGTGATAAACACTACATCATTTTTATTAACAGTACTAAATCAGACTGTGCTGCAGAGGGGACCTACAATACTCCTGAGAAGCTCCCAGAATGACTCCACCCGGGTGGACACAGCATTGCACATTTTGAGCATGTAATGTGAGGTGTGGGAATATTAAAGACAGAAATCTTTTCTCCCATTTTTTTCCCCCTTGCTTAACACATTCATGTTTGGAATTCTCTGTTAGCAGCCAAACATTTTTCTCTCCTTCATTTTCATAAAAGTTAGCACATATTTTTTTTTATTACAGTGTTAAAATTTGACAAACAAGAACAGATTGAAATTATCACTCTTCCGTCTTGGACCCCCACATCTCTGCTCAGCATCCCCAGCTGTGGACCTCCCCTGCTCTCTGTGTGGGCCGGGGCTGGGCCCGGGACCGGGGTGACTGGGGAGTAAAGTGGTAAATTCACATGCATGCCCTTGTAGCGCTTTGCTTGCTGCTCTCATGGAACTCCATTTGCCCCTGCTTTTCTAATTACCACTGTAAGCACATGCACTCTACTTGAGCCACAATTTGCTGATAAGTTGCTTTTCTACAACACAGACCACTACCAGTCATTAGAAACATGATCTCCTACGTTGTGCCAACCCCCGGAGCCTGTGAAAACACTGAACTAACTGCAGGATACTTGGCCATGATTGCCTTAATGCTGCTCTTCAAGTCCGATCCATTGGGGTTTATATTGCTATTAATCTGAACATTGTTTGTCTTCGTTTGACCGAATTTACCACATGCATATTTGGTGGAAAAAGAACTACATGAAAGGAAAAAGAGGCAAGTGTTTTGTCTCTGGTGCCTGCGATATGATATAATATAATAGATGACAAACTTCTAAATATCAATTTAAAACTTGTTTGGAGATAGCTGGATTGAAATGTTGACAAAAGGGACCAAGAATAGAGCCCTGAGTTACCCCAAAGGCAGAATTTGTGGAACTTGTGTGTTGAAATTTGATCAGCCACAACCAGAGAATAGTCCTTTTACCTGTAAGCAGATTTTGCATTTACAACCATTTTCCAGGGCATCTGCTCTGATTTCAGCCAAATTTAAGACCCAGATGCAGTCTGGTGAAAATGATTTTAAAAGTTGTGAACAAACTGTCATCCGAGTCATCAGAAAACAGATTAGAGTTCACTGGCAAAAACGGAACTTTATTTTGTAAGAATAGACATTTCTTACAATTCAAATAAGAAATATTTTAAAAGAAGCAATGTGTTTGGAGAGGGAAAGATTGTAAGAACGGGTGTGGCAGTGACCTATGTGTAAGGCCTCTAGGCCGAGGGATGCTGAATACTCTTCACCCGGGCAAAGGTTCACTCCGATCATCTGGGCCAATCTGTTCCAGACGTGGTAAATGACACATTATTGGATCCAGACCTGACAAGGGCTCTGTGTATATTACATTACCAGACACCAGGCTCACTTAAGCTTCATTACCTACATCTCTCCTCCCACCAAGAGAGAGAAAAAAGAGCGAGAATCTTACCCACAGCCTCTCACTGAAGGTGTTTCTCATTCCAGGCTGGGCAGATACTCGGTAGTGTCTCTCCCAGTTTTCTGTCCTCCTCTCTTTTTCTCTTCTTTCCTCTCGCTGCTCTCTGCTCTGGGAACCTGTTAAATATAACAACACCGGAGTCCACCCTGGAACACACAAGACGATTCTGCCCGCAGGGATTCTGAGGGAGATATTAGAAACACACCGGTGAGGTCACCCCACCCTCCTCTCTTCCCACACTAATGGAACGGTCTGGGTTGATTTGAGAAGTATGGAGTTGTGTGAGACGGTCCAACACAGAAATGATCCCACTGGCTTGCAAGCAGCTTATTGAAGCTACGGTTAGCTTTTTAAAACAAAAATCATTATTGGTGCTGGTATATGTAGTGAACTAGGGGTTTCTAAAAACCATGAGGATATTTGTGAATAAACATAGGGGAACTGTTCAGGGTGAAAATATCTTTATATGTGACTGTTAATGGTAAATACATTGATGTTGGGTGAATTGGAGATTGATTAGAAGATTAGAGATAATATATTACAGCTGTGTGACATCTCCGGCCACTAGGGGCGCCAATATGTCAAGTGTTCCTCTGGGTCATATTAGATGGTTTGAAAATACGATTTGGTGGTACGATTGTCCCTCTATAAACAAATGCATTATCTGTGTGCGGCAGCAAGAAATTCCATGTATTTAACAAAGATTTAACCTTCACGTCAGCTCAAATCAGCGGACTGCTTCTTCATGATAAATATAGGATATTTTTACACATAATAGGGCATCAACAAATGAGTTGGTTCAAATGTTAAGGACATACAGCAACAGCATACAACAAATTTCAGACAAGGGCATCCCACTCAAATTTTAGTTGGGAGGGGGGGGGGGCTTTTAAAACTGCCAACAGGTGTTTGTCTTTAAAGGACTGAAGAAGTGTGTGTATACCCATAAGTGCTTTTATACTGCTCAGGAATACATTCCTCAGGCTCAGATTCCTTATTTAACATAGAATTTGGCTACGTTAAAATATGGGCATCAGGCTGCAATTTAAGGGAGTAATCCCAGGCTGAGGTGAGTTGTAATAAAAGTACTTAGCGGTGTAAGGCCACACCCGTCGCCTCAGTGTGTCTACTGATGTCAAACATTCAGATTTACAGCTGATAGTGTTGCTCTCTGTAACGCATGGATCACCACACCCCGTTGACCCCCGAACCCCAGAGATCCTAATCACACAACAATCAGACTTATTTTCCTGGCCGCGAGGTTCACCTTCCACCATTTGCCTGTTGCATCCTCTGCCGGGGTGGAAGGACATGGGATGCTGTGAGACCAGACGGGTAAAGATATATGTGCCTCCTGGAATGATAACTGAAATCTGCACTCACCAGCGACAGCTAAGATATATGTGCTGCGAGGATCAGGGTTACAGTAAGAGGCCTGCAGCTGTAGCTTCCTCAGTAGCCTGAGAGGAGTTGAGAAACCACATTATATACGGCGCGCCATATGTAACATAAAATAATAACAGCTGTGCCATGCTTGTAGAACCATAGAGGAGATTATCTTTTATGTCTTTTGTGCTTAGACCTCTTTACATTTCTTTTTATGCCACGAATGTGTTTAAGGCAAACGGATATAAAAGAATTAAGTACATTGTGATATTTATTTCTTGCCAGTTGCTCAGTTATTACACTGAAAAAGGCTTATTGGGAGTATATTTTAACTATCTATCATTCATCACTGTCTGTATGACATCAACCTTTTTCTGCTGTTTTTTTTTCTCCCTTTCATCGCTTTGCTCTAGTTTGTTTAAACTCGTGTTCCATTGGTTGCAGGGGTCACGTTGATGCCAACGATTGTGAAGTACACGGATGCAATTATAATTATTGAGGAAAGAAATCTGGCAAGTTGGAACTCTCTGCTCGCTCTCCTAAAATTTAGCACTCTCGTTCAATTACTTTATACATTTAATTCACAGTGAAATAACTGCTTCATCAAAAATGACGCTTATTTAACAGCTCAATACCCAAACTTTAAGGTTAAAGCAATGTTAAATAAATTTAATTCTGTTACCTTTTATATTGTTTTCTGGTGTTGTACTGTACATATGGGAGTGTGTGTGTGTGCGTGTACAGGCGGGTGTGAGGTTAGATGGTCATGGAAGGCAGCTCCAGCTACACTGTTCCAGCTCATTAGCTGTGATTAATCGGTATGTGAGTGTTCCCATGGTCCCCTCTGCCTGCTGGAGAGAGAGAGAGCTCACCTTGGAGGGCACACAGTCTGGACAACACTCCCAACACTCTGCCCTACAGACTCTAGACATTATACTGTACATGCAGGTTCAACTTGCACACTTCTATAGTAGCGTCCATCTGTAGGCCGACCAAACTAAAGAAAATCCCAGAATTGTAAGTTCAGTAAAAGCTTTATGCAGACTCCTCAAAATAGAGCTTATTTAGCATGTTTTGGGATTTACAGGTTGAATACAACATGCTGATTAATTTGTTAGGAAAATATGTATAAAGCAGTTAAAAATATTAGAATATGTCTGAATCATATGTGAAGCATTTCTATTTTTTTTTAAAAAGATTTATTTCTTATGAAGCATTTAAAAAACTGTTCAAAGTGCTCATTAATATCTCCTAAAAGACTAATTTAAGGTCACAGAGGAAAGAGTTGCTATTATTACACTGATCACGTGAAAAATGATGCGTTATATTAGAGTGAATTAATGCATGGTTCATTTTCGACCCCACATTTCAGCTTCTCTGCTGAAACGAGAAGAAATTCAGGTCCGCACACAAATATACATCGATGTAGGTCCGCTAAATTAAGACATAATAAATTCAGTGGCCCTTTTGTTTTTTTCACATGCTGCACATTTATGCTCTCTAATCCAGCGATATAAGAACCATCTGTGTAAATCCTGTTCACAAAGGATGGATGAGCTGCAGCGTGAGGAGCACCGTATCTGCTGCGTTATGAGGCTGCAGCCACAGGATCAAGACTTTTACTGTGCTGCTCATGCTTCTCCAAATAAATAAGCCTACACACACACACACACACACACACACACACACACACACACACACACACACAGAAACTCAGGGGGAGTTTAGTGCTTTTATTCTGGTTTTGTAGCTTTCTGGCACAGATGTTCAAACTTTATTTTCTGTCATAATCCAGCTAAACAAATGTAAAACATGCTAATAATTCAAAATATCTTTCTAAGAAGACAATGTGAACAACAACAATGGTTAACAAGCTGGTTGCAGGTGAAAAAATGATTTTCCGTCTCAGGTTTAAGTGTGTTAAACCTGAACTTGTTGCTAACCACACGTGTCAAGAGTGGACCACGCTGAACCCTGCTTCACTTTCATTTATATCCACCATCCTGAGATAATTCAGACACAAATATGCTTCAAGCTGCAGAGGTTTCTTAATTTCCTGTGTGGGCCACACACAGCTATCCAGTTCTGTTGGCTCTGTGCTTAAGAAACTCAGACAGAATATCCACTACCATCATTTTGAATGCTGAAATAGATTTCCATCTTAAAATGGGAGTAAAATAATTAAGAAGGTTCCAAAAGTTTTAACAAAACCTAAATGAATTAAAAGCATGTCAACAATATGATCTAATTAATGTTATTGCAACAGTTCAGCAGATTTTTATTGTTGGCTTCATCAGTACGAAGACAGATGTTAAAAGAAACTTTATATTTTTTTTAAAAGTTGAAAGCTGTGATACGTTATGAGCTTCACCATCTTGCTGGGCAGATCTGCCAAATAAATGCAAGGAGCCTGCTGGGAGGAGAAAGCAGAATGACAGGAGAAAGGCCAAGACCCAGGAATTAAACAGAGCCGCCCGCTCTGCACCGACAGAATCACAGCGGCCAAACAGAGCGCTCATTGTCTGAGGCAGACACCCCTGAGTTCTGTCTGTCGCCCCTACTCCCACCTGATCCACCGTCCTCCCTTTATCCAAAACTATGAACTACGCATTTTATTGTTGGTGACCCCTGGAAGGCAAAACGGTGACCACTTTAAAGAAAAGCTCCGCTGTGACGGCATTCGCCCCTTAAAGTGCACAAACACTCATCTGAAAATGACCTCTGAATATATTAGATACATAAAGATCCTGAAAATGAGACCACACAAACACGCGGAATCACACAGAGGCCCCAGGAGTCAAGAGGCAGCCAGTGACAGATAAATAACTCAGGAGTGGAAATGCATGATTGATGTGGGACTTTTCATTTCCACACCTTTAAAAGGTCTCTTTTAGCTCCGGCAGCAAACAGGCCGAGCGCTCTTTGCAGTTCAAAGCTTGGCTCAGATCCGGCCTTCCTGGTCAGGCTCCCGGGGACAAGAGTCGCTTTATGCAGTTGACGGGGGCCGCGGCGCTGCTGGTTGAGGCTCCACACCTGTGTTTGCTCCTTTCCCCAATAGCCGAGAGCTGCATGTGCTATTTTGAGCTTAGAGCACAAAGTGTCTCACTCAGGAGAAAGCGAGGTGAAGGATCTCGGCCCTGGGTTTGATGTGGCTGGAAGTCCTGGAAACCTCTGGATCAGGGTGCAGATGTGCTGAGAACCTATGACGTTATAGGAGAAACCTATGAAATCCAAGACCCGGCTCAGTGTTTTCGAGTGGCTAAACAGGGAAATTGCACAAATTCATTAAAACTAGTGTTGTGCACCGACCTATCACGGTTCCTTCAGAGGTATTGCATGTGATTTGATATTATTGGAAGGTTCAGGGAGCTGACTCTGTTAGGACAGACCAAATGAAAATGAGCCGCTCTGTTATTGAGCGAAGGGAGGTCAGTCCAAGTGCAAAGAGAACTCCGAGTCAAAACAAACACTCTTGCTGGTTTCTGATGGGATGGCACCGTCACTTTTTCCCACATTTCTACCGACAGCTCTGTCCACAATCACACAAACCAGGTGGTCATTATGGCATTACGACAAACTTTCCAGATTTAATTCAATTTTCACCCAAAAGACAAAAAAAAACCCCTTCACATTCTTGCCATTGGAATGATGCATCTTATATTTTATACATGTTGACTGATAGATTTGGAGCTGTGTTCCACGATGGCTCCGCTCTGCCAGCCCATAATGACCTGAATCGGGAGGTTTGAAACTGTCAAAACACGTCAGTTGTCAAGTAACCTTGTCCTAGTTAAAGCCTAAAACAGGAGAGACACTGTTACCAATGGACCCGTTTTTCATCTAAACTCGTAACTGGCAGTCCCAGTTTGTAGTTTATTACCCGGAGACAGGAATTTTGACAAATCATTCAGCTCAGCAAACTCAGTCGTGGCATAGTTCAGCAATTAGGCTCCTTTCTAAAGAAGGTCTCCTCCTTTGGACCAGCCATGCTAGATTTATGTGCACGTTTGTGCTCGCAGACAGGTTCAAAGCCCTGCGCAGGGGAGCGGGAGGATGACACATGGAGGATTTCATAAATAAGGTGGAACACACGCGTAAATCTGAATGCTGGTCTTCTAGGGAGAGGGAGGTGGACAGCAGGGGGTGAGAGAGGTGGAGTGTGGAGTGAAGGCGTAGCAAAATAATCAGCCTGAGATGAGGGTCAACAGGTCTCAACTCATCTGTGGGACTGACGAGGTACAGGAGGGGAGAAGAGGCCAGGACGACGGGGATTTTTCAGTCTGATAGCAAATAACAGTGTTTGTGAATACTGAAGCTTCTCAGGGAGGCGAGAATGTTCAATAAAGCAGCTCACATGTTAAATTTTTACTTCCAGTGAGCCAAGACTGAACCCTCTGTCAATATTTAGCTTCCTTTTAATGGGGTGATTTTTTGCTACTGTCTGTCCACGATGGCCAATGAGTAGCTGCAAAATCAGTGTCCCAGTGTACCTGAGGACAGCTCTTGGTGGCCCATTATTTCCTTCTTGTTCAGAGATTCATAAAGGCAAAGCCTTTTTTTTACATGCCAAACATTTCTTTGCTTTAGCTCTCCGTATGGGATGTTTTGTGTGAAAGGTTTCCATGTTATTTTATCTGATTTTCAACAACAGAAATAGACTCTTGTGGCTCTGTTGCAGCTTGCAGATCAGTTGAAAGTTCCAGAGGCAGAATAGGTCAGAGTTCCTCCCAAACTATGTTTTCTACAATCCTTTAAATTTGGTGCTGTGTTTCACTTTTTTGTTTCAGTCCAAATAAATCTGAACTGTGGTCAAAAAGTTTTGTCATTACGCTCCACTTTCTCTATTACTTCCAGATCCAAATTTAATAATGCTCCATTTGATGTAATTATTTTGAAAAATAAAGGGATTTTTTTCGGATAATGTTTGCTCAGGCTCACAGATGTAAAACTGGATCTGGTTGTACTTTCGGTGTTGACTGCCAAAATAAAAGAAAGATGGTAAGCTTGTGTATGCGTGTCAGTATTTGGTTATTAACATGTTGTGTTTTGTGAATTTGAAACCTCTGACGCTGTTTAACTACCACGCCTACATTTTAATTCTTTGAGGCCCAAGTTAATGTAAAAGCTTCTGGTTACACAATCAGTGAGAACGAGCATCTGTTTTTTTCTTACTCTCAGCAGGCAACACCTAAAGCTGTCCATCGTCAGCATGCGTGCGTGTGTGTGTGTGTGTGTGTGTGTGTGTGTGTTAATACAGTCTTTTAGCCTGTTTGACCTTCCACTTAAAGCAAACGTTGAGCTCAAATGCTATTAGCTATTCTTTTTTTTTTTTTTTATTTAGCTTTGATTTTCACTTCAGGGCAGTGATGCACCATGGATGCTAAATATTTTATCAAGACAATTATTTGCGACCAGGCAACAAATTAGTTTGATTGCTTTATCACTTATATTTTTGAGGCATGACTGGACAGGACTGGCACCCTCAAGAGCCTCCTACAGCTTTGTAGGCAGTGTGGAAACCATGGGAGTCAGCGTCAACCATCATTTGGTTGTCAGGGAGAGTAAAAAAATAAATGGGAACTGAAGTGCTGAGACTGGCCTGACCTCGCGGATGATTGCCGCTTAAATGGCTGGGACTGAAATTGGGCATTTTACACCCTGGCAGCTGCCCAAAGTGCAATTTGTCCCAGCCTTAACGACAACATAGCCCGAATAGCATGTCACATCAAATAACCGAGGAACTGTCACGTCCCACCTCACGTGGATCTGCGATTAGAAAAATAGAGTTAATCAGAAAATTCCATCGGATCAGCTGTGATTAGCCTGAGCAAAACACACCAAAGCATAATTATGCAGCCAACTTGGGTTTTATGTAATATTCCTTATGTGAAATTATTTTCTGGCACATGGATTTACAGTGAGCAAAATCTATAGATGGAATATGAAGCTTAGAAACTTTAGTTTCTGCGGTACGAAGCATAGCTGTGGTATTATTTCAGGGCTTTACTGTGTAAATTAACAGAGGTAAAACTTTCAGGTCGGTACAGGAAGCAGTGGTAAACTATGGGGATTTTACCAGGTGACAAGCAGATAATAACAGTCTTTAACTCGATTTTCGGAATGTAATTACCTGATAATTAGACAGAACTATGAGAGTGCTTTTACATTCTTAGTTTGAGCCTTTGATGCACTGGTTCTGACTATGCTATTGGCCAAAAACTTACAGAAGAGATCTAGTATTCCACTGCCAAAATGCTAAACTACATGACACATAAATTCTGATATATCTATTTTTGAAAATCTGCAGACACCCATAAATTGCATTTGGAGCTGTGAGTATACAGAAACACTGTATGAGGTCCTCCCCCCTGTTATTCTTTTGGTTTACAGTCGTAATCTGGAGGTACACCTCAGCAGCATCTGCTTGGGACTGACAGGCTTAAGAGTCTGAGCAGGGATCACTTCTAATGGAATCCAATCCCTAGCTGTCTATTTGAGAGTGCTGGAACTAATCGATAAGAGAGGGGGGCATCTGTGAAAGAGATGTCCGGACAGGCATCGTTGACTGCACTGGAGCCAGCAGGGCTACTGTCTCATGGCCCAGCTCTGGCATTACAGCCCTGCATTACCACATGACACGCTAGACAAGCTGGCTTTGATGCAAAATATGCAAAGATGTGAACCGATGAAACTGGCACATTCATCTCCTGCCTTCTAATTTTGTCATCCGTGGCGTCTCGGGCGTTATCGCTTCTCCCCTTCAATCTTTAATCCCCAGTCCATGTCCTCCTTTGCATATTTTATATCGGTTCTGTGTTAAGTCCTTCCCCTCAGAACTCAATCCCCAGTCTGGCCCTCTGCTTGAGCCCCTCAGCTGCTGGTCTGCTCTCACACTAACCCCCTTGTTTATATCAGGGACGCAATTAAGTCGAAGCCAAGTAGAGGAGTCCCAGAGAGAGCGGCAAGAGTGCAAACTTGTGAGTCAAATTTCAACTTCTACACTCATATACTCCTCCCTCCCCTGTTCCACTCATTTTCTCTCCTGTCTCCTCTCTGACGCTTTTGAAATGAAAAAAAAAAGTCTGTCTCCATGGAAACCAGAGCAGATACAACATTGTTCAATTACTGGCCAGCAAAGCTTGTTTGAAGTGTTTCCGTATAACTGGAAAAGGTCCACTGGCATGTTGCTTCGGATACGTTGATGGCTGAAGCAAGACATTACCTCATCTGTTTTTTTGATGGAATTTCAAACACAGAACATTTATTTATTCATGCAGCTCGTGCACCCATGTATTGATTATATGACATGATTGATGAATTTGTTTCTGTTTGAGCATTTCTTTTATTTTTGGCTTCTACGCCATTTCTTTTTGAGGGCGATTTCTGGCTTCTTGGAGGAGCTGAGGTTCAAGTGCTGAGGTTCACCTTCTCCACATGTGTGGTCTGTTGGCCCAGGGGACCCATCCAAGAACCTCAGACACACGTGTGCAGGCAGAAGCGGTAGTGTAACGCCGAGTAGATGAACAGTGTCCTCACTGGCCGCTGGGCACGCTCCACCTCCAAACAATGCCAAGCTAACTGCTTTGCAGTCGTGCATGCAAGTATGCAGGGCAGGCATGTTCTCGGGCCAGGCACTGCAGCGACACCGCCACATACGCAGCGTTGGTCTCCTTATGACAAATCAGAGGAAAACATTTGGGATGGGCATTTTTCCAGCTTCTTTGAGCTGTTTGAAGAAAGTTTCTTGTGTATGTTGTTGTTCAGGTTGCTCTGCATGTGTGAAATGTGAAAGGTAGACCTTCAATAATGATCTCAAGCACCCTCCTGCTTCCTGAAATGCTGCTCCCTTGATTAGCTTGAGTTGTATTTTCACTGCCTCATCCCTCATCAGTCCATATCCCCCGCACGTGCGAAACCAACGGCACGCCTTGTTTGAAAACACTGGTTCCTCGTCGGGTTCAAGCATCTTGATGGCCCGAATCCAACATTCCAGTCCAGCAGCGCAAGTGTGCCTCACTTTCTCGGGGGAGATGCAGGCGAAAACTCCAGGGATAGGTGCAGTGTTGATGGACAGGGGGATAAACAGAGGGATTGTCCCTGACCTCCCAACACCAGACCTGAGGAAGACGAATAGCCCCCCAATGGGCCCTGAGCAGATAAAATACACCCTACCGTCTTCAACACCAGGTGTGACAGTCATCAGGGGTGGCCTATCAGCAGGAGGCACAGAAAAGGGGAGGTAAGGGCGAGGGGGCACATTAGGAACATATCAGCAATTACTCTTAAGGTTTATTTTTCTTCCTGCTTTAACGCCTGGATACCAAGTTACATTCATCCTGCTGTTGATTGTATCTCACGGCCTAAGTGATTATCATCATTTGTCGATTATCTGATAACAGTCAAACATGTTAATGTTATGTTATATTTAACTTAAAGCCCTGCAGCTTGTTTATCTCACTGATGTATTTTTTTAGAATCCCGTGGCCTTGACTTATCAGGCACGAGTGCTTATCTGTGAAGTTCAGTTGCATCTTCGCTATGAGCTGCAAATCAAGCCCATTATGTAATGGAATTCACAGGGTCGGAGACATTTTTGTCTTTTTCCAGACCCATTAAGCACCGTGGCTATATCATATCTGAAATACAGCGACTGGCGTCAGTCTGTTTAAGCCATGATCTGTGGCCCCACGTCTTCAAACTCACCTCAGGAAAGATGTGAAGGATGAAACTACAGTAGGAAACGTGTTTTAGGTGCAAACATCCAACAGGCCAGACAAATAAATGAATATATATGTAGGTTGACTTGTGGAATGGACATTTTGCAGATGTGACCACAAATATTACTGGTGAATAACATGACCGATTTTCTTCTGAGCCAGAACAAACAAAATGTGGTGAAAGAAGAGCCTTTGCGAAGTGTCAAATGGGTCTGCAAAGTCGAAGGAACGTTGGGTGCAAGAGGAGCTTGTGTGAAAAAAGGAAGCCCAGACCTCTAATTTCCTGTGTGAGCATTTGCTGTAGAAGGGGAAGGCCAAACCTCTCTGCGGCTATCAGAAATCAGACCAATAGTCCCCTAAGCCACCCCTGCCCTCGCCATACCCTCTCCCACACCGTCCCCTCCTCCTACTTTCCTGTCAGTTTGAGGCCCAGGGCCACTGTGAGTTAACCTCGCTCAGCCGTGACCAGAAAACAGAGTGATATCTTACTCATCTAATCCCCCTCTCAGTCATCATGCAATAAAGTATGCCTCGCAACCCTTGACCCCGCAAGTCAGAGCAACCCCTCCATGCTCCAGTAACACCGCCCTGCCAGCCCCCACCGAGGGACACATAAAGAAGAGAAAGGTCGGGACAGTTTGGCAGCAGAATTACACGGCCTCATAAGCATTGTCACAGTCAAGTTGGAATAAGTTTGAAGTTCAGGCTTCACACTGTGGAGCGAAAACTTAATGTTAAAACATAAATGTATGAGGGCAAAATGTGCAATAATACAACAATCATTTGAACAGAAGTTCGTTAAGACAAAAAAAAACAAAACAGGAATCAACTATTTGTTGTGGGATCCTGACCTGGGCTCCCTCAAAACCCGAACCTTAATGTGCGTCTGCTCCGAGATGTGAGAGCCTGTTAAGTGTTCTACCTGCACATCCCCAAACACCGTCTATGTGGAAAATGGAGGAAAGCTTTTTCCATCACCCACAATGCCTGAGAATGACCTCCTTCCTCTTTAGTTTTACTTCCCCTTGACTAATTCGCAACTTTGCTCCTGTTGCCGTGCAGACAAAAGTAGAAGGACAAAAGTTTGTCATGTCTTTTCCAGACCTTTAATTTTATTAACTAATTTTTCAAAAGAAGTAAAGTTCATGAATTTATCTTGATCGTCACCTCATTTCATTCACACATCTGGGAGTTGATTGCTTTAATCCACATAAATGAGTTTTACACTCATATTTAAGACATTTTCTTATGTAACAGTTTATCTGTCGTTGTTGGCTTTTGTTGTTTGTTTGCATTTTAGCAATTTATACAAGACCAAGAATGTGAGAAGTTACACGTTTGTAAAAACTGTGACCTTTGTTTCATGCACAATAACAGGCGTGTGTGTCATGCATGTATATGTTGCATGTAAGCATGCAGACAGGGGTGTGTAGGGTGGGGGGGGTCTGCTCCGAGGGGTTCAGGGCTCCCTGTTCCTGCACATCTGGGCTTTATATCAAGCCTTTAATTAATCCTGAGTGAAGGCCAGGCAGTGACAGGCTGACTGGGCCGGCTCCAGGCCAGGACAGGGCCTGATTTATTACAACCGAGCTGCAACCAGCATTGATTTATTTTAGGCGCAGGAAAGGAGAGAGTTGAGGGGTTGTGTTTAAGGGGAGACGGACACAGAAACAGCACTATTACACTGGGGAGGCAGATACGGAGTGACCCAGAAAGGTGTAACACTGGGAGTGAAAACAAAGGGGAGGAGCTGACGCCGTTTAAAAGCGGTATCTGCATATGTTGAGCAGTCGAGCAGCAGCTAAAGAGAAAGGAAGCGATATCAGATGGAGGAAGAGGCAGAGACTATGAGAGTTGAAAACTCGTTTCCATCAGGTGGGTTATGTTCCCTCCCAGGCATGTGCTGTCAGTCAGAGTGACTCCTCTCGCCTTATCTCCCCTCACAGGGGGACTGTAAATCCTCCCCTGCTCATTTGACTTAATCACAACAGTCATCTGAACTCAGCAGAAGACAGGAAAGAGTATCCCTCCTCCCTCCTCTCCTCCCCGCTGGACGACGGGAGGAAAACTTAAAAAAAGATGCTCCTTTTGTTATCTGACACAAGCATCAAGTAGCCACAAATGTCCGCTGGGAGGTGGAATGTGTAAGATATGTTTCATATGTTTGTCTCTGTGGTGTGTTTTTTTATATAAAAGTATCAGTACTGTGGTTATGGGATGTCCTCTTAAGATGAGTTGACTGCACCATTTTGATGTAAGAGGTGTGTTGTGCTATTAAAATGTTCTACATGCCGGTGACTCATTTTTTAAAGTTTGAATTCATTCAAGCAACTGAAACACAAACTTAATTCAGTAATTTTGTTACTAAGAAAGATCTAAGAAAGCTTATGAAAGAACCTGAAGCTTATTGAAGTTAACACGTTCGATAACCTAATCAAATTAAATACTTATGACTACAATAAAGAAAAGCAATAAAATGTCATTACAATTTCATTCAAATTTACTGAGAATAAAAGAAATAAATGTAAATTCCCCAAAGTTATGAATGATGCTATTAATATCATTTTATCTGCTGCCCTTGAGGATGTGTTCTACATTTATGCAGTTTTCATATTTTTATTGAATCAAAATAATGGGGCCTGTTTTCAAAGACAGGGGATGGGGGGGGGGGGGGCTGAGCTGTTAGTCCTGCTACCTGACAAACGCCACTTCCTGCTCGTTCTGTGTGATTCCGGCTCAGTAATGATGGAACCAGAGAAACTGGCAAAACGTCGCTAGAAACTCTTCCAGTTTCTGCTGTGATGCCACCCTACAGTGATAATGTCTGTAGGCGTCTGAGGGGGGGTCGGTCCAGTGGCCAAAACCCGAGGTGCAGCATTATAAATTTAGTCTGAAAGCCAGCAGGGCTCATGTTGTCCCAAATCCCCCCCCCCCCAACATTTCACGGTTGCCAGAGAGGAACCGGAGCAACAGAGTCGGAGCTCTTGCCAAGAGGGGAATGAACCTGAGCTGTTTGTGAGGTCGAGGTTGGGGCTTTTGAGTACCACAGACTCTTACCCCCCTCACCCCCCCATCCGCTTCCCTCAGATCGACTAGAGACGGCTACTTTCAGTGCACCCGCGGGAAATGGGGAATTCGTCCTACCACCCACTAAAATATATATATTTTGAGCAAGCCTTCCTTTCTTAGACGTGAACTTTAATCTCAGATATGACGAAGAATGTGCCTCGTGAATAGAGGGAGCAGTTTTTAAACTCTCCCGGTTTAGAATGTTGGAGGCTGTGACTGTGACAGGAGCCGGTCCAAGTGCTGGCAGCAAACCCAGACATAAATGATCTTTTGGGGGAATTTTAATGGAACTTTCTGTTTTTTTTCTCTTTTTTCGAAACACTTGATAAAATTTATCACGACACCATGACGATAACGGAGCAAATATTTTCAGACCATTTGGACATGCAAACCAAACATTAGTCCAACAACCTTAAAACTGGCTCTTCATTAATCCTTTTATTGAAATCACACAATGGACAAATACATATTAATCCTTGAGTTTTCGTGTCAACCTTTGGAGTTTAATCCTTATTAAAGGATATTGTTTGGTTGTCTTGTTTAACCACTAGATTAATTTATCACTAAACTGTATTATTGCAAGGTTCAGGAATCCTGCACCGTGTTCTGTTCACATGGAGGAAGATAAAAACAAGAAGAATGTAACTTTGCACAACCTGCACTGGTCGATCTCTGGACCGTGAGATTTGAAGGCGCATGGAGAGACTATGAGAATTCAAATTAAGCTTTTTATACTTATATCTTTCCCCAAGGAGCTAAACAAAGAGCCATTTTCCTGCTTGGCTCTTGTTCTGGGTCTCAGTAGAAACTGTGATAAATTAGCTGCTTATACTCCATATCTATACCCAAGACTTCAGCAGGATAGTTCATACAGGCTTGGTTGTCTATAGGTTTGGTTTTGTGCTGCAGAGACTGCAGAAAACAATTGCCCTGTGAACATTTCCAGCGTTCCTTGTGTTTGCTAACGTTCGGGGGGGAAAACGTCGGTTAAAAAGTCATTTTCTTTATCATTTTAATCTGTCTGACATTCCTCCGCAGCATATTTGGCCTGCTCACTTCTGCCTCACTGAGATCAGATTTCTGTTTGGGTCATTTTTACATGCTTGAGGAATCGTGTAATTTACTTTTAGGAAGCATATACACCTCATTATACCCCTGAATCTCAAATTCGGCAAAGTGCATCGGGGAGTTTTCAGACCTCATTTGTGGTGTAAACATGTCTTTACTTATCCAGATTAACTCCCCGGATCAGATTACCTTTTCCTCCCTGTCATCCCTCAGCAGCGCAGTTCCAGAAACCCACACTGGTATTCTGAAGCACCTGGCGGCCCAGTGATGTTTTCCTCTTAATTAGATGTGTTTTAAGTCATTACAATCTATTTCATTCTGTGCTCGTGTTACAGCCGTTAAGCATTCTGCTGTGTGTGTTACTGTAAAGTGGGTCGGTTGCCTTGCTGGACGTCTGCTGAGAGCCCAAGGCCACAAACAGCGAGAGCCGTCCATCAGTGGCGGTTATTAGGAGAGACCACCGGTGAACCGGGGCCATTTGGTGGGCCTAATAACAACATGACTGGAAGAGCTGAAGGACAGGAAGCCCAACGAGACAGGCCAGTGCTGAGGAAAGCAAATTTGAGTGTATTTAACCTATAAAAACAAACAAACAACGACAAGTCTTATTTCAGCCTGAACCCCTTCCATCACTCCTTCCAGGTTCCATACAATGTTATCCTTGCTCAGAATGGACAATTATGGGGGCGAAACTGTGTGAACATTATACTGATGAATCAACGCCATAAAGAAAATGTTATTTTATCTGAGCCTACATCAGTAATTCAGGTGTTAGATTCAACCGAGATGGACAGAACACAGTTTTAACTGTCCACCAACATGGGAGGTGCTTATGAAGCAACATCATCAAATATATCTCAAATTTTATTAAACTGTTTTATTGTTTCTTCTCCCGTCTGAGTACGTGCATAGAGAGGCAGCGGGGAACCAATGAGGAGCTGTCGATGAGATATTTTAAGTGACCTATGGTCTGAATTGCAACAAACGGTGATTAAAAACCTCAAAATCTGAAAGAAGTTAAGGAAATGGAGTATGGAGAGTTCAGTTTAGGGGATTTCATACATTAAAAACCTTTTTAAAAAGCTGCTTTTCTGCCCTTTTCTAACCACTAGAAATACAATTAAAGGAACTTTCTCCCAGAGGGTTATTTTAGGATCAACTGGCAATAGCACGTCTTGTTTTTGATGGCAAACGCGGTGATGTTTTACATAGTGTGTGATGCTAGCTGCTAATAGCGCTTCGTTCCTGGGTGGACACTCCTATGCTGTAGGTTATTATCTGCCAAAGTGGCTGGACTTCAGTCCAGCTGTTGCTTTTCTTAAATCTGGGTCTTTGTGCTTGAAGATATATTGTCAAACCATTTTCAAAAACAGAGAGATATCAGGAGGCCACATACTGTATCACCAGGGTCGCTCTGGCCACCTGCTGGTCATCACAGTAAACGTGTAAGTGAATTTGTTGGGCAGCTACACGGCTTCTCTGCTGCATTCTGAAAGCAATGATCTATTTGATAAAATGGCCGGAGATTCCCCTCCACATGACAAAACATATCATTTCGTTTGAACTTTTGGTCCTGTGTTCAGCAGAGCTATCTGGAACAAAAGTGGGTGTTTTGGCCATGATGAATTCTGGGAAATTTTGGAGTTGTTGTCCGAGGGTCTCAGCAGCTCTGTACTCCTGCTTGGCAGAGCTTCATAAGAGGACTCACGCAGCTCAAATATTTCAGCTTCAAATGAACAAGAAAAACACGGTCCCGCTGGGTGGTTAAAAGTGGGTGTGCACGCTGGATGCGTGCGTGTGCGACCTGTTGTGTTTGTCTATTGCTTCTAACTGTTGTGATTCAGGTCACCAGATCAAAATTTCACTCTGTCTTCCAAACGATTTATCTATCTTACTCTGATTATTTTCGCGATTAAATGAACCAAAACACACTCTCTCTCTTCGAACCCCCGCTCCCCAAAACATTCAAAAGGAATGAAATCTTGGAAAACACACAGCAGCTATTCCCGGGAGCTATCATGAGAGGAACTCAGCGGCCAATCATGAGAATTCAACAATGGCGTTCCCGCTTCCATGATCCATGTCCAACTGCACAAAACATACTTGCAGAGGGTCAGCATCAGCCGATGGGCTGTCGGCCAACGAAAATCTGATGGAATTTAACGTTATCAACGGAAAATGTACAAAGCTATACAAATGGATTTGTGAGGCGGTGGCTGGCTGGCGAGTAAATCACAGGCTATATCGCTGCAGGCCTGGAAGACCACCCTGGCTCTCAAGCTCCTAAAGCCTAGCCTCCGGCCAGAAAACAACAAGCAGCTCAGTTGCTGAACTCCCGTATTCCTTCATTCAAAATGTCCCTAACCCAGAAAAACAAGCAGCCCTCTCTGTGCCGCGCTAACACCAGCAAACCAAAATGAAGGTTCTCAGCCATATTTCTTCTGTTCGGTTCCCTATAAAGTCTCAATTTGGAGCCAAACTCATCCCCTAATAAATAATATAGTAAACGATACAAGTTGTAGTCCGACACATTTTGTATTAGGGGGATTTTATATGAACAACAGTCACCTCGTAAAGGTTTTAGCGTTAAAAAATGACCTGCAAATTCTAATATTTTGAATTTGAGTGTGTAGTTAAACCTATTGAGACATTTTAAAAAGAACTTACACATCAGTTGCACAAAGTTTGCCTTTTTCATTGTTTTTGATATATATATATATGCATACGATTTATTAATGCGTGACATATATGATTAAATATTCTAGACTTCCAGGGATCATAATAGCAATAATAAAATATTATATAATAACAAAATGTCGCTCCTGCTGCACAGGCCATGATAGGGTGTCCTTTAAGTGTCTGAAGCTGTGATTGAATGCCCCAGCCCCTCGCTGACCCACCTCAACTGGGTAAAACTGGTAAACAGGCCTAGTGCGAGAAGATGAAGTCATTTCCGGGTCTGGGCTGTGAAGCAACAGTGTGGCACTGTACCTCCCCGGCATTTCTGGAGACAATGATGTCATAAGTGTTACCTCAGCCCAACAGGCTGTAAAGTACCACCGGGGCCAGGGGCAGGTGACTTTTTGCCCCAGCTGGGCTGTAAGAATATCACGACTTTTCATAACTGCCCTCCCTACAGACCCGTTTCTCCGATTGGGACAATTAAATGCTCACATTTAGAGCCGTGCTCTTTCCACGTTACAAATCCAGTGAGCTGTCACACGTTCTGTTTTTCAGCGCAAATTTCAGCTCGTAAATATAATAAGGAGAGGAAAAAATCTCATCTCATTTGGAAAATAAAATGTCTGCCCGCTGTTGGATTTTCGGAACTGCACGACCTAATAAAAATAAAGGGAAATAACTTATTATGTACATTAACTTACTGAAAACACAACAAAAAGGAGAAAATACAAATGTAATGTAGAGGCAATTAGACATTAAGGATTAGCATGATTCTATAAATACTTCATCAATAAATTAAAGTGTTATTAAGTAGATAAGGTTAACCAAATAGTCATAATTTGATCATTTCTGTCAGGGATTGTGTTACCAGCCGTGCTCTTGACATTATTTACAGCGGCTCCACCGTGATCACAGGGTGCACGGTGCTTTTAATAAGTGGTTTTTGCTTTCCATATCTGCTCGTTATCCTCTTCAGAAAGGTCCATCACACCTCTAAATGGGCGTTGGACGCTCACTGAAGGAGGACCTGGAAACCCAGACGGGCTGTGGCACCTATGAGAGGAGCAAGAGCGCTATTAGATGAGACAGACCAGGAAATCATATTTCACAGGTAAAAGGACGTCCATGGGATGGGAATGGGGGGGTTGTGAGAGGTCCCAGGCCCCTTTCCACTCATGGTTGAGAGGAGATACCACAGGGGCAGGGAGGCTGTTATTCTCATGGCTGTCTGGTTCATCAGCAGATTCTTATCATGCCATTTTAGCTGCAGTTAAAATATACAGACGCCCACGGAAAAGCGCTGCGAGTGTGACCAGTCGTGTCCCTCAGGTCACCTTCGTTCAGCTGCTTTACACTTATCGGCAGCTTTCTGCTCTCAGACCCGTCTCACATCACCGTCATCATACGACGCACGTAACGGTGCATTTTCACAACACCGAGGATGAAACCCGATCAGCTCCCGAGCTTAATTTCCATAAATCTGCGGTGGGCTGTAGAATTAGAGGTTAGATGTGGGATCGCTGGAGCGCTGAGCTCCACCGTGAGTCTAACCTCCAACAATGAGGAGTTTTATTTACACCAGCAGCATTTGTTCTGTTTTAGGATTCCAAAATAAAGAGTTTGGGGACCCTCCCTCATCTATACTTTAATTTACTGCCGTGGAAATCTGCCATTATCCTGTGTGAAGGGCGGGGAGTTGCGATGTGGGGTTGGGGTGGGGGCTCCCTTTAATTGAGTGTGGATGAGATGTGTGACCATCCTCCCTGCTGCCCTCAGAGGAATGAGGAGGGGCCTGCAAATTAATCAGTTACATCTCGCTGGACAGTGAGGCAGAGTGTGTGTGTGCGTGTGTGTGCGTGTATGTGTGTGTGTGTGTGTGTGTGTGTGCGTGTGTGTGTGTGTGTGTGTGTGTGTGTGTGTACGCGCGCGTTAAAATAATTCATTTACATTTAAAGATTATCATGTTTTAAATGACTGCTTTGGTAGCCAAGTCAATGACAACCTAAAAAGATTCTGAAACCGAAATCTAATTTCAAATGGGTCCGTTTATGAAGTGGCTTTATTTTAAAGCATGTTTTCCAACTTCCTTGGGTTTTCTATTCACTGTTGCGGTGTGCTGCAGGATTTCAGCAGGATGACGATCCCGCCGTGCCGTACCCCACTCTGTCGGGTCCTTCTCCCACTTTTTCCCTCCATCCTGCCCCCTCTGTCCGTACAGGAATGCAGATGTAACCAATAAAGGAGGCAAGAAGAGGAGGGAGAGCTTAAGATGCTCCTTGTAATAAGCAAAGCTGTAAAACTGTGTCAGAAATATGCCGCCCCCTCGTCCTTCTCTGCCCCCCTTTATTCTTTATGGGTCTGTAACTGCATTTGTTACTCATTTGATGGGCTGGAGGAGACGTCCTGAACCTGGTGTACAAGATATTATTCTTTGCTCGCCCCCACGGCCCTCGGCCCTCCCAAAATAACAGCCTGAAGCCTACTGTTTAAAGTCTCTCACCAGGGGGAGTGAGGAGGAGGCTAGAGAGAGGGCTGAGGGCAGGGGAGTGTGGAGAGGAGCAGAGAGGCTGAAAGATGTCTCCATTGCTCTCCTCTGAGGAGATCAAAGTGGACTCCTCCATCAAACCTGTGGCACCATAATGGTTTGGCGGAGTCAGAGCGAGAGCCCTCACTGCTCAAGATGTTGTAACATGGATGATTAGTGACAGCGTCATACTTTGAACATTCGGCGTACAAAGGCAGATTCCAGCTGAGAGAAAGGCTTTAAACTTTCCCCCCTTTTAAGTCGGGGAGGGGGGGGTTGCAGCGGCTGGACAGAGAGAGGGGGTGACAGTATGAGGGCTCCTAAACCACCAGAGAACACTGTAGGACTGAGACGTACAAAGATATCACATTCATTTTCTTCCTTTTAATGGGCACCGCGGGAATACAGAACAACAAACAGAGTGTGGGAGGTGGCGAGCATGCCTGTCATAATTTCTCTCGTTAGAAAAGGGAAGGCAGACATATTTTAACTGCCGTAATGACAAATTCGTCCAGGAATTCAAGGTATCACCCGCATAGGCACGTTTGTGTTTGGTATTAGCACTGATTATGTAGCCTGTAATGAGTTTTTCAGCAAGTAATAAAGTCGCATTAATGTTAATAAGACGATAACGTCTTGAAAAAAATCTAATGCTACTGCAAACCTACACACACCTACTGTTTACTCAGAGAACTTTTGAGAACTGCTCTTATCAAAACTGATATGTTTTAATAAGGTCTGACTGGTGCCTCAGCCGTGACTTTGTGCAGAATCAAATCTCTATATTTTCAAAGTGGTGGCAGCTTTCTCATTGATCGCTCACAACGGCCTTATTTAGCAGGAAACCCTGCGGAGTTCCATCTAGTTTGTTGCAGAGAGTCTGGTTTTCACTTCAGATTTTCTCTGTGGCCATAGTAATTTGTATGAATTGAGCTCAATTTGCTCTGTCAAATTTGATGTGGAAGCCTTTACTCCCTCCTCACTGTCCGTGCGTGTTTCACTCAGCAGACCCCCTGGCTTTGCTCACTCTATCGCTGGCAGTCAGTCATCGGGGATTCGCAGCCTACTGACAGCATAAGTACTCATAGAAGCCGAGCAATAAATACTCCGGTTTCCAGAGCGAGAGTGTGGAGGGTCACATCCACTTTTTATTAAAGTTGCTAATGTTCATGATATTATCCAACCAATGACACCAAAATTACTAACTGGTGTGTTTGCATGGATGAAGTGTGTGCCTGTTCCGCTCCTCTTTCTGCCTCTGGTGCCTCTTTCTTATCTCCCCTCTCCCCTATTGGTAGAAATTAAAGATGGAAGAAGAGTTTAACACCCCCGCTACTCAAAAGTGGAGACACTGGGACTTTAGCATGTTCTGTTGCCATTGTGAGTTGGTTACAAGTTCTGATTATATGGATTTATTCCATCCAATAACTAATTTAAACTAAAACAAAGGCCCACATACAGCAGTGTGATCAGAATGAAGTGCTTCAAGAGAAAGTTTCATTCACAGGTTTTAATAGTGACTTTAGTTCTGGCCTGTTTCAGGGAGGCGGGGCCTATTGCTTTGCTGCACCTACCCATTAGTGGGTTATTAAAATGTCTAAACCACACGATTTGATATTTGTGATATCTTTCATCTTTACCACAACTCTATGATCGGGACTCCTGGGGTAATTTATGTCCCAGTCTGCTGGTGTTGTAAATACACAAACCTCTGATGAAAGATGTCTAAAACCATACGATAATACTACATGTCAACAAGTTGTGTTTAAAGCAGACATTTTTTTTTTTTTAATTGCTTTAGAACTTTGGTGTGAAATACCTGTCTGATGCCGGTGCATGACGGCTCACTGAGGTCAATGCAAGGTTTAATATAATCCACTTATCTCAAGAGGGTTTAGTCCGCCTCACCTGCTCCTCTTCCAAGAACAGGAAAGACCGAGAGGGGAAGTGCTCACCTGGCCCACGGCCACCGAAACAGGATGAACGGCTGCACGAAGGGCACCAGAGCGATTATCACACACTGCATCGCCTCCCAGGTGGAGGTGTTTTGATGGTCGCTCTGTGGTTGCAAAGCACAAAGACGGATGTTGTGAAATTGCTTTCCTCCTTAGTGCACAAGATGGCTGGAAAGCCTGTTGTGCACGCGCATGTGTGTGTTCAAACCATCTGCAGGAACAGAATTAGAGTGTTTGAAGCCATTTACACTTTTCATTGGGTCTAAAAATGTTCCAGATGTTCCCTGTCAGAAATAAACAGGTTTAAAATAAGACGAGACGTGCACCTTTTATGGCTCAGAATAGATTTTGTCTCTTTCTGTGTGACTTTCATGTTGGAGGAAGTGCAAAACAATCATATTGTTGCATTGTTACATTTCCTCCTCTCACTGTGAAAGCCCAACATTGATCTTTATGAGGTCAGACAAAGTCCGTTAGACCCCCTGTAGTTTCTGTTAATGCCTCCTGTAAAAATAAAGAAAAACTTGTCCTACAGAGGTCTAAATATAAACTCACATATAAACGACTCCTTTCATCAATTTAACAATACAGAATTTGTCATCATAAAAAGGCCAAAGACATAGTTTTAATTTATTATGTGGTTTTAATTGTGCAATCTAAATGTACTGTAAATCAGCTTTTTAACATTTTTCTAACATTTGTTACAATCAAGACCATTTCTGTGCACTTTCTTTTAACTGAACCAATGTTGAGGACATCACTTGTCCAAATGTACTAAAAAAAACATATAAATATTAATATTGTTTTACATGTTTACAATAATTAACCTTTTGGCAACAGCTCCAATCAAGTCGTGTTAAAATTCCAAACTTCAAAAATTAACTTTGTAGCTTTCCAGAGGCTTTTTTCCTGATTTAATATAAGATTTTATTATCTAATTTACATAATAAAAACGTCACTACGGCCTTTTTGACTTGACCTTGGTTGTCCTTTTTATGTTACGTGAGGACATAATCTTTAGAGGATTTTTTAACTTGGTTGCGTCAAAGAAAAGGAGGTTCTTCTTCTTTTATTTCAAGTATTCTTGACACCTCTGGCTATCACGAGCATAATCATGGCTGTTTCTGCCAACAAAAGGCCAAAAAGAGCTCAAACTATGAGCCACCGGGTCAGTGCCAAACTGCAGAGTGGAACATTAAGCAGCTAAAGAGCCAAATATCCCCCTTAGGACATTTTGGAGCTGAAGGATAGTCCGCTAATGTTCATCAGCTGGACGCCATCTTCTAAGTACAGAACTACCAGAATATCATAACCACATGAAAAGCTAAATGAATTAATAAGAGCTTCTCCTCAAAATGCAATCGACTGGAGGACGGGAAACATTACTCTCTGGCATTCATAATTTAACAAAGACCCACCTACTGTGTCTAACCAAGCAATGTCTGTGTCATTGCACAGCACGATATTCTCAGACCCGATACATTAGTAGTCAGCTTAGGACCATAAAAACAGTGTGCAGCGTTTTGACCTGGTGTCTAAAACCTGGTTTCCACTTTAAGCCGTATACCTTGGCCTGGCTCTTGCTTGTGGAGTGTGTGGCGGCATAATAATGACATTGTCGCAGCGCACCAGCACATAACTTACCTTAAATCCAACAAAATAAAGAAGAAGTCCTCCAAGACTCACACAGCATTCAGTCACACATTCACCACAAGGGGCGATACAGTGACTGCAAACAACTTAATCGGGATGTTTTTGGACTCTGGAAGGAAATTAGAGGAAGCTAACTGCAAACCGTTTGCTATGAGGTGGCTGTGAAACTGCCCGCACCGCCCGACCACACTCCCTTTTAGTCAAAATCTACAGCACAAGTGTTAGCCGCTAGGTCCTCCAACACTGAACTACCGTTTCTGGCTACTCGATGGAAGGGTGTCACAAAAAAATTTGGCACTCGCACCGATATTTGACAATGGGAACACGGATCATGGCGTACTGTACAAAATTACCTCTTGGAAACAGAGCTCATGCGACTCACATCCCAGTTTCCCCCACAAGAACCACATGAGGCAAGGGTAGTCTCGGCGGCCCTGACAGGTTAGAGCGTTTTTTTCAGGTATGACACAGAGCCAGGCAGGTGGTTTTAATATTGTGAGTGTACTACTATATTTCACCACAGTGCCTCTACAATAGTGCTTTTAAGATGCGTTAAGGGGCAGAAAAGCTCCCAACTGACGAGAACTGCTTATTTGTGCTTCTGTGCTTGTCTGTGTCATCCAGCAAGAAGGTAAATCCACTATATCAGATCAGAGAAGACACGGAGAAAGTAAAAAGAGCATGTTCCCCTTTATTACTGTCTTGTTAAAACCACTGGCCTTTAAATGGCCTTGCAGTTGAAAAACACACATCTGAGAAGCGGAGGGAGTGAAACTGACAAGAACAAGAGAGTGGGACTCGGAGGGGGAGGCATAATTCATCAGAGCTGTCACAATGTTGAGTCATGTGCTTAAACTTGGCAGGGAGAGGTGACCGATGTGCTGAGGTCGGATGAGAGGAGGGGGAAAAAAGGAAAATCCTTGATTGTCTCCGAACAGTCGCCGGTTCGCTCCGAGTGTCGGCGGCCATCGTTCAGGGGTAGTCGAGTGGCGTTTTGCTGCTGCAGCTGGATTAATGAAGTGACAAAGTCTCATGCTCATGACGGGGCAACTGTGAGAGACAATCGTGGATAATGGTACGAGAGGGATGTGGGGAGGTTAAATAATGACAAATTTACGTCAAGAAGATTAGCAATCACCCCTGTTGTCTGGAGCACGTAATAATTCACAGAGAAATGCTAAATTCCTCCGCTCAAAAAGAATTCAGTGTCAAGACATAAAGTATGAGGCCATAGCTGAAAGATTGTGGAAAGTCTTTACGTGTAATAGCTCTCTTTGGCCCTTAGAGGTACAACATATAACGCAGTTAAATGGTGACGCAATCGCAGCTATTCATTTACAAATCTGACCCCTACCATATTTTTCTGTGTGTTTTGCCAATCATAGCAATTCCCCGTGCAAAACATCAAATCCTGCTTTTGCTAGCTGCTTCCTTCCATGACAGAATCATGTGTTTAAAGCTACTGCAGACGACCTGAGTTGTATCACAGTTGCTAGTTTGTCTGGAATCAACATGGGTTTCCTCAGCAGTGTTTATGAGCCAGGAAAAAAAGCGCTCATTGCCCCGTGGCATCTTACCGCTTGACCTTTATCTCCTTCCACCCCAAAGTTGCTCGTGAAGCAGCTGCTGCGACTGCTGCTGGTCCATTTGGCAGCAGGTAATCTGGTGCAAAGGTGCAATTCTCAGGTTCCACCACAACCCCAACTGAGCCCAGATTTGCTCAGATGAATAAGCTTGTTGTATGCTAACTTGTTTAACTGAATCTTTCTTTTTGTCAAGGCAAAACACGAGGATTAATCCTTGACAAGCTGTTGAGAGAGGAACCAGAAGTAAGAGGAAAAATTTCCCTTGCAGCAAAGGTCCACAGGATGAAGGTGGTAACCTTTCCCTTACACTCTTAAGGTTTTTCCAATACATGTGCATCTATAATTTCTATAATATACACCAGCTCACATATTGGTCATAAATGCAGGGTTGGCTTAGCTGTAGAAAAATGAAAATAATCTATATTCAGAGGTCACTGACACTAGATATTCAGTAGCTCTCACTTTCTAATGCCACTAATCTCAATCATCAATCAATCTTTTCTTTTCAGCATATAATCAGTAGACCTACTGGAATTATAATTTATTTGTTCTCAAGAGTGCAACTATTTACTGTTAATAAGATGGCATTTGGACACCAAGCACCAAATTATAATGCAAGTAATTGTGGTTTTGATTTCCGATTATTAATAATTCTCAGTGAAGAGAATATTTAGATGCTACGGACTCTTTTATAGGTTATTACGTGATCACCAAAGTCATTTAAACAGGTCTATAAACAGCATCATCTTTTTTCATCACCATTGTGTGAATCATCACCAGTGACTTCATTGACTGTAGCAGCATGTTTGTTTGATTTTGTCACTCGGATGCAGTCACCTACACACACTGGAAAAGGCTTTGTGTTCAAATCCGCAGGGGGCTTCTTCCCTCCTCGGCCCAGGCTGTGAAGTTTACAACCGCCCCATCCTCCTCCTAGTTATCAGTGATATTCTTTCGATACATTTGACATTCCTGACCACGTTTCCCTCCGGTGACACGTCTCTTTTCGTTTAATCTGTTGTGCCCCCCCCCCACACCGTCAAATCCACTCAGAGGGTCCTTTGAAGTGTTTTTCCCGTCTGGATCAGGGGTTAATAAAGCAAAGACAAAGTGGCAGCATTTTAAACTCGCCGCCATCCAAAGTCACAGAGCCCATGTCATCTACCACGGAACAAGTTTTTTTTTTTTCATCTTCCAAAAAAAGAGAAGCTTGTCTGGACTCGCTTTCTTAGCCCTGGTATTCGACCACATCCAGACTTCACATACAGGTGACAGCATCTGGTCAAGGTTAGTTATAAACTCCAGGAGTGCGATCAGAGCCACAAACGAGCTCCCCCAGAAGCTCTACAAACGTCCAAAAGCCGGAACGATAACAATGATTTCTAAATTACCCACAACGTTTCGCTCGTCTTCAACTGCTCTTGTCGCTTTTATTAAAATATAAGTGAACAGTTGGTGAATTTAAAACAAACATGTCTATGATTTTAAACGTACGCGAGTTGCTTCGTCTTAAGTGAACCAAGCAGTGAAAAAGAGGGGAGACTTTCTTTTACACATTCTGCACAATTTCCTCTCTATTTCCTCCCTTAAGGCCCTTGTCTGCAGAATGTGCAGAGTATGCTTTCCATGGACAAGAGGCTCTGGAACTCGCCAGAAGAGAAAACAGCGAAAAAAGACAGAAAGCTGGAGAGAAAGGGAGAGAGAGAAATGTTCCTCCTTTCTCTCAAACTGCAATATAGAAAGATGGATTTATTACCCAGAAAACCTCACAGATTTCTTTTTTTTTTTTCTTCCCGAAGTTCCCGGAACACAGAGCTACCATTACGACCAGAATACTTGGACCGTGCAGCAGTTACCCAATCTGACGTTGAAAGTGGGGGGAAAAAAGAAAGTGGTCTTTGCTGCAAAGTGCACCAGTCTTTATTTCTGTCCTGCATCTTGCCCAACTGGTGTTCATGTGAGACAGCCGATGGGGGAGTGGGAGCTGAGGTTCGGCTGCGGGTGGAAATATTAGGATTCTTCAAAAGGTTTCCCAACTTGCACCCTCTTAAATAGAAACGCCAACTTCTTTTTGTTTAGGTTATCTGTCTCTTTCCCCCCATTCAGGCCAATTTTCTTTTTACCCTTGTTCTGATGGCGTTTCAGCTCCGAAAATGGCCAATTGCTAATTAGTTTAGCTGGAATATTAATAAAGTGGTAAAACAGGCTTGACTCTATCTTGATCTGTCCAAAAATTTTAGATAGTCTGGGTGGGCTGCAGCCATTTACAGCAGAGAGCCAAGAACACACCCTAAAAAGGTCAAAAGGCCACCACAGGGCCACCAATTGTGGTAATCCCTCTGATTATGTGATACAAAATATAATATCTCTACTGTGATTGTTAAGTTTTATGACAGTTTTATGACAGTCATGCAGTGTAAAGCTACCAGATATATCCCAAGATATAGTTTTAGATATAGCTTAAAAATAGAAATATTTGGGGTTTTTTATTATTGCTTTTCTCACTATGCTCTTCATATATGTCACCTTCCAACCACATGTGCAATTGTTATTGTCATAGGATGATTCCCCGATTTGGAACAACATGTTTGTCCTTTGTGGAAATCAGTAAAACAACATTTTGGGTTCTCAAAAACAGCCGTTTTATTTTCTCTGTCAGCGGTTGATCATTAGTTGTGGTCTATTTGAGAAAGAGAAACATCAACATGACACCGAGGACAAGGTTGTTCAGTACTGATGGCTTGATTTTGAGATGTGTCCTCTAAAGCCAAGGTCAGCGATGAGTCCCGGTTCTGGGTGTTGCGTTACCAGCATAGTGTCTCTACAACAGGTGCTCACAACGACTGCCGGGGACGCCATTTGTCCGGCTAATTAAAGCTGGCGTTGCGACGGTTGCAGCGCTTGTTACAGAGTGGACGATGTTAAAGAAGGAAGGACGCCTCCTAAAATCCAGGAAATGAGACTCCAGGATGTCAAATGCTCAAAACCGATGATCAGGCCAGACAGTAGGCAACAGCTGTTTACCTTTTCTTCATGGCAAACGAATTTCCACACCCTGCCGACGTCTGAGCGCTGCCGCAGTCGGTTATTACGCCAACGCTGTGATGAGGGTAATTAAGGATTTTAAAAGAGATATTTAACTGACCAGTTTTTTCACACATCAAGTCGAAGCAGGTGTGTTTTTATTTGGCCTGGGTTTGTCTTGACAACACGACACAGACGTTTTGAGTCAGCCACCGCTGCCGACACTGGCTGTCAATAAAAGATAACTTCATACGCTCTTAAATCACGCTCCGCTGCAAGTTCAGCAATAAAACCGCTCCTGTGAACTCCTCTCAGGATCTTTGAACTGAGGGAGGATGCAGGAGCAAGGCCAAGGGCTGGGAAGGAGGGAGAGGAAAGAGAGGGGAGATGGGAAGATAGACAGAGTCATTAAGATAGCTGGAGTGTCAATGTAATCCATCAAGTCCGATAAGGCCTCGTTCTGCTGCCAGAGAGCAAGGTGTGGCACTTTTTCCTCACTAATCTCTGTCAGTGGAAGCGTCCCCCCACAGCCTGTTTGTTGTTCTTCCTCTTACTATTAATATCAGTATTGATGGAATTGCATCGGGGTCGTTCATTCATTACAGCTGACTCATAAATTAAATCTGAGCCTAAACATCCTCTGGACTCCTGGTTGTTTTTGCTTTTTTTCTTCAACAAACTTCTTTATCTTTTGCTACTTAGAGGCTCTCCAAGAAGTTATCATTTTTCCACTTCAACTATCATGACCCTTGACCTCAGCGATGAGGGGCAGTGCTGTCTGTATTTACTGTACGTAGACCTTCACTGTTTCTTTCAGAGTCTGGAGCTGAAGAGCCCAGTTCTCTAGTTCTTTAGTATTAGTTAGTGGCTTTTTTTATGTTAAAGTTCCATGCGTCTACCCATCTCTTGTTGTTTCACTCAGTATCAGTATATGTATGTGTGATTTTAAATATTATTAAGTGTAGAACCAACTGTGGGTGTTGTTTTTTTTGTCACTGAAGTTCTGTAGCTGGTAATTTATTGTTTCAATTCAAGCAGTTTTTCAGAAAATGTGCTGCGCAAACCAGAATTGTGTGAAAGCGTCACATCAACACTTTGAACCGATTTCATCAACTTGGCTATAAAGTTTATTTGAAGAGAACGACGTTACTATAAATATTAAATCGGCTTGGAATGATTTTAAATAAAGCTCTGACGTGCCCCGACAAGAACCGATCAAGCCGGAGTGAAGTGAACAAAGACGACATCATGACAGGCATTTATTTGATTTCACTCCCTCTGTGTTAATTAATGCTATACAACTCAGGCAGGGAATGTACTCCCCCCCCCCCCCCACACGCGCACTCACACACACACACACACCCCCGCTCTTTGTGCCTGACTGACATTTGGAAACGCCGGTGTTTTCGTTGCACCTGAAGCAAGTTTTTTTGGTTGCGCAATCAGCAATGCAGGCAGTGTTTTAAAGAACAAGTTCAACTTAATGGAAGCCTTGATGTGTTTTTCCTCTTTAAATTACCCAGAAAATGATCGGTGATCCATCGACCGCTGGTGATGGATCTCCTGGGCGGCATTTTCTGTTTCTTTGACTGCTTGTCCACCCGCTCGGGTCTCTCGTGACCGACGGTGAGCGATTCCAGCCGCTAACAAGGTCTGTACAGTGAAAAGCCGCACAAATGCTCATTCATATCAATCATTAAATGGCATCAAAAAGATCCTTGTTTCCAGCAAAACACACCCAGACCTGTTTTGCAGTGAAAAAGTTCCCTGTGGCTGAAATTGAAGTTGCTAAAATGCCACTCAGATGGTTTCAAAGCTCAAACGTTCCCTATCAAAGAGTGGGAATCGACCTTCAGGAATGTTTCCGTTTTCAACACCTTGATAAAGCCTGTCGGGCTTTGGGGTTTGTGATGATGAAAGAGGGCATTGTATGCTGATCTCTGGGGGTGTGCTGCAGCAGGAGCGGCCGTTGGTGAACAGAGGCTCTGAAAATAAGAGTGGAGGAGAAAACTAGGGCCTCCCACCGCAGTTAAGAGGTGTGAAGGGCTGTCCCAGGTTGCAGCGTTTGGTACCTCTCCCCTGAGCAACAAATGTGGCTGTGTGACCGCCTCACCTCGCCGCACAAAGGATGCTCTGTCTGTGAAGCACACGCTGGAATACACGACCCATGAAGCTTCTCTCGTCGTCAGGGGGCCACATGTTCCCCAGCCCCAGCTTACAAATACTTGTTTGCTGACAGCCTGCTGGTTTTCTGAGCCTTAACCCACATCTTTTCCCCCCAGGCTGATAAAGTGCTCTGATAAGCTGTGAGGTGCTGATGAAAAGTGGCCCTGAGCCCCCACGGCTACAATATGAAAGAGTGGGCTGTCTGGAGCGAAGCAGAACAGAGGAGATGATGAAGACGGGAAAAAGGGAAGAACTGGACAAGTGATAGATTGGCCTGGTTTCATGTGTGTGTGTGTGGGTGTGTGCGTGTGTGTTCGCTCGCCCCATAACATTTGAGTCTACTTTCGCCACCAGCTGTGGGAGGCAAAAAGAGAGAGGAGGGGAGGGTGTGGAAAATGGGGAGCCATGCCATGTGTTTATGTTGACTAATGAGCTAATTACCCAACTTCTAATCTACCTCAGCTTGTGTCATTTCACAGGAATGCCGCAGCAGTCAAACGCTTGCAGATTATGGGTCATTTCCTGACAGTTAAAGGCAAACTACAGCAGTAATTCCACCACACATCAGGCGTTAAACCACAAGTGTTGCAGCCTCTCCATTTGCCTCCTCTTGGATTTATTGTCGTGAAACTGGGCAACAGGATTCTAATTTACAAGGTTGCTTCGGCCTCTTGCTTTTTATCACCTCACTGATGGATGTTTGCATTTGTTTAGAAGAGATCGCTGTGGGAGTTGCATCCGTGAAGTTTTTTCTTTCTTTCTATGGCTAAAAAGATAAATGCTGTGGAAATTCTTAATAGTTTATTAGATTATCCAACCCAGTAGGAGTACTTGAGCGTGGTATTCCTATTCTTCCATCTCAGAGACTCAATAAAACATTTAAAACCCATTGAACTTACTACACTGTGAATTATTTTATATGTGAAATTGCCGTGATTTTATGCTTCAGAATCAATTCTTCAAAGCTCCTCTTGGCCTTTGTGAGGGAACCATGCCAGCTCTGACATATGGCCTTGAGTTACCTCACTGCAATTAGCTTTGGTTTGGTGTGAAATGTCTAAAAATTATGGAGAGAAATGACTTCAATAGCTGCTCATTTAGCATTGCATGTTAAGTCTGTTTCAGGGACAACAATATTCTACAGATTAAGTCTGTTTCATTCAAACACAAATAAGGAAAATGATGAACTTAAGTTTTAAAGTTGCACCTACATCTGACAAGTGACTCCCTCCACTTCCTTTATACTGGAACAAAACCTTCTCTTCTGTCTGCACATCTGCGCTCTAAACTTGTAATACATAATCTGTATGATTTGAATCTAGATGACATCGGAGTATCTTGCTCTGCTTCCTCGCCGGTAACTTGGAGATCGTTTTAGATGAGCGCTAATGAATCCGCTCAGCGCTGACGTATTGCCTGACTTTGATCCGAAGTATTTGCTAAAACTACTGAAATAGCTTCCAATACGCTGCAGCTGTCAGAGGCAGAGGTTCAGGCTTGATCTGCAGCTCGAAGCTGCACATTTTTCAACCCAAACTATGCAGATGAAAGTCAGGAGATTTGAGGGAAAACAGGCAAAAGTTTAAAGCGCTTTAGAGGATTGAATCAATCAAATCTCCCACAGTCGGACAGCATGGGAGGTCTCCATCCACTCTGCCCACAGCCAGAGGTGTGAGTGGGGTTTGGACGCACCCCCTCCCCCAGGTCCGTCGTCCCCCCGCCTCCCCTGGGGTGCACGTTGCTGCGCTCCCCCTCAACAAGCTCCAATCCATCACTCCTAAGATTTCACTTTAATAGGTGGTCCTTTTCCTCCTTTCACAGGGCCTTATGGGAAAATACGCTTAAGGAGAACAAGACAGCGAACAGTGAGACGTATGACTGAGGCTTGTTTCAAATGGCCGCTGTCCAGCAGTGTTTGGTGATAATATCTGACTCCGGTTTCACTGCTAATTCTAAAACAACAGAAGTCGACGGCTCTATTTTCAGGCTCTATTTGAACGTTTGGTTTTTTAAGAAAAGGCGAAGCCATTCTTTAGATTTTCAACATCAGCCTCATCCAACAGCAATGACTTACTTTTGCTTCGCCGTTTTTACGCAGTTGGTTTTGTTTCAATCCTATAAATGTCACCATTAGAGGTGAAATACGTTTTATAATCGGGATTATTTCAAATCTGTAGAGAGTACCCCTGTTGTTCAGCAGCTGTGCTTCTCTTGAGCCCGTACCTGTGTTCCAGAGGGCCGAGCACAAGATGGCTGAGCAGTAGCTCCTGCAGTCAAACAGAAGGAAGGTCGGTTGATATTTAAATGGCCTTTGTTTGTTTTGCTTCTGGTCCCGTGTGTGCATGTGAGCCCAGTATAAAGAGCCACGTTCTTTTGAAGGGGATAGCACCAGGAAAGTGTGGGGGAAGGAAACCCTGCTTTGGTGTTTTATATATCAACGGAATCACTTCCCTCAAATAAAGACTTGCTCCGTTCTGCCGGTCGGGCTGGAACAAGCTGCTCGTTTCCTGTCCTGAAAACTCGTAGCTCGCCTGAACAATGCGGGCCGGGGACGGCGGCGATGTCACGTTTTGAAGACCCGGTGCTTTCTGTCTGACTGCAGGTTCCGCCTGAATCATGTGTTTACAGTATTTGTGACATCGGAATGAACTGACACGATTGTGCCATTTGGATCCGTACAGATGCTGGAACAATAGATGGCAGCTTTTGAACCCTCACCTGGAACAAAAGGCAGAGATGAAAGTGTTTCCTTTTGGGGCTGTAAAGTCCCAAAAAGATTCCCTGAGTTTTCAAGCAACTAACTGCTTTTTGTGGTGGGAGGGTGGTTCTATATTCTAATTATTATTCTACATAATATTACAGCTAACATACATGTGGTTTCCATGTGTCTCATGACTAGGAAGACAAATGAAAGTGATGCCATCTCTCAAAGCCATCAATAAATAATACGTACGTGTGTTTGAAAGGTTTATTCCTGCTCACCTCTTTTCTGTAACGTCCATCTTGATCTTGCATTGCTGAGTTCATGTGATTGGTTAACCATGAATTTAAGACCACAGGATTTAGTGAGCAACACCCACGCTGGCAGTGATGATGGGACGGAGACAAACGTGCAGATGAATCCTCTTCTCTTTAGTCAATAGCAGATGGAGCTCCGGCCGGTGCTGCCGGGGCCATGTTGAGTTTCTCACTCGCGCTGCCCCCTCATCAAATTACACCCCTGCTCCCTGCTGTCATGTTGGCAAACAAAGGTCTTAAAGCGCACTCCCGGTGTAATTGCCTCAAATCTCGGACATAATGTGCTCTTTCATGTCAACTTCAGGCAGAAAAAAGGGGGCTGTTGTTCTGGCCTCGTTCACCCACTTTCACCCTGAACAACACAGTTTAACTTTCAGCTTCGATGTTTTTTAATCTATTTGTTCCGAGGAAGGAAGAGAATTTGAAATTGTAACTTGGGGAAACATTTTTCCTGACATAAGTTTGCATGAAGGCTACTGATCTGATTTTTTGTGGGGGGATTAATTCCTTTAAGAGATTTTCTTTGAAAATAAACCTTTTTATAAACTGTGTTTAAATTTCGTCCTATAAAATAAAATTTAAAAAAATGTATTCCCATAAAACCTCCTTTAAAACCTAAAATCCTCTCTAAATAATCTTAAAGCGCCCCCAGTCCATCTCCGTATGTGACATGACTTCTGATTAAATTCCTTTTTGGCTTGTCAGCACCAATTAAACCACATCACATATAAACAGCTGACGCGAAAATCTCAGAAATGTTTAAGTCAGAACGAAATAAAACTGCTTTGCACCGAAATTAAAGATGAACATGTGTGTACGGTGGTGTGGTAGCTCCTGATGAGCTCCTCCACCTTTGGCCTGGTTTCTCTCTGTGGTGAACATCAGGCAGTCTGCAGCTGGAAGTGTTTCTGTGGTTTGGCCAGGTGTCTCTCTGCCCTGCCTGGGACAAGACATCAGTGGAGCCCAAGACCCAAGTCTGGGAGGGGGGCAGGCTGGAGGCGCTGAGTGAGCCGGCTGCCCCTTGGTGCTCTGAAATGTCCTGCAGACCCACCTGACTGGTGGTCAGCTGTAACTGATACATTAGGATGGAAGCCCTGGGGGGGGAGAAAGAGAAAATTAAGAAGTGTGCAAGCATGCGGGGAGGGAAAAAAGAGGAGAGAGGATGATGGAAATGTTCAAGTGAGGAGTCTTTTTGGTTTACAATTTTTATTTTATTTTTTTAAAAGGGATGGAATGCAAATTTTAATAGGGTTTCCAGGGGCTTTGGCAAGCAAAGATGAACACATCAAATAAAAAACACAGTATCTGATATCTGTGCTGCGTTGGAGAGAGCGCAGGGTAAGAGGAGAAGCAGTGTTTCTAAAACCATTCAGTCAGCCTGTTTTTAAGGGACCCAGCTGTGCGCCCTGGAGGTCCTGAGCCGTAACTGTGGCAAAGTCAGCACCGCGAGGCCAGGCTGGAGCTTCAGAACCTGGTTATCCTTGACCTGATGTTCCAGGAGCCACGCTGAATTGACGAGCCCCAGGGGACTCATCATAAGGACCCCCGAACAATCACCCATTCATCCCTGCAGCCGCAAGGAAGGGGGGGGGGGCGCTCTGTACTGACAAAACGTTGAACACGCCATTTTGAAACAGTGATAAGGCCCCTTCAGACACCCCCAGGAATCAGTTCTCTTTGCTCAAGTTTGTTGCTGAAATAGAGTTTTGCTACAGTGGAATTTAGAGAAGAACATCAAATCAGCAAAAACTCCCCCGTTAATATGGACGGAATATTTTTGGATAATGTGGCCGAACTGGCTGGAGCCCATCACGCCTCATCTGCCAGGACTTCACTCCACTGTTACGTAAGAGAGCTCAGCCCGTCCAGACATCTCGACTTGTCCTTATGAGGACAAAACTGGGTGTGTTTGACCGAGTCCCCCTCGCCCAAATCCACTTACCGTGACTGCACCAACCAACTTTTCCCCACATTTGCTCCCTTTCTTTCTTTTTTTCTTTTTAACGTCGTGTTAAGTCTCTGAGATCGGAGGCCCGGAGGTCAGCAGCACGTCGGTTACATTTTTCTGTGAGTTACTGGCTATAGTTATTTATAGAGCGAGAGCAAATATACAATAGAAGGAGGGTAGCAGTTTGGGTGGGAGGCCGCTTAAGCCTCAGAACATCTGTCCTTTCAAAGGCATCTCCTCTTGGTATGCTCAGAATCCTCTCCAGGGGTGTCAGCGCTCCACTGGTAGTCACAGAACGGGCATGTTGGAGAAAACAGAGCCACAGAGAGGTGGAGTACACAAACCCATCCAAGCTCCAGCAGCAGTTTTCCCAAAGTCAGCTGATCCCTCCTGATTATGAAAAAGGTGAAAGAGAGAGGGAAGGAGAAAGGAGAAGGAGAAAGTCTCTCACTACGGATTTGATGTTTAGGATTTTTAACTGTTTAACTCTCCCCACGCTACACATTGTGTTTCTCGAACCATCTGCGTGTTTTAATCATGAGTTCAGGCGCTGCTGCACCTCCTGCTGCTGCTCATTCCTTCCTTTCTTCCATTTTTGATTTTAACCGGGAGGAAAAGCGTTGCTGGTCACATGGACGCAACATGTTCAGCATTTGGTTATTTTCTCTTTTTTTTGATGTTGTTGTTTCTGTGTGTGTGTGTGTGTGTGTGTGTGTGTGTGTGTGTGTGTGTGTGTGTGTATGTGTGTGTGTGTGTGTGCGTGCGTGTGTGTGTGTGTGTGTTTAGTCTGTCTGCGTCGGAGCTGCTTCATTACACACACGTAAACTTGACTGTGCCGATGCTCCTAATTTGACATTTCACGGGAACACACACACACACACACACACACACACACATTAACACATTTTTAATGTTTCATATTTTACTTTAATGTGACTGAATTTTTGAAAGAAAATTCAAAACACAATTGTCACAGATTCTAAATAATAAGTCTTAAAACCTGTGACAGTGTTTAAGTGTGTGTATAATCGTAATTATTAAAACAGGAAATGTGTATTTTCTGAAGATGATTCTGATTTGAACTGATTTGAATTATTATTTTTCTTTGGAAGGAGAGAAGTACTTTGCATTTTATATTTCCTCTGCTGCTGATTATTTGTGTGCAAATTGGTTCAAAGGAAAAAGAAACTTCTTAAATTATTCTAAAGTTTTCGTTTGTCGTAAATTTTCACTCTCATTTGTCGGCCGTGTTCTGCAGAATAAAGAAGCTTTGAGGCTGAATAAGAAAATAAACTAAGAAAATTAGTTAATGTCGCTGATGTTTAAAATTGAAACTTTATTTTTATATAAAATAGTTTTCACCTTTGTAAACATAGAAAATCATTTTTCTGAAAAAAAGAAAATATTTTCCAAGTACATTTTAGGTTCAATTTGGAAATTAAAATATTTAAAATTAACATTTTAGGCTTAGTATTATATAATTCATTTAAATTATCTAAGAATGCATTTAGGAACTTTAAAAACCTAAAAAAAAGGCATTTATTTCCTCTAAAAACACTTGAAATATCAATGAAATTATCATATTCCCACAAAAGAATGTTAAAATAATGTCTGTTTGACTTGAAATGTGAACTATTATTAATGGAAAACAATTTGAAAACACATCCGATCTTTGGAATAACGCACAAATGTCAGTGGTGAGGCGGCGTCGGTTCGCAGGCATTTCCTTTATTCCCAGAGAATAAAATCCAGACGGAACAAGAAGAATTACGATAGATAAGATTCTAAAAAAAATGTATTCCCTTAAAAAGAGAGAGCACCAAATGTGGAAAGTTAATACACAATATAAAAACAGTCAATAATACTCTCATTTCTGTTTAAATGATGTTTTATAGTTTTCATTTCAGACCACTGTACATCATTTGTAAAAGTGCGCATCGATTAATCACTTCTGTTTTTTATTTTTGACTCTTAATTTCCATCATCACATCTTTTATTGAGTTCATATAATTACAATAACACAATCGCTAATTCTATATCTAGTTCCCAATAGAAAACACCAAAGCCAGTCGGATTTATACGTTAAATATGATGTCATTTCTTTGAATCTGTGTATCCTGGAGGTTCTAACCGACACTGCCACGCAGGGAAGGAATCCCACTATAATTACATTTAGCACTGGAAGCTGCAGGCCCGAAACCGGTCATTTAGCCGGCATTAAATAAACACCAGGCCCATCAGCGTCAGATACGGCCTCACACAGTTGCACTCTCAGGGCCCTGCACGAGAAAATCCAATCCAGGGTCATGAACCAGGATATACACCAAGAACAGTAGAGCTATTGATATAGCTAATTTAGGCAAAATGTTAAAATGTGCTACAAAAATCAAAATGTAAGCACTTTATAATATTTTCCAGCCTTCTTGCACAAACAGTGCAAAGCCACACTATCAATAGAAGATGCCAATTATTCAGCGTGTTATTTCTTGTTCGGTAACACCTCATCAGGGGTCTGCGAGTGAGGTCAGTTTCTTTCCAACAGCACATTCTTTGGTGCCACATTTGAATTGGAAATGTTGTTGCTAAACAATGGGAATAATTGCAGGGAGCTGTTTGGTTCACACTTAGAAGGATTTACATAAAAAGAAACGTGATATGTTACACTTACTATAGATTGCCTGTCTGTCGTCAGCTCAGTCTGGCTCCGATGCCAAAACAGCACAACAAACCTCCCAGAACCACTAAAGAGAAGTGCGGACTCTAGATTACACTCCATTGAACTTCAGATTACACTGATAAAATTTGCTCTTTAAAGACTAAATCTCAACATTCATTGGCATTCATTCACTATTTTCAAGGTTGTTACATTTTAAAATAACATCCAGTTTAGGAGAAGGTGTGTGCGTATGTGTGTGTGTGTCTGAGGTTGACCTCTATACGCTGAAGCTCAAGATCAACATCAGCGGTTCCTCTGAGACTCCATAAAGATTTTTACTGCTTTAATAAAATTTACGACTCAAAAACAAATAAACAAAACTCCTTTCCATATCACAAAAGCCTAGCAAATGTGTGAAGCATACCATAATGTGCGATGATTACAAGAGTGGCTGAAACGCAGGCAAAATATGGCTACTCGACTTTACAAAAACAAATATTATGGGCTGTTTTAAAAAAAAAAATTCCACCACAGAGCTCGCAAATACAGCGTTAACCATGCAACGCAGCAAATATTTAGAATAATAGCTGGTTACTGCGCGATCTTTGCCACTATCAGCTGTCAATCTCATCCCCGGAGCTAATTAAAAAAGGCCTCAGAGCTTTATTTGTTTGCACACGCTGAGGGCAGAATGGAACAGTCAGGCGTGGGGGCATGAAAAGCACGCCATCCCTCCCCTGTGCCAAAATGCTGACACCACACAAGCGTTTGACAAAACATTAGTTGTCCCCAGTGTGTTTTTGCTGGTCCAAAATCCTGTATTAGATTTTCAAGCTGGTTCTATTTTGTGCTGCATCATGATGATTCACTCTCTGCTCTTGATGCCTTTACACATATATGAAGGAGACTTCTTCATGTATATAATTGCAGTAGATTACTGACCTGGGCCTGAATCCCATCATCTCATCCGTGTCCTCACTGATGCTGTCACCAGAGTGATTTTGCTCCCCTCTGAATTCTGGACGTCCTGTCAAGTGACACAAAGATGGAGCTGGAAGAGAACGACAGTCTTGGCTTGTGTTGGACCCCCGGACGTCAGCCGCCGGGGCCTCGCAGCTCTCTGCCGCCACCTGTCTGTGTGCGGTGGAACATGCGGTCGGAGCGCGGCGCTGCAGAAAGTGCTGAGTAATCTCTGGTGATTGATAAGAGGAAACTTTCAAAAAGCTTTGATTAAAGAACTCGTGCATTTCACGAGATGGGACTGACAGCTTTCGTGCATTAAATGCCTCTTTCAGCGCGTTAGAGCTTAATGTAACACTATCGCCTTCCTGGAGCAGCCTTAACGTAAACATAATTAAGATACAGTTGTGAGTAATTTGGCCCTCCTTGAAATAAATAATTTGATTGAGTCTCTGTGGGCAGCAGCAAAAATTTTCTTCGTCCTGATTAAATCTCTGTGAAGGATGTTCCAGAGTGCGAGCTGAGACGTATCCAAACAGGAAACGGTTGAAACTAACATAAATATTAATCAGGCCTTGAGTAAACCAATCGGCAGCTTTGTTTCAAAATAGACACCAATCAATTAACAAGTGGATTTCCTTCCAAATTAAGAGACCAAATCGTCATATCTCTGAGAGAGAGAAAAAAACACTCTGAATATTCATAACAGAAGTCTGATTTTTGGCCCCAAATCAGCAGCCGAAGTGCCACATTACCTCACCCGACTACCTCCCCTGAGACTTCACATACATTTAGAAGCTATTGAAGGGAATCTCATGTGCCCCCTCAGCTGTATTCAACCGCAACCAGACAGCTGGATTCCCCCAGAGGCCGACCTTCACCTGTGCTGAGAACGAAGAGGCGAAATGTTGAGTCAAACCAGCTGCATCTCCGTCCGAAGCTGGCAGGTTTCTCCAGTCTGATCTTTTGTGCCGGTAAAGGCTGATACAGTAGTAGCAAACACGCGAAGGCATTTCCCTCCCGACTCTAAAACCAGACCAACGAGGCAACATATTGGAACCATTTATTCATCCGACAAATAGCTCTGGAGTGAGTGTCTGCGTCCAGTCGCCCACGATCGCCACATGAGCAGTGGATGAAAGGAAAACGTGGCCTCCTATTTTAAGAACAGGAAATGAGACAATGGCAGAGACAAGCTTATCGCATATTGAGACAATTGCGGCAGCCACGGTGAGAAATGCTCTCTGGATGGTGTCTTTATCGTCTCGCCATGCTTAAGTCCCAATGTGGTCAACCAATGCAGCAGATTTTCTTAGCAGCCGACTAACTCCTGCAGCTTGCGGCCACATGGACGGGATCACTGAGAATTACTCAGCTAATAGACAAAATGAAACTTCTATCTCGCTGTGATTTTCTGCTGCATTTTTTATGCGTGATGCCATATTATTTTGTGCTTAGCTTTTACCGCCGCAGTCTTGAACGTAGCGCGTTAAAACAGGAGCTCCAAATCCTCAAACCAGACATCTCACATAGCGATGCAGCCAAGACTCAAGCGCAGAATTGTTTTGCTTTGTCTTCTCATGCGAGTGTTGCACAGAAGAACCTCTTTTATTATTGAAATGGGTCCGATTGACGTTAGCTTCTCGTGCACCTGTTGCATCACTGCACGTGTGGCGTCGCATTACCTGCACATGCAATCGACATGTAAACAAATACCAATCAGATCATCAACACGCTGTAATCGTCCTCCATTTGCGTTGCCTCAAGTCAATCTGAACCAGTCAGTCAGTGCAGCACAGTTGAACAAACAGGATCACTCGTCATGGCAACACCTGGAAGCGAGCACGTGCAAGCGGCGGAGGAAAATGATCCCGGTTAACTGCTGCAGATAATGACACTGCTATATTTATATTTGTCTTTGGCGAGGGACGGCCCAGCCGTTCCACCGCTAACCACAGCCGGTGTTTTTTCTGTCCAAACAGTGCCAGCGTGACTCTTAACCCAGCGTTGGAGGGAAGTGTAACAGAAGAATATCCAAATAGTACAGGGTCAATGGTGTCAAGTGCCATTGAGTCCTCAGAGTTTCTAAATACCCCGAGCATGTCAATGAGTCAGGGCAATAAAGCGGCTGACCAAGAAAAAGACCTGGAAATGAAGACAATGGAGGGTGTTTCATTATGTAAGTGACATGATTAGTCTGTGCGCTATCCTCACCGGCACATAAAAGAGCCTGTTTTTATCGCACCGTCGCACCTGCAGAACCTCAGGATTCCACTGGAAATCGCTGTTTGTATTTTTAAAACTGCCTGACGTGAACTTGAGTCGTTAGGCTCGTCCAGGACGCAGCCGTGCCCGTGCGGCGGCAGAACGCATAACCTGCGGTGCCGATGTAAGCAGGAAGGGAACGACCAGCGTCCGAGGAGGCAAATACACTCCTAAAAAAAACAACAACTCAAGAATGTTTTGAGCATATTTGAGAAATGAGCATGAAATCAAAGAGGTAATAGTGAAAGTCCGAGGACAAAATCTGCTCCGCATTCTCGACACTGAACAAAAGTGTGAATATGCTGTTATATCGTTTCCGACATCGTACAGACGCGTTTCTCGACCGACCCCAGCTGAGTCATGTTCCCGACATTACCGGTTGTTTTGCAAACACATCCCTCGGATCACTGTATGTTCACCCCGCCTCATGTTGACTCTGCTGTTTAATGGCCAAAGCATCAGAGCCGCTTTGGCCAGAAAATCTCACACATTTCCAGGATTTTTCCATAGATGACCGGATTTTTCCTGTCATCGCTTCACGCAACACTACTGCTAATTCCTGCCTCGGCCCCGCAGCCCCCAGGTCACATTCACACGAAGCTTCTGTTTTACGCCACCGAGCCACAGCCCGTCCCAGCCTGACAGATCTCTATTATTTCTAAGCGCCGCTGACCCACAGGTCGCAGACTGTACACCAGGTTGTGTACCGGAGTTGAACGTGCTTTCACAGAGGCTTGGTTCCAGTCCATCACTGTACACATTGTGCCAAAAGGATGACAACCATCAAAAGAGGTGGAGAGCCTGAGGTGAGAAAGGGCAGGGAGACGTACAAACAAAGGGAGTGTGTGAGAGATAACGTGTCAGACAAAGCGATAGCAAAAGCAGTAAAGTGAAGAATGTGTTATCGCCGGGTCTGTTCGTTACAGGCCCGGGTCAGGAGGGTGTGAGACGTGAGTTAGCGGAGCTAAGTGCAGAAGCCTGCTGGAATATGTGTGGGGCCATAGGAAGTGCTGTGTGGAGAAGATAACGCTGTGTGAGTGTGTGTGTGAGGAGGCAGCAGAGGAGGGGGTCCGGAGAGTAACACTGTCCTCAGCCCTGCCCTGCTTTCCTCTATTCACTGCCCACATCCTGTCTGCGTGCTGCTCCCTAATGGCTTTTAATGAGCCACCGGTGGTTCCCCTCTCCTTCCTGCATTCGTACCATGCGCCACCCGAAAGGACGAGCAGGACAAACACTTATCGAGGTTTGAACTATTAACAAAAATGATCACTGCCTCTGCTGGTAGACCACGACTGGAGGTACAACTGGGCAGTTTCACACCGTAATTCAGACACTAGGCGGTGTAAAATCCAAATGTAAATGTAAAAGTTTACAATAGAAAAATATATTCTGAGGAATTCATATGTCCGAATTTAGAATATGCAAACCCACACACTTATAGAAAACTGTGAAACTCACAATCACACTCCCTTAAAAGTCCGTGATCAGGTCTCTTTCCTTGTCGTGGCTGGCAGGAATCCCTGGGCCGGACTTGTGCCTGTAGTCATTGTGATGGATGACAGGTGAGAGCGCCTCTGTGATCCCGCTGACACTCGGTAATCGAGTTAAGACGGCTGGATTAGAGGCTCCTTTTGAAAAAGGGCTGAGGTCAGCTCTCTGCTCCGTCTGATGCATGGCTTCAGAGTGCAAAAAGGCTCGACATTGATTACAGGAATGTGCGTGCATGAGAAAGGGAGATAGAGGGGGGATAGAAAGTGGGAGACAGCTATAGTGAGAGAGATTGTGTGGGGCCTCCAGAGTGCTCTACAGTTAGTTTTTAAAGAGAAGTATATACAGAGTGTTTATTCACGCTAAAAAAATGTGCAAGAAAGCAACATGAGAAACATTTCTGTTTGTTCTATAAGTAAATTACAGTTTTAATTACAGGCACTTTCATAATCAGGAAACTATTCTTCAGGAATAAGAACAAGGAGATAAGTACCCCTTTCAGAGATCACATGTCAGATCAACCGGGGGACAAATTTAGCTCTCAGGCTGGAGTAGGAGCTAATTAAGTTCCAGTTCTCACTCACTCACCCCTATGGAAATGGAAATAGCAACAAATGGAGAAATGTAAAAGTTTAGATCACTTCAAACCTAAGCACAATGACGTGACACAATGTGAAAGATAAAAATGTTCCTTTCTGGCTGCATGACAGGCAGACTCGGGTTCTAAAGCAGTTAGAAGGCCTCACATAAATTTAAATGAAGGTTTGGGATAGTTGGGGTTTTACAACTAGGAAAACAGCACCCCCAGTGGATGCTTCCGATAACTTCCGATAAGTGGTTAATGAGTTACATCAATATACGTATGACAATCGTCCTGCCATGAATCCCTTTTTCTGTGCTGCCATTAGTTGGGAGATCATTGTGGGGTAAAATGGCATAGCCGAAATCTGGGAAGCTGGGAAACTGGGAAAAAAACCAAACTGGAAAAAAACTGGTGAGACTGAGTGGGCCAAGCTTTCACAGAACCTTAAAAGCACCTCACTGGAGATGGGCTGTGATTTACAAGCAACAACAGCAACAACAGATAAACGGCAGTGGAGGGGGCAGAGAAAACCCACCCGCTGCTCCCAGTGTTTTCAACCACAGCAAAGCAAAGGACCAAGCAGTTGTCACGTTATCCCTTTGGACCCTGAAAACAAATGGACTTGAGGCTAAGTCAGTGTTTAAGCGGTGGCAGCGCCCAGCAGATGGTGGTTAGGTTGACATTATTGTTAATTATCATGATAGCAGTGATTGTGACATTAATAGCCCGAGCAGCAGATGACCACTGTGGTTGCAGGAGGGGTTACAAGCTGGAGGAACTGTACGCAAGTGCGAGCGTCCGTGCAAACACCTGAGTTTCTTGGCAACCCTCAAAGGAAGGGTCTCGGTCATCGGACATCCCTGTTGCAGGCCCCGGTCCAGCGGGAGACCTCCCTAATCAGAGGGAACAAAGGGGGGAGGGTGTCTAGGAGCTCCAAAATAGCATGAGGAGAAGAAGGAGTGGAAGGATGTGAGGGATCTGATGTAACGTCTCACATTGCTTGAGGTCAGCTCACAACCTTCGCTGCAGAAAAATCTGCCCGACGTGAAGGAAACTCAAAGAGTAAAGAAAAACAGAGAGTAGGGCTTCTGACTGAGGGATCTGCTACCTTGCATTTGATAACGTGACTGTGGATAGCCGTGTCGACGCGTGTGAATGCGGTCGTGTGTGACTTCCTCAGCTGATCGTTATGAGGTGACAGCCTGACAAACTGTGGCTCCGGTGGTTGCATCAACTTCCTGGCCCCACAAGCCGCAGTGTTTTCCCTGATTGACTTTTCCTCTCAGATGCCACACATGACGGGAAGAGCTTGCCCTCGTGGTTTCTTTTGGGGAAGATTGCATAATTCATCTTGTCAAACTGACGACGTTATTCTTTTTTTTTTTTTGCAGTCATAAATGCGGCGCATATTTGGGTGCTGGGCTGTGGCCACCTCAGAGTATTTTCTTACCTCCAGGTGCCTGTAGAAACCCGTTTGAATGATGTGTGCACGCTGATGGTCTCCTGTGGCTCTTTTCCATGATAAGATTCTGTCTATAATGGAGAAAGGCCCATCTGAACCAAAAGACGATAAAATGGACAATAAGCGGGGGCCAGCCAGTCCTCTTCCTCTGGGGGCCACAGATTAGTCCTCCTGCACTTCCTCTGGAAAACAGGCACCGGACCCAGAGGAAGCTCCTGTCAGCTGCGCTCCCTCACCTCCCTGGCCTCTCGTGCTCTCACTCCTACCTCCCTCCCTCTTTGCCGTTGCTCTCTCATACTTTTTTTCCCTCTGTCGAGGAGATTAAACGCAGGCTTTTATCTGCGGCCCGCCGCTGTCCTCCACCCGGACACCAGGAGCCCAGTCTCATCAGGCTTCGGTAGCGCGTCAGGCGTTTCATTGTTGTTTAACATGACGACTGTAATTTCAGAAGGATGTGAGTAAAATAGAGGAGCTCCTGCTGAGCAAGTCCACAGTGGAACAGAGGAAGGTGGAGGATGGGGGGCTGGGGGGGGGGGGCAGGGGGGTCAGGTGGTCAGCAGTAAATGTAGACACTCCCTGGCTTGTGGGGGCCGAACCACTGTTTAAGTCATCAGATAGATGTGCAGTTACCGCCACCCTTTGACATCTGGATGCTGACGTCTGTTGGGAGTAGGTGACCTTTGACACCTCAATTTGTACGTGAGGCTCCTTCAGGTTCATTTTTACATGATCTTTTACATCAGCTTTTGAAAAAATGAAATCTGTTTTGTTGCAAAATGCCATGTAACATTAATGATGGCTTCATCTATAATCATCTCATTTGTCCATTTGGACTCACAATTTTGCCTCACTGTTGAATATTGTCCCCCGAGTTAAAGACAAAACAGGATTATAACGTGCTCAGCACCCCAAAGTTCATGAAGGTTTGGGAAGAACTCCTCTTCCAGAAGAAGCAGAGATCCTTGTCCTTCCATCAACATCAATGGAAAGTCTAAGTAGAAGGAGCAGAATAGTGGACTTCAGTGAAGTCCCATGTAAGTCGGACGCAGCGGCCCAAAGAGGGGCTGGAGAGGAGGTGGGTTTTTAACAACCTTGGAGAGGAAGCAGGAAGACTAGAATGGTCATGGCGCATTTTATTTGACATTTACTCATTGAAAGGAGAACGGGCTCATTGGCTGGTGCAGGCCGGCTTTGAGGTCATCAGACTGAGACGAGATTCAGAGAAAAATATCTCAATCCTCAGTTTCTAACTAATGCCTGCATTTAACCATATGAGAGAAGCATAAAAGGAACCTTTAGGGAGCACTGATGACTGAGTGTAGCACAACTGTAATTTGCAGCATATAAAAGATGAACCCATAACTGACTGTTTGAACTTACTCGTGGCTTTGGTTCCATTAACTTTACACTAAGATGCAAAATTCCAACTCAACCTGTTTTAAAAGTTTATTAAATGTTCTCCCGATCAGTCTTTTATTTAATGTTCCCCTAGATGAAGCCTGTTTGGCACGAACGAGCCTAAAATTCACGTTGAGGTCACTGGTCCCGATGATTGACGTGTTTAGTGTCACATGTGTGTTTCTTTTCCATCCATGGGTTGAGTTCTGGGCTCTGTAGGCCTGACAGGCCTATCGGGAGACTGTAGGTTCTATTTCTAGCAAGAACCGCCACTGGCAATTTGGATCTCCTGCTGGCCAAGCGCCGTGCCGAGTGTGGTCGCACATGGAAAGCCTAAGTAGGTAACTCTGTCAGGCTTCCTTGCAGGCCCAGCGGCCACTGGATGCTGGCACACGGGCTCCTCTTTACCACAAACACTGCCACAGGTAATGTTTTCCTGAAGTCGTGCCAGTGTTTTTAAAAATTTCCACGCACTGAGGAAAAAGGCGCAGGCTTCCCTCCTGAAACACAAGCGGTCTTTTCAGCCCGCCGCTAATGTAGTCTGCCTTTTTAGACGGTGAGCAGACTAAAGCCCTCCTGTCTAGGAAGCAAAAAGGTGAGAGGATCAGGGCTTGCCAGCGCCGTAAATGACACGAGCCCCGTTTGATTCAATCAAGTGTCTTGAGAGGCAGGTACGGCTCTGACCCAGACTTCCTGTTTTTGACCCTGTCATGCGACGCTCAAACGCACAGGACGGCGTACGTGCAAGGAGAGTCAACACACCCGGGCGACATCTTCATCTCGAAGAAAACGCCATCAGGTTTTCCCCTGTCAAACGTGATTAATGCGCAGGAAAATGCCATCACTGGTTAATTAAGTGGCAGCGCTGAGGCAATTAAAAGGTCAAACCTTGCAGAGCGACTCCACTCACTCATTTTCCTGTTTTTTTTTAAATTATTTTTCAAGATTTAACACAATACTGTGCGCAAAACTGAAGGTTCCTTTCAACATATAACCAACCAGACAAAACAAATCTGTTGTTTTCCAGGATGTTACCTCACTAAAACTCCAAACATGAAGCATTTCTAATAGAATTTAATTTTGACTGCAGTGTGACCACACTTTATGTGTGACCAGACTTTATGTTACATGACAAAAACTGACCAATTACACACTTACAGGATAATGTTTGCAGGTAAATGTCAAAGGTAAACTACACAACCTAAGATAGGTTGGTTAATATTTAAATGTGTAAATATGTAAATAATAGTTCTGCCAACATTGAAGTGTAAATAACTACTGTAACACTGTAAATGTAGTCTTGATAAATTATCTGAAATGCATGAATTTGCAAATAAATATAAATTACTGCCACTGCATTTTCATTAATGTTTTACAGATGTAATAAAATAAGAAAATGTTTCTGTTTTGTTTTGTAAAAATAACTAGCTGAAAACCTCATGATAGATATCCCAAACTAGTCCCAAACCAAAGGCCATATAATCATCAAAACAAACAAAATAAAAAGCTGAAATGAGACTGGGAGCTCAGCCAGACGTCCAGGCCACAGCTTCTGTGTAGACAGGTTCTGGGCTTTGGCAGGTTCTGGGCTTCGGTCTGGTTGGGACCCTGGATCGAGTCGCGTAGGAACGACATGTGATAAATGGGTCTTATCAGGCGGCCGTGGCGTTGGGTAGCCGACTCTGTTTCCCTCCGATTACATTAGCAGGCAGGAAAATGGGACACAGGGAGAATGGCTGGAATTCCATGGGGCAGACACTTGTTTTTCACTTGTAGGGCAGACTGATAAAGACACCAGAAGCAGGCAAGGACCAGGTTTAGCCGACACAGTCTGGGTAAGTATGAGGCCTGTGGATTACATTTCAGGACTGTGGGTGTTTTTATCTGATTATGCTTGTTTTAGAAAAATACATCATTTGGGTTTGCATCACAGTCTCAGTTGTAGGTTATTTCCTGGTCCTGTGAATGAGAGCCTGCTGTTTCCTGCTGACCTCATGACTGGACCCAGGATATTGCCATCCGTCTGGCGTCTGCAGGCTCGCTCCTGGGGGAAAATGCACAGCAGTCACCTGAAACTGGAGGGGAAGATATGATTAGATGATGGGTAAAAAGGAAGAGACGGCAATACTGACAAGAATAAAGCATCGGCCCAGACAAAACGTGTCATGGCTCTGGCTGTTTGATGTCCCGAAAGAAGCTACAGTATTAATCTTTGGACTTTTTTTCAGATGAGCTGCTTTTTAAATTATTTTATTTTTGGCTTTTTCCTGCTTTTACAACTTTCTTTTCAAACCCACTCTTAGATCACGGTGTCACCTGTTATCCACATCGATGCATCTTGTGCTTTTACTGGCCATTCTGCTGCTGCTGCCCTCGACCCTTAATTTTGTAACATATCTCCTTTTTCCCGTAATTCCCACCAGCTTGTGGGTCCCATTTTCTACAGCATGCCATTTCCACACCTGCTTGTCTGGGTTCTGATTATAAATCATCTACCAAGTACCTGCAGATATCCATCAGGCACACAGGAGAGCCAACAGAGGGAAAACCGCAGCCTGAGCTCCATAAATCACCATTCAGACAATCAAGCTAATTGCCTCTCTGATGGCCTCTAACGAAGATTTAATTGAATAAGGTGGCTGCTGCTTTTGAGCAGCACACTGGGCTGAAATCTGGAAAGGATATCTTTTCAGCGAGACAGGCCTGCTGGCACAGGAGACTCAGCGCTAAACGGCACCAGTTAGCATTACAGCGGCGGCTCCCTGCGGGCCTGTCCAGCGCTGCAGAAGCAACCTGAGGAATTGCAGGCACTTGGAGAAAAGGATGGAAACTAAGGAGTGAGACCAGAAGAGAGCCAGGTCGTGCCAGTGAAGTATGTGTGCCACAAGAATAAGCAACTTACACAGAAACGCGCCCATTTTCTGAGCTGCGAAATGCAAATGTGTTTATTTCAGAGAGCTTTTGAAAGAAAAGCAGCGTTCAAAGGCTGATGGGCATGTTTTGAATGAGGCGTTACCTTGGAAAACAACAGATGAAGTCCACAAAAACAAACCCTCTCTATCATCCCGCGCTCATGCAACGGCCCTGCGTTGTTATTCTGCTTTCATTTTGTTCTCACATATATTCATCCTCTGCGGTTATCTGCCCTCAGCATGCCTGTCCAGCACGGCAGGGGTCCCCCGGGAGAACAAACCCACACCGCCGGCTATGTAACAGCCCAACAATCCCCCTCCCCTTTCCCCTCATTCTGCCTCCTCCGTTCCCACCACGGCCCTGCCTCTATGCCCCGCCAGTCTACCTTATGACCTGGATGCTGATAAGACCAGAGGCCCCACGGTGCCCAGCGCCTGGTGCCAGCACTTCCCCCTCGAGCAAAGTCAGTCGTGCTGTGTCACATATGAGCTGCGTGATGGAAAACAGCTGCCCCTCTGAAATAAAGGGGTAACAGCTATAAAACCATGGTCCCATTTTGAACCTTTTTACTGTTAGAAATTGTTATTTTGGGGATTCCAGTTTCAGTCTTCAGCTCCATCTTAAATGTGCATAATAATACTGGATTTGTGACTTAATAGCTGCAAAATGTTAATAGCAATTATGACAAAAGTGGCTGTGGTGCAGAAGGTTGGAGTTGAAAGAGACATTAATGCTATCAGGGAACGTGTCAGAAGAATATTTACATCCAATGACAAAAGAAATAAATCTTAAGAGACAGAAAAGTAAATGTTTTTTTCTGAAAGGACTCTTCTGTTCTGGAAAACGGTTCTGTAAAGTAAATTTTTAAGGAACTGTTTTTTGCGTAAATGTTTTAAATTCTTTAAAATTAACTGAACTGGATGACTGCAACTGTTAGGAGTTCCCGAGTGTTTCCCTCTCCCCTTCCTTCTCTTTCTTGTCTGTTTACTTCCAGGATGGGCGGGGCTGCTTCCAGGTTCTCTCCTGTCAGGTGATCTACACCTGGAACTCATCCCCAGCTAATCATCCACACCTGCCTCCTGCTTTCAAAGCCTGGTCCACCTTCCACTCATCGCCAGTTTGTTGTTAACCCCCGTGGTACAGCCTGGCTCCTGAAACTCTGAATGCAAGTTTGTTTCATTATTCCAGTTTCCAGTTCCGAACTGATTGTTAGTTTTTCCCGTAAATCGCCTTCCGGATGCCCGTTCGCACCGCCCAGCCTGCTCCAGTTTGACAGTGTTTGTCTGCTTTCAGCACCATTTGGTTTTGCCCTGAACCACCTTTCAATAAATCTTAATTCCAGCCTCACCCAGTTGTGTGTGTCTGCATTGATTTGTGTCTGTAGTGCCTAACAGCAACAATCAACCTATCCAGAACAGGGACTCCTTAATAACTGAAGTTAATACACAATGTTATTAAAGATCTATTTTAGCTGCCAGCCTTCAGGATGGCCATTGCTTCAGATAAAAACTCATAATTTCAATTACTACTTTACATTTAAACATTTTCTTTTAGCTGAGGGGAGTGTTTGACACCTGCGTTTGCCGCACACCTTCGCACAAATGTGTGTTTGTGCACAGCCCCTCTCACACTGCCCGGCCCAGCTAATTCAATCACGAGCACCTATTAACAGAGAGAGGGAGAGTGGCTAAGTACAGTTGGTATTTGTGTGGACGTCTCCAACAGCACTCATCAATCATCTTCAGGGAGCTTTCGGTTGGATTGAAAACACCTGGACCTGAGTGGTGAGGTGGAAATACGCTCCTACCCTGTCAGAGCAGTCAGACAGATAGGGACGGAGGCCTGGGCAGGACCGAGAGGGAGCTGTCTGAAATATTAGCCCTCCTCTTTCTTTTTGTCCTGGAAAAAGCTGCAAGTAACACAGCTTGTGAACCTTTTTTTTTTTTCAAAGTCATAATAAATCTGCTGGAAAAACAGGAGACGGAAACAATAATTGCACTCGAAGTCTAAAACTTTATTGATGATAAGGCCGAGCCTCGCTGCACGATGCACCTCCCCCTGCTAGAGGATTAAAGCAAAACATCTTTGAAGAATATAGAAGCTGTGGAAGGATATTGTCTTCCTTTGTGGTCTCATTTCACTTCCTTAGTTGTTGTTCTTGGCTCTGATTAGTATTAAATCAGAGTCAGAGACAGAAAAGTGAGACTTTAAAGATGTTATTGTCTGTTTTAATATTACAACATTTATTATTAATTAAAGATGACAATGGTGTGTGTGTGTGTGTGTGTGTGTGTGTGTGTGTGTGTGTGTAAGAGAGAGAGAGAGAGAGAGAGAAAGGTGCTTTGACCCCGGTCAAGTCACTTGACTTCTCGCCACTTCTGCCTACCCCAGCTGTATCAACAGTCCCGCTCTGCCTGTGCAGGCGGTGGGCCGGCAGCATGTCAGGAGCCTGGCTTCATCCCACCACCACCGGTACTGACTGGGTGTTTGTGCGAGTACGGGTGTCATGAAAGAGACCAATGCCCCTCACCCCAGGTCCACCTACGGAATTCAAATTATTCCTCCAACCCCACCGCCACCCCCTCATGCCCCCCACTGGCAACCATGCCCTGAGTAAACAAGCATCTGGGGTCAGGGGCAAAGCAATCAGCACCATCGGCCTGGTCTTAATGGATTGCCGTGTTTGCTGACAGGTGGTTCGGTGGCGCCTGCAAATCTATCAAATCAACAGAGTCCTGTAGTGAAGCAAACTTTTCCACATCACATTTAGGGGAAACCTGTTGTTTATTCATAGAAACGGCAACTGTCACCCAAGATATTTTGGAATGAAATGGCATGTTTTTGTGTTTTTTTCATTTCTACCAGTTTGCTGGTAGAAATGAAAAATTTCCATTTTTCTAAGCTATCAAAGATGTTAAATAGAAAAGGATGTAGAGTTTAGAAGCATCTTGACTTCAAGATGTCTTTTCCTGTCTGTATGTCTGTCCTGACAATACTTTATCTTCTGTTACTTTTCCCTTTTTTTATTATTGCTGTTGTAATCATTTGTGCAGCCAAACATCTTAATAAAGTGTGTAAAGTTCACTTTTCATTTTGCAATATAAAAATCCCAAGGTGCTTTCCATCCACAAGAAGTCAGAATAAAAACCAAAGTAGTGCTTAATAAAATCAGCAGCAGAGAACTTTTCAGTTTATATGTCTTCATATCGCGCTTGACTGCAGATGTTGATCGGAAGAGGATGTGGATCTGGGGGGAGAGGGCGCCCTCGCTGGGAGATGGGCTGTTTGTCTGCCCTGAAATCTGTGTGTTATCTCAAAAAGACACCGGATCACATCATTACAGGATATTTAAGTGGACGAGGTTGCTTATTCAACTTCGATTTGGAGCCTGGCGTATCGGCGAGCAGATGTGTCGGCCGATAGTGCCCCCCTTTCATTCTCCAAGGTGACACACATGTCACACCACAGGAAGGCTTTCGCCACAGCTGTAAAAGATACGACGCGTGTTTAGTTTCTGTCCGCTGGAGCAGAATTGAGGATGTTGGACACCCTTCGCGTTAAAAGAAAAGAAAAAGTCTGCTACTTTTCTAATCCTCTCTGAAGCCCTAATATCATTACTGCGGTAAATTCATCTTGGAAGAGGAGGACTGAATGGGCCTCTTTGTTTTATTATTATTATTTCTGGCACGGGGAGCCACACACATGCCTGCGCGGCGCTGACCGAAGGTCTTTACCCAGATGGCAGCACGGCTACAACTTATTGTACAACAAACACATCTTTCAGGCCTTCCAGCCAGGACCGACCTCACTATGGGCCGGGAGCCGGGCCAAGCAATGCATTACCTCTCACTGCCTAACCTCTACGGCTACATCCCACGTTGTCAGAACGGGAGCATCCCAATACCGGCTGATTTACTGTCTGCTGGGATTCTCCGGGTTTCCGCAGAACACCAGTTTAAACAGCACAACAAAAACCAAAAAAAGGAACACAGCCGCCGTTACTTATCGTACACCGCCTGTTGGATGACAAATGAATGTTTGGAGCTGAAAACTTTGGCGGGGCCGCGAGTGCTTGCGTGTGCAGTTCTGTACAGTCTGTGTTCTGACAGCTGGCAGGGCTGAAAAAATTAACCTGGCAGAAACCTGCTCCACGCGAGGGGGGGAGAGAGAAAAGAGCAGTCAATAACAGGAACTCAATCAAACTGCCCTGGTTTCCGGTAAGCTGTGCACTCTGGACTGCCTGGTCTGACAGAGTCTGGCTCGCTGAAAGACTGGCTGGCTGCTGGTCGGCCCCCACCGCAGCACAGAGAACTCTCAGTTGGCCCCGTTTCACCGCACTCATTTGTACCTCATCTGAATGAGGTTTGCTCTTGTATTCAGCTGGGTGAATAAAATGTGCCGAACGCTGGGCTGAACTGCCAAAGAAAGTACAGGGCCCCGGCCTCCGGTTAGCCTAATGCAATGTAAAGATTTGAGTTATTCCGCGCTCTCGTTTCGGGACATATAATGTGATTAAAAATAGGCCACTTTTGGAAACAGGAGCTTTCTACACAGCACAAATCAGACAAACACAAGAAATGAAGAGGGGCAGTGACATTTGTCTGGGAAAAAAATGTTCATTGGACGCAATTTATATAATTCCAGTATAACTTATCAGATTAGTTCATTCCTTTCTGAGACCGTAGTCCTCGCTTGCACTGCTCTAAGCTGCTCAGTCTGATTAAACACACCACAAATTCGTGTGGCCGGTTTTGGACTGGGAGCCAGAATGAAAGTGAATATTTTGCACACATGCACAGCATACGCATAAGTAAAAGTCTTAGATGTCCAGAGATGCTTTGAACAAAAGCATATGCAATTGACTTAAAGGGGTTTTTGAGGCCGTTGTGTGTGATTACAATGGAACTAAAGCGCTGAGATTCTGTTTGTGAGACACACAACACAACAACTGTTCTTCTGCCATCTAAACTAAAGCTGAATTTCTGATTTAAAAAGTGAAAAAGTATTCTTTTTGTAATGTGTTACGCACTCCCATCAAACATGATGCTCCATAAGTCAATTATTACAAGTCTGAAAGGTGGAAAAATTGATACCGCCCACATGCATGTGTGTAAGATGGTGACGAGAGGGTTTGATGTGGATGTAACACCTCATGTCTGGTTGAGTAAACCTCCAGAGTGACAGGTAGTGTTGGGCGACAGGCTTGGATGCAGCTCCTGTCAGCACTGCCACAGGCTTGTTTAGTCTATCAGCTGTCTATCAGCTCTGAAGGCAGAAACAAATGAGGGTTTTAATGACAGTGAAATAAGAGATTTCCTTTATTAAACAGTTCGTGTGTCCTGATTTTTTTCTTGGGAAAGCAGTCATTTCAGACTGATGTTTTTATCTTTGTGTCTTTCAATAGATAAGATGGTTCCCACTTGCCTGGAAGTTAAAAGTTCATAGATAAGCTGCAGACATTGGGGTTTTTTTGTTGTTTTTTTACTTTGGGCCTTTTGTTGTTTTCCACCTGCTCAAAATATGCTTATGTCGTAAAGTTCAATATTACAGGATAAATTTGCAAATTTAAAAGGGGAATCCTGTCCAGAAATCTGATTGTTGACCTTTGGTGCAGCCGCACTCCTCCCAGCAGAAACCCTCTGGCATGTTTCTGGTTTCCTGTTTGAGCATTTATTTCAGCTCATTGCTTGGAGCCCTACTCACAGTTGTGCGTTCTAACCATCTGGACGTCGCTGCATTTGCGTTGCATCTGCTGTTAACAGCATCTTAATGATGCTCCTTCTGCTACATTGGTCTGCTGTTGCAGGAGATTGAATTTCATCAGTGGTGACCGGAGGGGAGCTTCAGGTAACCAAACAGCTGCCTCAGGGTATGTGGTTCAGGCTCCAGGCTTAGTGATGACCCCTCTGGAATGGGACGCTGTCCTCTCCCTTTTATCAACCCCCCCACCGCCAAGTTATTACCACCTGCCAATGATATGTCATACAAGCGCCATCCTCTGGCCGGAGAACTCACCTACACTTGACGTGATAAATGTGCAGATGATTCTCGCTTCTTGGCGGCTGCATAATAAAAGACACAGAGTGAGACCTCCAACATACACACTCTCAGACCACCATCCTTTATCTCCACACTTTCTCACACTCTTTCTCGCCCCACAATGTTTTGAGCCATGGCTTTGGACTAATTGAATAAGCAGTGACCCTGTGGACCGCCTCTCTGAGGGATTAGGATATGATCTGAAAAGAGCGCTCCTCAGAGGGCAAACACAGCCAATTTAGAGGCATTTCATGCTCTGCACTCCAACACACGAGAGGCCACACACACACACACGCACACACACACACACACTTACACACACACACGAAGCAGAGAGAAGTAATTCATGGTCTCTTGGATCAAGTATGCTTTGAATTCTGTTCTTTCTCATACGACAAACAGCTGTTTTTTATTCATTGCATTGCCTGGCCACACAGTGTAAAGATCATTAATTATTCCAAAACTACCTTTGCATGACACCTGAATTCCACATGTTCACATAAAAGTGCTCCATTATCACAATCAAGATCTCAAAATCAGAATATTGTTCATTTATATCCTTTTATGTCTGCATTATGTCACCTAGACTTAACCCCTCTAATGCGTTCCAAACACTGGCCTTTTAATCATATTAATTGTCTGTAACCTGTTTTAATGAGGCTTGATTCCATCAGGCCCCCACTATCGACCAATCCTTGTCATTTAAAGTTACAAAACAAGATTTGGAAAATGAGATTTTTCTCTTTTTTTTACCATAATTGTCAGGCCTCATTCCCATGTGTGTTTAAAACACTGATGCTTTCTCCAGGCCAGTCTGTCGTTTTACCTGCTTTGACTCTTTCCTAAATATCAAATTCTTTCACATCACCTCGAACACCGTTTCCACAGCCGCTGCGGTTCGGGGGGGGAGAGAAAAGAAAAAAAGTCAAACAGTGTGTGTTTTATTACATGCCTCAGTAATCCAGGAAAGGGAAAGCACATGTCCCAGTGAAATATGAGCGAATTGAGATTATCTGGAGATATTTTGCCCCATTTTAACCTCTCACAAAATGAATCGTATAAAAGGCTGTCCTTATTCAGTAGACCTTACTCCTAACACAGGGAGGGTCCTCCTGCAGCCTTTTTCAGGGCTTTATATCTTCCTGTCTTTTTCCAGCTGCCTATTAGGATTGTGGCTTCCCCTGTGGCGGTGCATCCCCCCTGCAGGGAGGAATAGAAGCATGCTATTAGTTCACCAGAACGGCCCTTGCTGTCAAAATACAAGTGAATACAATACAAATGCAAAGCCTCAATCTCTGTCTCCCCCCTTTGGCACGTTAAATTGAGACAAAACCCAGATGACGGGTTCTGAATCTACGAAAACATCGACTAAGTACACTGCTTTGGATGTGGATTGTAAAAGAAAATAATATAAAAGCCACAAAAAAGCCACCGGCGGAGAAGAAAAAACCTTCCTCAAAGGACGTTTCAACCGTGCGGTCAGAACGCGCCATGAGCCTAATTGTATATTTACTCTTTTTATTATTGGACTGTACATTTGCTGAACAAATACAACATTTTTCCAGGGCCGTATGCAAATCCTCTGTGTCGCAACACCTCATCCATCTTTATCACACGTGTCAGGGTCAGTTGGACGTCATCTGGGCTGTTTAGTGCTGATCCTGACAGTGGGGGAGGGAAGGGCACGAGACACATTTGTAATAAAAGCCGCGTCAGGTAAATGACTTTTCAACCTGTCATCACCCATGAGGATAATATTATTGGAAACAGGCAGCGGGTGTAACGTGTGGATATTTGCTGCTCATTTCACAGCAACAAATTCTGCACGTTCCCATCAAGCCAACCTTATTTCGGGCTTTGATGCTTTGTTGTCCGGCCCAACCTCTGGTTTAAAATCAGCTGCGGATTGCCTTGGACACATCAAATTCATCTTCCCACTTTCTACCGTTCGGTTATTTAGTCACTCTGACCTCAGTCGAAAAAGATGCAACAGAAATAAAACACCGGGCCACTGTGTTGAGCAAAGTTAAGCCACCATCCCACTGATCCGGGTAAAAAGAAAATAATTCAGCAGTTATTTGATGCCGTCTTGTGTCTGGCCAAAGCTTTATCCTCTGAGCCCAGTCTCAGGGCGGTCCGCTGTTTGCGAGCTCTGAATCTGAAGGCTTTACGGGCTTTCCTCCTGCCCGGGCCGACTGCAGAGGCTGCTGACTCTACATTCTCATCCCTCTATCCTCGTTCCTCCGTCCCCTCCTTCCCCCAGCGTCCTGTTTACGCCCTGCAGGCCCTGCGGCTGTGCCACCTCGGAGATATTCTAGACCACCAAGGTCTTGACGGATTGGCCAATGGCGGCATTTCGTCGTGGAAACGAGAGGTGCTGCAGCGGTCGGGGAGTGGTGCTGATGGCGGCTTAGTGGTGGGGAGGTTTTTTTTAACGCTGCGGACGAGGCAGGAGCATGAAGGTATGATTAGATGTGGCCAGGTCTTTAAATATAGAGGGCTGTTGTTGCTCTGTGTGGCCAGGTGATCTTTAAGGGCCCCTTCAAAAAAAAAAAAAAACCTGAAGCCATGATGAAAAAAAGGGTTCTGGAGAAAAATTGAAGCTACACAGCAATCAAATAATCTGATTTAACCACATTTTGTCTCAGGTCTGGCTGGCAAAGGCCTCACATACCACCCTACTTAAATTTCCTCTATACCCATGAATGTAATGGGAGATGTTATTTTTGAAGAAGGAGGGGGCACTCCCGTTGGCCCGTGGAGGTCCAAGATTCTTTCCAGAGCTTTGTTCACCCTCTGCTGGCCAAGGTTCTGCACAGCAATGATGTGGTGTAGCTACAGAAAGCAACCGTGACAAAATGGTTTCTTTCCCAGGTGGTCCCCCATAAAATAGAGAGTCACCTTCCTGTCGAGTCAGCCTGCCATCATGACTCAGCAGTGGGGCTATGAGAGAGGAACACTTGATATTATCTGCTGTCACTGTGGACGAACAGAGAGAAGATGGCTTCTGAAGTCGCTCTCGGCTTCCATCTAGCAACAGACATCCAGACCGATCTGGAAAAAGAAGCCAAGGGGGGGGGGGGGGGGGGTAAGGGGGAAGTGCAGGTGTTTGCCTTAGAGTTGAGCTGATCCTTGCTCCATTTCTGCTGAGTTCCTGGAAAGTGGGTTCAGCAGAGCACTTTCCCCACGCTGATGTGAGCGCCGCAGGTTGCTGCAGCCTCTCCCTTCCAGGGAAGGGTGGGCTGGGGGGGGGGGGCGCTGCTGAGGCAGCTCATAAAAGGAAGGGCCGAGGCTCAGAGAGCCCTGCCTGTGAGCAAAAGAGAAAAAAAAGAGCTCAGTTATATACCTCAATCATCATCGGTGCTTGTTTGGGAAAAACATTCAAATGCATTTAAGTGTTTCCAGGTTTAGAATAAATAAATAATCATCAATTCATCTTTCATCAGCGGACAAAAAAAAAGTGAAAACAACTTTCAGGCTGAAACAAAAGCTGGAACACTTGAGTCACAGCCCACAGCTCCCTCCGTCTGTGTCAGGATACGTGTGGGTCATTGTTGGTCCCTCTGAGTGCTACCTCAGTGGCACAACTTCCTCCTCTTCCATCAACCTTGATGCCCACACACAGGCAGAGACACAAACACACACACACACACACACACACACACACACTGTTTGCAAGTTCAGCAACACAAAGCATTTTTTCCCTCCGTATGCAGTTTGATTTTGAAAAGACTCGAGTCGTGTATGCTTTTGCCTGGATGAATTATATTTCTATAATTATCTTTGTCAGTTTAAGAAAATACCAAATAGCTAAATATGATTTTCAATAATTACCTTGAATTAGAATTGCCTTGTTTTTTAAATTTTAATTCCACTGCATCTTTAAAAAGCATTTACAGACTAAAGAGCTGTTACTTGTAACATAAAATAACCCAGTGAAAAGCCTCAATTAGTGTTAATAAAAAATGAAATTTCCTAAAACAACAGACGAGAAATATACTGTATTTTCGATGCCAGACATTTTCAAGAAATGAGCCGAGAAAATAAATGATAAATTATATAATGATAATTTTTCATTTGATCAAAACTGGATATCATGTATATTCATTTTTTTATCTCCACCTGTAGTTGTAAATTGCAATAAATCGGCAGCCTCTACCAGTAAGAGCACGACCTCCAGCCCAAACGTGAACACACACAGACACAGTAAATCTTTTTCTGCTGCGCCTCCTGACACACAACACATAAAACGCCTCCCTCACAAATGGGCTCTTTGTGTGGTCAAGTGAATATGACCTGAAGAATGAACCGCAGTGCTGTGACTCTTTTCCTGCACCCCCCCCCCCCCCCCCCATTTAATGCACACAGAACCCAACTGAAAGCCGCTTAAAAAAACACACCAAAAAAAACCCCAAGACAAACCAAAAATAAACCAGTAATGCATATTTAGCTTAAACATGGTCAGAAATCAGTAACTCTATCCTGACTTTACCAACCCAGGAATACAAATTAGGTTATTAGGCTGCTGTGGTTGTATCGTGTTTCTCCAAATGTGCTGTGTTGCAAAAGTTCCTCTCATTATTCCTGGGATGCTGTGCTGTTTCTTTAGAAACGATCATGACATACAATGAAATCAGCACATCGTCTGCGTATGGGTCGCCTCATCCAGTCGGCCCTCTTCTGTTGTCTCATATCGTGGGAAATGTTTCACCCTACAGCAGCAACGGCCGCTCTGAAATTCGGGTGCCTCGCGAGCTGTTTTTGTTGGCCGCCGGCGCCGACTTTGGGAGTCAGATAGAGAGCGCGCTGAGGGTCTTTTCCCCTCAGTAATGGTCTCATCTGCAGAGAGGCAGGGGATCTGCTCATCGATCACCGTGGGCTGAGGGAGGACAGACGCTGTGTGGGATTCAAGAACAGAGATGTAATATGGATCCATAGGAAACTTGGGCTACGCTGTAAATGAATGTGAACATAAGTGTCAGCTGCTGTACTCAATGGAGGGGATCTAAATAAAGAGACCGCAATAAGTGGGTTTGTGCGTGCGTGAGGGGTCAAAGAGGGGACATTTTGTTCCTAAATGATAAGATATGCACAAATGCGGCGTGTCCGTACACCCACGAGCATATATTAACATGCTGACCTCAGGGAAAGAGCTCCTTCAGTCTGTTTGGACAAGCCGATCGGCTCCATTTAGGTTCTTTAGCGGCAACTCCTCAGTGAGGGCTAAAAGTATAAAAGAGTACAGCATGTACACACACACACACACAGAGGCCTGATGGATTACGGCTCTCCGTGCTGCGGAGTCCTCTCAGCAGGGCTGGCAGACTGAACAGAGACCCCGTGCAGGCCGAGGGGTGAGCCAGAGAGGACGGGTAAACACAAAGCTGATGGATACAGCCCCACTGTGGGAAGGCCTGGCCAGCAGTAGGGCCCGACATTAAGATGATATGGAGCCAGGCAGATGACCCCACAGCGGGGGGACGCTTCAGATCATTAAAGGCCTCACCGTCGCCATTTGATCAGTGTTGAAACCGCGGACTGCAAACAGTGGACGCAGCGAGATGCTGTGTTTCCCCCTTGTCTGGAAATCAATCTGTGTGGGTTGGAGATGACTGTTTTCATTTGCAACCCCCATTTTATGTGAAGTTGTTACTGGAAAAAAGAGTGGATCCCGTACTGGGCTGGTGCATATTCACATATACGTGCTTCAAGAGTGAAACATTGTTCAAACACAAGCCACCTTCCCACCAAGCGGGCAGTTTGAGACCAAAGGAACCAAAAAAAAACGGGACTGAGTACATCCAAAATGTCATTTAGCACAGAGGAAGCTGATCTTCATAAGGTGTCACGTTCTTCGTCTTTGTTGAATTTTAAAGGTGCTTCAAAATGTTGAACAGGGGGGGGAAAAAAACCCTCACATTTGTTAGCATTAAACAGCTAACAACATTACCTTTGACTGGTTCCTTGACATCCACCTGACTGGGTCCAGTGTTTGCCTTATGGAAATTCTGTTTTTTTCTTTTCCTCTTTCTTAATGAATTCTGGGGTGACGAGATAGCTGCAGTTGGACAAGTGGACATTCCTCACCCTGATTTTAGAAGACCGGGCTCGAAAGTCATAAAGGGATAATTGGTCGGTGTGTTTTTATTGGAGTCAAACCGCATGTAGTGTTAGAAACAGCTCACTCGCTCAGCGTGTGCCCACCTCTGGACGTGACGACATGTGTACTGCCATTAACTGAACATAAACCTGGTCTCCCCCCACCTTTTTACAAATCAGAACCACCTGCCCCAGGGCCCCGAGAACCGCCCGGTTGTTACCCTGGACCTCCATGAAGAGAGAGAGAGAGTCTCTTGTTTAGACAAATGTAGGGCCAGCTCCAGGGCTCTTACATGAAACAAGGAGCAGAGCGAGGGGGGACTCTTACGACAACCTCAGACCCCGGCCCAGTATTTTTAAATTACGTACAGGAAACTCCTGTTACAAAGGACACATTTTTATTTCATCTACGGGGACTCTGTTGGGGAGTTTCGGGGGTCACCCTCGTCTTCTCTTCTGTCTCTTAACTCTGAGTGTGTGGGTGGGAGGGGTATCATCTAACACTGCAGGGCATCTCACCTATGGATTCAGGTCTCTGCCTATAAGTTCCAAAACCAAATGGTCCTCTAATGTCATGTACACACACACACTCACACACACACACACACACACGGAAGTGTACTTCTATCTTTGTGAGGGCTTGTGAGGCTAGACATTATGAATTATCCAGCATCTTATCATTGCCTTAACCGTACCAAATAAGCCCCTGACCCTGACCTTGACCTAAACTCAATTCTAACCTAAACCTTAAGAGCAGGTCTTAAGCCTCAAACAGGCCTTTGAAGTTGTGAGGACCAACCACAATGTCCCCACTACCAAAAAGTCCTCACTTTTGTAGTACAATCGATATTTTGGGAATGTAGCAAGTACAGGAACACACACACTCAAATCTATCTATCTATCTATCTATCTATCTATCTATCTATCTATCTATCTATCTATCTATCTATCTATCTATCTATCTATCTATCTATCTATCTATCTATCTATCTATCTGTTTTTCCCCATAGTTTCCTAGCTGTGGTGGTCTCTAACTGACAGGCACTATTTGTTATCTTTAGGCCCAATAAGTCCATCTGGTTTTGGTTTGGCCTCTCATGATTGCCCCTGGAGATGTGGATGGAGGAGACTTAGCGGTGGTGAAGGAGCAGTTCTTGGAGGCACTTTTTGCTCCTTTTAAATTGAATTTCTCACCGTTCCAGCCCGGGCCTGGAACCAGGGACAAAGCTCGAGCCGGTGCTTGGCTTCCACCCCTCGGGGTCCTGAGGCACACGTTAGAAACGTAGGAAAGTGGGGGTGAAAGTACTTGGAAGAAATCAGTCTCACCTGTTTTGCCAAACGACTTGAATGTTGGGAGTAATGGCTCACATGGAGTTATTGCTCAGGCTGTGTTTGTCATGCAAGAATGTATGAACTGTCTCTGAACCGTCCCCACTGACATTAGATCTTCTGTATCTCGCTCAGTGCTGTGTCAAAAGAAACAAATAAGAGACTAATCAGGCTCTTGATACCACATCTGCGCCACAGCAAGGTTTGAAACCCGCATCGAGTCCCGAGCCGCTACGTAGAGCTGGCCTGGTGGACCCGCAGTTGTCGGGAACCCTCCCTTCCAGTATTCACGCCCTCAATTCCAGAGCGTCCAAACAACCTGAAATGAGACCGGAGCGAATCCACAGGGGCACCAGGAGAACTTTCAGTTATTCAAACGTGGGATCTTCTTGCTGTGAAGTGACACAAACGCTGCAGCAGCATGGAAAGAATTTAGTCAATCTAGGGTCATATAATCCATCTGGCTGCACGGCTAATTTCATTTTTCATTAGTCTAAAATCAATATCTTTGGGGGGGTGGGGATCTCGGACCTGCTTGTTTCTCTGGTGGTTTTCTAATTATAGTCACACATCTTATTTTTTCAGCTTTTCTTACAAAAGGAGCTGAAGCCGCGTTCTATTTCAGGTTGTAACACAAACAGCAATTCTCTCTCATACATCTCTCCTGTCGGTGGAGATGGTAGAAATCAAAATTGAATGAAAATAAAAATAGCCTAAAACATTTTGCCAACCTGTGCAATTTTATGGTCACGGCTTACTCAAACTGCTGGATGGGAAATTTGTCGACCGCTGGGTTTCTGCACATTTGGGTGATATAGTTTGCTTTTCTGGCATTTCTATATAATTAAAAACCTATTTGCTGCAACAATCCCCCATAAAGTCAGCATTTATCCCCAACTAACCCTGGAGGTTCTGTAAAATAAGACCTCACTCTATTAAAAAGCAGGACATCTTTCTGCGATTTTAGCACATTTGTTTTCTGTTTATTCTGTCTCTTCTTATGGACTCTTCTACAAATGCAGTGACGCATCAGCAACCTTATTTAATTTGATGTTTTTTTACCAGTTAGTGATCTTAGTGTAAAAAGAAAATGTCATCTCACTGAAATGAAAGGAGACAAACATGATTAAGACAAAATTTCATTTTTAATGCATGTGTACACGCTTACAAATACACGCCTGATTCTAACTGCTGAAACACGTGAAAACAAAGAATTTCAGGTCTAAAATAGCAGTTTGGACCTGGAGCGGTGCAGGCAGCCCTTTTTATTTTCACGAGAGCGGACCTTCACGGAAGGCATTTCAAAGACGTCCATGAAAACAGGGAGCCACGGCAGCAGCACGCGGGAGAGGAGGACTACTCAAGCGTACAGTACGATTTCAGAAATAAAGTGATTCCTCTGTGGGTGCTTCAGTGTCTGCTTCATTAAACAGAAGGCCTATTGGACATGCAACACAGGGTTAAACAGGCTGATAAGACATAGACTGTGCCAGCGAACTGTTAGTTACAACATATAATGTGTGTTAAAGACCCCAACAAAGAACAGGATTTAAAAATAAAAATACACAAACCTTTCTAATAGAACTATGGCAGCTTGATAGGTAATCTATATTTAAAAATATACATTATAAAGTGCAGAGACTACAGCTCATGATAATGACTTCTTTCTGTCCATAATAATAATATAAGAGGATAAACAGAACATTCTAGTCACATAAACAACAGTATTTTCCGGTGTTCTTATCTATCAAGAGGCAAAGACAGTAACACAGATGTGTTTGGGCACTAAAGTGTGAGGGCTCACTGTGAAGATGTTAGGAACAAAGAAATTGATAATAAATATATATATATGTACTTTACACATGCAAGTTCAGAGGCAAATTTCCTCCAGCTCTTTTGCGTTAATATTGCTTTTAAAGTTCGGCTAATTGGTAACGTGAGGACGGGGACGGAACATTGTTCAGTCTAAAGAACTCTTGTCGTTTCCTCAACGTTTACTGCTATTTTAAAATGTACCAGACTGACTCGTATTCATACACAGGTCTTTGCAGGCCAGTCTGACTCATGATGGGGCCATCCACGAGTGTCGGACAGCAGCTTGTTTCTGCACGTTCACATTCGCAGGAAACAGTCGGGAAGGTTCTCGGTGCATCTGGAGATCTTCGACCCTACAGACTTTATAACAGGTCCTTCACACAGAAAGGTTGGTCCAAGTGGCCACGGCTGGGGTCATCACATCTATGGAGCCCTGCAAGAACAGTAAACGGACCGGTTTCTCCTCAGAACAATCTGTGAAACATACCGCCCCCTTGTGGACATGTTGAAAACATTTCAGCTTAAACGGTTTTGAAAGCTTGAAAGTACCCTGATTAACCAACCTCAGCTATCAGCTGTGGGGACACATGACGATCGCCGTGATCTGCACATCGTTTTCTGGGTGGACAAATACAAAAGCTTTTATAGATGCATTAATAGCAGCAACATCAGAGAATTAGCAGAATAAAGCGGTACCTTTGTGTAAAGATGATGATGAAGCACTGAGTTAGACAGCCAAGGATGTCTCATGGCCTCAGAAGCCCCCATCCTCCAGCTGAATGATTGCAACAGTATAAATGCACATCTGCAGCAGCACTTGCTAATGTTAGCGTGTAAAGTAGAGCTCAGTGAGACGGCGATACCCTTTATTCACGATGAGCATCCTGGAGATGAAGTCTTTGGCCTCCTCAGACGTATCTGCAAACTCTGGCTCATCAAAGTTCCACTTGGCGGCCAAAATGTTGTTGAGGGTCTCGTTGTCATCATCACCAAGGAACGGAGATAGACCGCTCAGGCTAACAGGAAGAGATTGGGTTTTTTAAAACAATTCAGCCTGCGTGCATCTGCGTGCATTAAGGTGCTCGCTTACAGCATGTATGTGATGACGCCGAGGCTCCACATGTCCGTTTTGAACGACACAAAATCGTAGTTGATGACCTCGGGAGCGAGGAACTCTGGTGTGCCGAAATTGACCCGCAGCTTCTCCCGTGGTTTATATCTGTGTGAGGGATTTCATGTAAATCCCACTATGGAAGATTATAGCTACCATCCGTGAGAGCATACTCACACTCTAGCCAGGCCAAAGTCAATGATCTTGATCTTGTTGGTGAGTCTGCTCACACAGAGGATGTTTTCTGGCTGGAATTCATCAGAAAACACAACATTATAAAGAACTGGATGGAACGGTGAATTGCAATTAACAAAGAAAAAGTCCACTTAAGCATCTGTTACCTTTAGGTCCAGGTGCAGGACGTACATTTTGTGCATGTGCTGCAGGCCTTCACAGATCTGCCTGATGAACATCACAGCGTCCAGCTCCATTAAAGTGTAGTTTTCATCGATGATCCTGTCGAACAGTTCCCCTCCACCGACACTAAATGTAACAGTTACAGTTGTCACGATTGAATTCACGTCGCCAGTCGCTACTGTTGCCTTTATCAAACGTACTATTCCAGCACAAGGATGATGTCATTCCTCGACTCGTACGCTGCGTACAGCTGGATCAGGTTGGCGTGGTCCAAGTTATTCATGACCTGGATCTCGTTCTTCACCACCTCCTACCAGAGACGGACAGGCAGACGGACACAATGAAAGGTCTCAGCTGTCCTCTGGTGCGAGACAAAGCGCCGTCTTTTCTGGGTCAAACATTTCTCACCCACACACGTGTTCCCTCTGCCCCAGCTCACCAGAGCATCCCAGTAACATCCAGTGATGTTTGTGCGATTCGATTCTCTTACCTTTTCTTTAAGACTCCTGGCTTTGATGACCTTTGCTGCCAAAGTGAGGCCTGAAGAGTTTTCAACGCACTTGTGCACCTGACCGAAACGACCCCTTATTGACGAGGGAGGGAAAGGAAATGACACATTACATCCTGGAAACGTGCTCGAGAACAGAGGACCTGGAGATTTATGTTTCAATGACAAATCAAAAAGCGATCTTCGTTTCAGCTGAGATGTTTTACTGTGCCGTGTGTGCTTGATGTGCTATTTCATTAAATCTGAGCTGGGCTGTGTCTCCTCTTTGAAGACTCGGATTAACACTTAGTGATTAGCTACCAGCTGGCACCGAGGATACAGTTTCACATAGCACTCGGTCCTGGTGTAAAAATAGCTGCAGTGACTCTGGTTATGGTCCAGAGGCCAGCAGAAGGAGTGGGAGGACTGGGAGGATTATTTCTCTCTTTTTTTTTAACAAATGAAATTCAACATTTGGTGCTCACCCTCCGAGAACTTCCTGCCAATTGATGGTGTAGAAGTTGATGATTTGGTTTGGCTTGGCTGAAACGATTCGGTGGTTAAACGGGGCCGAAGGAGGAGGACTGGTGTCTGATGAGAGATAAGCAGACAGTAGATAGAATCTCTTTTAATAAGTCGATGAAGAATGTGCCATAATCAAGTCAGCACACGGTGCTTAAGCACGTTGACAAACATTAATGAGGAACACGAGCCGTCTAATTAGGTCTTGTCAAGTCAACAACGTCCTGACCGGAAGTTGATCGCACATTTACACACATTTATTTGCAGGTTCATTTTGCATTTCTTTTAAATTACGCACTTTATCTTGTTTATATCCTGATATTGTCATAGTCGCAGTGTTATACAAAAATCACGCTAACAACGCCCTCTGCCGGCCGGACAACGTTCAGAACTCGTTACATCCTGTATAAACCACATCTTTTTCCAGATTTTAAAAAAAGAATTTAAAGAAATTCAAGGATGTGGTTTCAACTTACCAATAAAGTAGCGCTCTGCATCATCATCAGCATCGTCATCCTTTTCATCCTGCTCTGCTCTGCTGTCCGTCCTCTCTCTCTCCAGCCTTTCTTTAAGGTTGATCTGGAATTCAACACCATCTGCTTTGAAGACGGCCCAGTCCTCAGACTCTGCTTTCTCTTCTTCTTCCTCCTTGTCTTCTGTCTTCTTCTCTTCCATCAGGCCCTGTGATGACCCTTCAGGCCCTTCTTCCAGGACGGTGGACTGAGCTGGACTGTGAACTGTGACAGAGTCTTGCTCCGTCACAGCTGCCGTACACGTGCTGCTGCCTTCTGCCTCTTGGTCCTGCTCAGCTTCTTTGGGGGCCTCGCTGTATCAAAGTCAAAAATGCTGTGTTGTTTTCCATTCATTATTGTTTCTCTTTAAATATAGACAAACAGATAATTGTTCTTTTGATCAGACAGTCAATTTAGATATTCGCTACCTTGTAGGAGTTGGGTCTATTTTATCTTCTGGTGGAGTCCTGAGCTCTGCAGCTTTTTCCTCAGCAGTAACAACCTCTTGGGTAATTTCCTCTGCCGTTGTGGATGTATCTTCATGCTCAGGAACCACTTCCTCATCTTTCTCCTCTGGCTTAACCTCTGCCTGTTTGTCATCAACTTTCTCCTGGTCGACGACCTCAATGATCTGGAGGTTCTCCACCACCGGGGAGTCCTCACACAGGGAGTCGATCACGCTGCAAACAGGAGCTTCGGGTTGCTGATCTTCTGGGGAAGCTCCAGCCTCCGCGTCCAGATGTTCTGGGGTCGGTTGCAGATCTGATTTCTCCACATTCTCCCGGTTGAGCTTCTGCACCTCTTCCAGAAGCAAAGCCTGCTTCTTGAGAGAGATATTTTCTACAAATAAAACACACCATGCATCACTTATTAATAGGATATAGCAAATAAACTGTATATATTTCTATCATAGAAGCTCTGAAGCAGCATTCAACAGTGTATAAGCAGGTTTTTATCTGTGCTGATCCCACCTGTTGTCTCTGGAAGCTTCATCTTCTTCTGCACGTTCAGGTCTTTTGGGCTCAAACAGGGTTTATCTATCCCATCCTTACTTTTGTGGTCCTTGACCTGTTAAATTTAAATATACCACAAAAAAGAAACCATTTATTTATGACCAACACCTGGTGACAGCATGGAGAGAAACGCAATGATGGTTTAGCAGACAGTCTTACAACCAGGAGTACGATAAACCTACAAAGTTTCCACATTTGCGAGATGCGAGGAAGTGCTTTGGTCCGCGGAGCTTTGCCTTGTGAGACGCCTGTGGACAACAGGTCTCACATGCAGGAATTATCCTGAACTGTTGGTTCCCTTTATTGTCTTTGTTAGAGGAAGATTTCTAATAAAAACACAGACAGCAATGCTTAGTAGGGTTACACAGAAGTAAGCGAGTATGAAATATCACAGAGACAAAGGTGGCGATGAGGAAGTTAGAAAAAAACAACAGGTGGAAAAATTCATCCGGAATGTCAACTTTAATGAAATGACGAGGATTAGTTGATTTACTAATGTTAGCGTATCGAACACCCCAAAAAATGTCTTGTGCAGCAGATTAATATAAAAAGCAAACCATAACAATTTCAACCTGTTTTCTTCTGAAGAAAAATGTTGCATATCCCTGTTAGCTGCACGGCTTGTCTGATGGTATGCCTTTGATTGTTCATGGCACATTGATAGACAGCAGCAGAGCTGTGAATTTATAGCTTATCACTTGTTGCCCTCAGTGGTGGAATGTGATGCCGACCCCGGGCGGAAAATATTACAAGTGGCGGTGTGCTCTTGTTCAAATTTCTCTGCCGAGGAAACGCACTGATCGGGTTAGCATGAAGGGGGAAAAAATGCTCTCGAGGCCACAGGTGTCTCGCTGGGTTTCTGCGAAGGCTGTCGTGAGGTAAACAGGAGAGGGGATATTTTGAGTGCTGTGTTTTCCCCAGTTACAGCTACACTTGCTGGATCTCATTGGCATGTTCGCCCCCCGGAGGTCAAGGGAGGTATTACCACAAGATGAACTTTCCACCAACCTAAAATCTTCATTTATTAAAAAAAAAAAAGAAGTAAAAATCAGTCAGAAAGATCGAGCCGGTAACTGGTCTGCCTCACTTATTTTACTCTGGATTGTGGCTGGCTTGACAGGCTCTATAGAACACGTAATAAATGTCGTCATTGCCACTTGCTGAGTTTCCTCTCAGCTTGTACGTCACAGTGGAAAAGAGATATGATTCTTCCAACGGCTGCTTTGCAGGTGATAGGAAAGTGGTGAGATCTTGTCACGGCATGTCTGAAAGCAGCTCACAGCTACGATGCCAAGTGCTCCTCAGTGACCTTTACATTGCATTATGGACTGTTGGCTATATAGCTAAGACAGGGAAGAGATGGGCGCTGATGCTAGCTGGCATTAAAAGTCATATGGTGGTGCAGTGGGGGGTAAACAAATCTTTCAGTTACATAAAATAACCAGAGTACACTAAGACCTCATCATTAGCATCATCATCATCATTACATCACCATTGTGGTCCTTGGTTTTAGCCAGTTTTTCCCACTTTCAAAAGTCGTTTTTCCCACATCAGGGTCTGTGCTCAACCTTCCATGATTCTGCTCACTATTAGTGACCAGACAACTATGTTTCCACAACAAGACTGACCTCTACAACAACAACATAGGAGGGAAGGCAGACACCACAAAACACTGTAGTCCCATCCTGTCATAAAGGTTACATACAGTAGCTATAGAATTATTATATGTATTTTAGATTTGTGGACTCACTCTCATAGGCCATCTTTTTTTTGGCGTCCAACAGACCAACACAGTGGAATGACAGAGCAGGGAAGATTCTCTCTTCTGGGTGCCAAAATTTTCCCAGCAGAAAGAGAAAACAGCCATTAGAGTCAGGTCAGGTCAGGTCAGGTCAGGTCAGGTGTGGACTATGGTTTGGAAAAGGGGAGATCCCAAATACTGTAGCTTCACACAACAGATTTCCTGACAGATATTTGCAGCCAGACAGCACTTAATGTACATTTTACACAAAATGAAGAATAATTATCTTCCGCTTATTGATGACAGGAACCAGGCGTCACAGTGAATCCACAGAAGTTGCTAATTAACAGATGAATGTGAAGACAGAAGGAACAGAGCGATGGCTGGAGAGGAGCATCTATGGAAGCTACCAATCACACACAAGAAGGAGCTACTACACTGTCTCTTCGGGAAGACACAAGATACATTTTACCTCTGCCCTTAATTACTCAGGAGTAGTTTACAGCCACACTGTGGCGCTCAAATCCAGATCTATGTAACATGGTAAGTCCGTACGTTCGGGCCTCCAGCTGCAATTCAAGCTCAGAACCTCGCTGGTATGAGGTGACGGTGTAAACCACAGTGGTGAGGAAGAGAGAAACTGGAGCGAGGACGCAGACGACTGATTCATCATATTTTACTGACACCTGACCCCTGACAAGCTAAGGGGTTAAAGTCCCTTATAGACCACAAACACAGGCAGCCTCTCGATCCAAAAACAGCATTTCTAAACCAGGCTGCTCATATTTTTACCCCTGGCATCGTGCCAGCCCTCTCATGCCCCGTGGGGGGGTGGGGGTGGCTGTGGGAATGAGAGCCGTGGGGCACCCATGGGTTTCATGTAGCAGGAGATTATGCACTCGGCACAGGTAGGGACCCATCAAGCATTGCACGATGTGTGAGAATTATTGCTATTTTACATCTCTAATATTACCCATCACCAGGCAAAAAAGCTGCCGTTCTTATTGGCTTCACCTCGCAGCAGCCGTAATATGGAGCATTTCAAATGCAGGCCAAGTCACATAAACAAGGACTCGCACTGCTGAGGTGACTACTCTGATCCTTTCCACATGTTCTGCCAAGAAAGAGATCTTTGTACAATCCAAGAAGTTAAAGTCAGCATTGAAATGAAAGAACATCTCAAGAACATGAAGACCAACAAGCGTTGGTGGGACGTGATCACTGGCCCCTTTTAATTAGCACAGCATTAACTTCTCCAAAAGTTTCTGATTGACACCAACCTTTTCAGGCTTCTTGTTTATTGTGTCTGTGGATGATTTCTTCTTTATGGCCTTCTTGGATTTTGTGTCTTTCGAGACCTTCCTGGCGGCGGGATTTTTGAACATCAGCTTCATGATCCTGGAACTCTTCACCGTCTCCCCGATGAAGCTGATGACCTGCTGCATGCTGAGGACCAGCTTTTCCATTCCCTCGAGCTTCTGAGCCTGCTGCTCGGACCGCTGGTTCACCGCCGACATGATGGTGCTCATCTCCTGACAAATCTCCCTCACCTCCCGACCCACGACCTGGGTCTGGTTCACCATCCTGGGAGGGAGATGGATCTCCTCCTTGTCAACCTTCAGATTCTCCATGTCGTTTTCAATGCCGTCTATGTCCTGAGACATCCCGTCCAAACGGCCGAGGACCTTCTCTTGAATGTGGATGAGCTTGTCCATCTTGCTGCTGAGCGACTCGATCCGGATTTGGATGAGGTCAAAGTTTGCCTTGTTTCCATCGGCTACTGCGTTCTTCACAAAGGAACTCATGGCTTCCAGCGATTTTAGAAAGATCACGTCAGGAGACCGACTTGAGACAAAAATCGGACCGAAACCGTCCGTAAACCAGACGAACAGGCTTTTTCAGAAAGCGTAGCCAGCTCTACCCCGCAGTGTTCTCCCGGCGCTGAGCAAACTGATCAGAACACAGAAAAGTGGAACAAAAATAGATTTTTTTAAAAGTCTAAGAACCCAAAATGCAGACAAAATCTGAATCTTTAAAACCTAAAAATGTAATCAAAATACAGCCTTACTTACTCTCTCACTTTATTGCTGGTGGCTGCTTCTTTCCACACTAGAAATAGGATTAAGAATGGACTGAGCCCCCTTGTCCCTAAATGTAAATGGCCAGCCTACGTCAGCAGGGGTCAAATGTTTGGGGAGGGGGCTTGGCTGCCCACAGCTATGAGACATTCGAGAGCCTTTAAGTGTTAAGCCCATCATCGTCACTTGCCTGCCGAGTGTCAAAATGGTCACTGTACACGCCACCGCTTTGGCGTAAAAGTGAGTCAGTGCTTATTTATTTACGTCCAGATTTCTGAGTCATCTCTGGTGTTCTAGATGATAATGGACAAAACCTGTTAATGATTGATCACTTTGATCTCGGCTCTTGTAACATGAACAGAAACCACATTCCTGCAGATCCGAACATCTAGGCTTCACTCCAACAATAAGAACTCAACACCCTCAAACACAATTGCTTAAATTTCCTGATCCACCTTCAGATCCCCAAAGTCCAAAACATTAAAAATCACCAAAAACCATCCAACCAAAAGCTGGAGCAGAAAACCCATTGGACAGAAAATGACAGCATAAACTCCAATAAATAAGTAGCACCTTGCCCTGGTTAGCCTTATAGAACAAAGGTTCTGGGTTCTCTCCTGGGCTCAGGGCGGCTCTCTCTCTCTGCTTCCTACAGTCCAAACCTAACATGCATTAGGGCATCTGGAGGTTCTAAATTGTGTTGTGGGCGTGAGTGTGTGTGAATGGTGCACGTGTGGCTGACTAGACCAGGGTGTATTCCTGCCTCTCACCCAGTGACCACTGGGATAGACCCCAGCCATCCTGGTGGGGGAAAAGCAGTGGTAACCGGATAAATAGTGGAGGGAAAACACATGGAAAAAGTACCTTTGCAAACTCAATTCACCTCGTAGATTCAAGGACGACAAAGCAGTGGAGGAATCCAGCTTTGATCAAGTCACCGTGAAATATTTCTGACAACAGCAGTGGAGACTGGAAAGTAACCCGGGCCAACCTCGCCGTGCGCCACTGGCCCATGGCTGCAGGGACCTGACGGAGGAATGTGCACCTGCTGGATAAAGTGCAGTGAAGCTGAGTAAGGTGAGCAACGGGCTCACCTGTCAGCTCATGTCTGATGGACGAGCCGGCATGTCGCTCCCTGTCACTTGCATAAGACGCTCACAACAGAGAGAACAAGCGGGTGCGTCAGAGCATAAAGAGATGAAGCCAGCCATCAATCACCTGTCCACGCATGCCAAGAGATGACAGACAGAGGGGGCGTTTGCAACATGCCGCAATTAAAGGAGCATGACAGCCGCTGTCACGCTGCCTGTGTGAATCGGAGTGGATGTTGTTCAGTGCAGCTACAATAGTGAAAGGTTTTTGAACTTGAATTATTTTGCTCAGCTGACCCCAAAGCTCTTAAAGCCAACATTACAAACCAGGTAACAGCATCATTGTGGGCAGATGCGTCTCTCACTGTCTTTGCCAGGCACTGGCAGCTGGGAAATACCGGCCGTCCCTCCAAATACACGACTAAAATGCTGTTCTGTTAATGCGCGAGCAGAATCGTTGGGATGTTTTGGGGCATTTTCAACTGCATCAGCGTCCACCTGCCAGACAGCAACAGGATAATGACATAATGGTCTGGGGTGACCTTTGGTTACAAAGCCTACTGACTTGCAGACCTCAAGCGTGGAAAAAATGTAAATGTAAAATGATATAGAGCAGATGGATTAGCTCCTTTAAATAGCAAAACTTACAACTTTGAAGGTCACAATGCATCTTTGGCAGGATATTCAAGCTAGAGTGTATACAATATGACACAAGAAGGACATTCAGACATTTGAGAAGATCGGACTGAAATGGTTTAACTTAAAAATAAATTTTGTATGGTTCTCTCAATTTAAACACTATTAGTCCGTCAACTGAGATCAGCTTTAATTTATCATCAATAAAGAACCTGAAGCTGACAAAAGAAAATAAATTGAGCCTGTTTTCTTTGACCTGGTGGAATCACCTCTCTCTGACCCTTGGTGAATCCACATGAGATCAAAAAAAGCACCGAGCTTTTGTGCGTTTCCTGCTCTGATGGTGTCGTCTTTTCCTGAACAATCCCTCCACGTGGAGGATATGTGATGAAATAGCTGCAGGCCTCTCTTTTATTAGAATATATGTTTGGCACCGGGACAAGGTGAACGGTTAAAAATGGAGCCCTAACAGAGAACACAATGTCCTGGAAGCACTCGGGTGTTGTGGCTACTGTCCAGTCACATCCTCCCCACACACACACACAGACACACACAGACACACACACAGACACACACACACACACACACACACACACACACACACACACACACACACACACACACACACAGAGTCTGCCAGTTTTCTGATGGAAACTTGCGCTCTTAAATGTGCAGGACAGCTATGAAACCTAAGTCTGCTTGTCGAAGATGTCTCTTCTGTTCTCTTCCAGAGGGCTCATATGTTATCCGTGCAGAAACATATTTTCCTTGGAACCTTTTTGGGTTTTGTCTTTATTAAATAACATTTTTACTTTGAATTTCAGGTAATTTTGGTGTTAATTTCTCTAAAACAAGCTTCTTCCTACAAATGCCTTCTGTATTAATACTACACTCATAATAGACGGTAAATTTCTGTTGGCAGATTTGTGCCTCATGTGAGAAGATTACAACCAAAATTAAAATAACAAAGCACAATAAGACTTATAAGCTCTGTTGAGGGTGCATCAGGATGTGCATGCTGCTGACTGGAACTGGGCATGTTCAGTGTGTGCCTTCGCTAATTTACAGATTAGACTTCATTGTGGACAGCGGGTGGCATCAGTGTAAAAGAAAATACTCCGACTCAGGAACAAAGCACCTGCACTTGGAACTTAGTTCACGCAATGAATGCGTCGACCCTAATATGAACCAGACAAAATAATAACAACAGAAAAAAAGAGTTAAATAGTCCCTGTCACCGTTCTTACAGATAGAGTGGTTTAAAATAAAGAAATACTATGTAAGATTATCTGCTGCTCCACTAATAATTATCATATTTAATATATCTGCATCAAATTGCAGAAAAAGCATCTGAGAACTTCAATATGCAAGACCAAATATACTTCTGGTTATATCATATATCAGATTTACTGTATTTACAAGAAAGGTTCATTAATATACTAAATAAACCATATAAACCACAACGACAACTAATGATTCAATTAAAACCAGTTTAACATCAGTGAGAGAATGTCCATAAAGCTTAGTCACAAGCTGGTGGATCCACTTCACTAAATGTCAGTATGGATCTCCTAAATGTCAGAATACTCATGGAAACCTGATCGAGTGAGACCCTTGCGTGTGTGTGTGTGTGTGTGTGTGTGTGTGTGTGTGTGTGTGTGTGTGTGTGTGTGTGTGTGTGTGTGTGTGTTTCTCAGGCCAGACGCGTTTCTAATGCGACGTATGCGGCTGTAAAGAAAAGTAAAACCACTAGATGGAAGCAAAAGCAACAGCTGACGTTGCTGATAACGCAACGATGCCTGTGTGCAACATACAGGAAGGATGCATCACAAGTTCCACTTGGATATCTGATATCACACCACCACATGGATTACCCCCCATGTGTTGAGGGGGCTAATTTAATTAGACGGGACACTCGGGTGGTGGACAACATAATAAAGATGAGGCAAAGCAGAGATAAAGTGTGCTTTATAAGCAATAAAAAGATTAAAATATACGGCATATGATAGAAGGACAAACCCATTTTCATCATCATCAAAGAAAGTCTCCCTGAAATGCTGCTTGAGAGACTCCATCTCTGCTGACATAGAGCGGGTGAATGTGATTGGCATAAACATTCACAGGCAACAACGGAGAAATAAAACATTACATAGAGATGAAGAGCTCTTCAGCCTAATTGGAAATTCTTATGAGGGCAGCTGAGATTATGAAAGGAGCTCCCCCAGCTGCTATCACCCTCTGAAAGCAGCTGAAGCTGTGACGTCTGCTGCCACAGGAGCTGTGATGTCAGGGTTGCAGACACCATCAGAGAACCATGTTAGAAGGAAAGTGGATGGAGAGGGATGTGAGGTAGACATTGTTTAGAGAGTTGGATGTGTCCCAAAGATGATTAACACAAAACTACCTTCTCAGCAACATGGCCAGAGAAATAGAGACTAAATAAAATCATTTCTTTTAAATCATGTCACAAAGGTTGGATTCTGGGCTCCTGCAGTCTAGAAACACCCATGATGGTTTGATGGGAGACTCTATATCAGCCCTCATGTGAGTGAATGGTGTGGGTGTTTCCTGTGATGGGCTGGTGACCTGTCCAGGGTGTTTCACCCAGAGATGCTGGGATGGAGTCCAGCACCCCCACAAGCCTGATTCAGGACAAATAATGGTTGGATGGATGAACTATCCAAGCCTACCTATATCTAAGTTTACGTATAGTTTACATATAGATATCCATGACATCATGACAGTGTGCAGCGTCTCCATGAGGAAACATTTGAACCCGTCTGGGTACCATCAAGACTTAAGGTTGAGTTCTTGAATGCAGAACTTTTTTTTTTCATTTTAAACAACAGAGTTGTTTGAACATCACATGCACTAGTACAGAAGTGTGTTACGTGCCTTTTCCCTTCACTGGGGACAGAATAAACATGTCTGCACAAACACAGTCTTAAAGTCTTTTTATCCACCCAACAGTTGTAGAAAGTCGAATGTCTCGGTACCTGGATGGCAGCTGGAGGTGGTGTTCTGTGCCTCCTCCTGTAGCAGAGTAAATCACACAGCCTCCACCAGAGGTAGGAGGCAACCAGACACATGCTGTTGACCAACCAAATGTCCCAGCCAGCAGCAAAGTTCTCTGCAGCTTTAACTTTATTCTTCATCAATTTCTATACTGTCGCTTTTCCAGTCTCGAACTACAAATCAGCTCTTAAATCCAAGGAGGGAGAGTCTCAAGTGACCAGTTAGAGGAGATTTGAGTTCCTTCCCTGGGTATGACCGCCCCGATCTTTAATACAACATTATCCTCTTCAGCCTCTGTTAATCAGAGCCCACTGCCTTCAGTTCTGAGAGCTAAAGGGCAGGTTGTCCTCATGACAAAAGAGTGACAGGTGCCAGCAAGGACTGCCTGATAGCGAGATGTGTCTCCTTTATTTAACCCTTCCACTTTTGATGGAGAATTCATAAGTGACGGACTATACTATAAAGGATATTGGCAAATTAATCTTCAACATATTGCTGGTATTAGCAAAAAGGACAGAAACTGATATACAGGGGCTTCATCTTCCTGTCACAGCAGCCGCTTGGATGTAAATAAATAGCTCCTGCTATTAAATTACTCCTCCAAAATGCCACACGACTGTCACATGAGTGCTTATACGCACATAAACAACTGCAACCATTTTAATAGCCAACGTGTTTGACCATGCATTGTTGAGGGAAAAGAAAAAAAATAGCTGAAATAGTCATAATAATGCATGGATTATTTAATAAAGGCAGGATTAGCCTTACGCTCTTTGTAGCTCAGTTACATAAAGCATTGTGCAGCAATAATAGCATTTTTAGTTTGAAAGCCAAGAATGCATCATCAGGCTGATAGCAGCCAATCACACTATGAACGGCATGTCTGGAACACAACCCGGCATCTGCTGGCCTGACCAGCAACTGTGCCTATTACAATAATCAGCTCACATCTCGTGGCTCAAATGAATGTCTTGGCTGCCATACAAAAGTTATACATATCAATTTACTGTAGAATAGATAGGTAGATCAATTAAGTTACAAATCTAAAAAAAAAATTACAGAATAAACCACGTTTCAGTTAAAGGCTAACTGAAACATGGTTTATTCTGTAATTTTTTTTTAGGTGGGGGGTGGGCATGTTCTTAAATATAAATATCCTTTGATACACATGAGAGCTGAAATTGGATCTTGTCATATTTGGACTCTTTCTATCAGCAAGTTAGTTAGTTTTGTTTGTTTATTAATACTTTAAGGCAGTTCCTAAATACATTTTGAAGTAGTTACAGTAGGTAAACACACCGTGGCACTCTAATGTGCGTGATAGACAAATGACTTTTACTGACATCTGCTGGTAACTCAGGGGATTACAGACTGGATTGTACTGTGTGATTACCTCTGGTTCAATCTTCATCTCCCAGAAGCATCGCACAGTTTTTACTTTTTCCAGATCTGGGATGATCGCCAGCCTGCTTGTGTTTCCAGTGCAGGCACACTGATGAACTGACTTACGTTTGGCCATTCTCACTGTGGCAGTTTGGGCCAAGTGAACTTCTGTGCCGGCTTTCTGGACTGGCCGTCCTCTCTGGTATGTGTCCTTTGGCTGGGCCTTTTGGATGACGAAAGAAGGAGAGAAAAGAGGAGAAATGGTTGTAGTACACTGACAGATCATCCTAAATTTGTGAGTATTTAAAACAGTAACACAGCTTATTCTTCGTGGAAATCCACAGAGATCTTTTACAGCTGTGAATTAATTGAGGAAATTGATATCAATGTTAATTTTATAAAAAGCATTTAAAAAAAACTTTTAGTAAGATTTTTCAAATCGAAATTTGGCACTTGAATATTCAAGACCAAAATTTGTTAGACTACACTAACAAGAGACATTATACAATACTTTAATGCCACGATACTTTGTTATATGATTTAATAAACTAGATCTGTATACTAGACTTTGTTGTTAGTTACTTTACTACATCTGTATGTTTTAAGTAGCTGTAGAACCCATGTTTATTTGTATTATGACATGTCTTTCTACTCCACCATCTGTTGCAGACTAGGTCTGCTGTACTTGCACTCGGAAATTTAAAAAATAAAAAAAAATAAAAAAGAGCCCTATATAAGTTTTAAATCTGGGCGGTGGTATCTCAGTCTGTTGGGAACTGGGCTGAGAAGTGTAGGGTTCTTGGTTCAAGCCCCAGTGCAGATGAAACATGGATGGTGTTCTATAGGGGAAGGTGCCGGAACACCTTCAGAGCACTGCCGAGGTACCCTTGAGCGAGGTACAGAACCCACAAATGTTCATATAGGGCCCTGCAATGAACTGGCCACTTATCCAGGGGTACACCCTGCCTTTGCCCATTGTATATCCTCCCTGTAACCCTGAAAGGCATAAAGTGGTTAAAAAGATGAAAATGAGAGCTTATCTTACTAATTATGATATTGTATTCACAAAGATGATAAATTGTTCATAATGTCAAATATACATTCGTTATGTTGTGCTGATATCTGATACTGGTTCAATCTGACTCATTGCATTAAAGCACAGTTGGATTAGTCGAATATGATCCATGACAAAGGAACAGAGCTTAATACTGGAAATACATAATCGTTTATTCATTTATTTAGCCATTTCACAACAAATTCCATTATTGATTGTGTAATTTGTGGCGGATTTTATTTGTCAAATGAAGTTTACATCTATGCATAAATAAATGAATAAATAACGACAATACAGTATATTATAATTGCAAGAATTTGCAAGAATCCGTGAGCTAAAGTGGGCTGCATTCCTTCAAAGTAGAGAACAAGCAGGTAAAGTTAATTGAGTTTGGAAGTTCTCTCTAAGCCCTGAATACAATGTTAGATTTGCACTTTAGTTATCAAAAATAAACGTTAAAACACGGAAGTTAGAAACCAAAAGCGCGCGTCACGTGGCTAAGTCACGTGACTATATGGATGTTGGCGGCAACTGTCATGGCGTCTGGTCTGGCATCTCCGTCTCCGGCCTCTGTGCAGTGCCCGGTTTGCTCCAACGACTACACCCCCGTGACCATCAACCACCATCTCGACGCATGTCTGCTGGAGAACGCCGCCTGTAACGGACCGTCACGGACCGAAACAAGTGAGCCGTCGTTAAAGAAACTTCGCGTTAGCTTCGAAACGAAACCGTCCACCCCTCCGGACCACGGTGCGTCCCCGGGCACCTCCCGCGCTGCTCGCTCGCGGCCATCTGGGATGTTTTCTCTTTTCCAGCCCGATAAGAGTCGAGTGTCGCTCCAGAATGGCTGCAGTGACTTATGGACAGGTAAACAAGGTGTTTTCAACAAGAGAATAAAGCTGACCGACTCCGAACCAGAGAGCCAGGTCTCCAGCTCAGACTCAGACAAACACGCTGTAAAGTCCAAGTTGTCGCCATGGAGTTTGCTGACGAAGGGCAAACCTCTGGCAGACATCCTGAGACCAAACACCCTGGAGGAATACTTCGGTCAGAATAAAGTTATCGGCCAGCAAACGCTCTTCCGGTCCCTCCTGGAGGCCCAGGAGATACCATCTTTCATCCTGTGGGGTCCACCTGGCTGCGGAAAGGTCAGTTGTTGCTTTCTTTACATTGATGGCATTTAATGCAAACATTTTAATTAAAGAATCCCCCCATGGGGGGGGTACTGTTGCCCATCCAGTGGTTGGGTTTTGCAGTTTGCCCCATGTAACACTGGAGGGAATGTGACTTCAATTAGATCCTCCTCATCTTCACATTAATGTTTGGTGAAAGGCGAATAACAAGAAACAATCAATGATCTGCTTGATTCTGCACACGCACGGAAAAGAGGATCTCTGCCTGTTCAGTAGGTTCGGAGCTCAGACACAGTTGGAGACGAGAGAGTTTTTTTCAAGAAGTTAAACGGGATCGATTGCATGAAGCTTCCTCGACTGTGGAGCAGTCTGGGGTTTACGCGGCGTGGAAACCCGACTGCAGAAGTTTAGCAAGATGTCAGCTTTATTTGTCAATTTCTTCACATGTCCAAGACATACAAAGGAATCGAAATTACGTTTCTCACTGTCCTGTACCTGACAGGTCGGCCACAGTTTGTCTGCGGAGCTGTGTGTCCGACCCCCTGATGAGCAACACAGGAGCTCCTCAAGGAACCGTGCTCTCCCCCTTTCTGTTCACCTCCTACACAGCTGACTTCCAGTACCACTCTGAGACATGTCATCTCCAGAAGTACTCGGATGACACAGTCATAGTCGGCTGTGTGGAGAATGGACAGGAGGACGAATACAGGGACCTTGTGGAGAGTTTTGTCAGGTGGAGCAGGGAGAACCTTCTGCAGCTCAATGTGACCAAGGAGATGGTGGTGGATTTCAGAAAAAGCAAGTCCCCTCCCTCCCCAGTCTGCATTAGTGGGAAAGATGTGGAAATAGTCCCATCTTACATGTTCCTGGGTGTTCAGCTGGACAATAAACTGGAGTGGTCCACAAACACCAATGCTGTGTACAAGAAGGCCATGAGCAGACTCTACTTCCTCAGGAGACTCAGGTCCTTCAGAGTTTGCAGCAGGATGCTCCACATGTTCTACCAGTCTCTCCTGGCTAGCACCATCTTCTTTGCTGCAGTGTGCTGGGGAGCAGGCATTAAAGCAAAGGATGCCAACAGACTCAACAAACTCATTAAAAAGGCAGGTCTGTTGTTGGCTGTAGACTGGCAAACTTGGACGAGGTGGTGAGGGACAGGATGGTGTTGAACTGTGGACAATCATGGACAATCCCTCCCACCCCCTCCATAACACAGTGGACAAACTGAGGAGCAGCTTCAGCAACAGACTCCTGCAGCCTCGCTGCTCTAAGGAACGCTACAGGAAGTCATTCCTGCCCTCCGCCATTAGACTGTATAACTCACCCAAACCCAGCCAAAAACAATAATTGTGTAATGTTTATGTTGTAATTTTATTTCTATTTTATTCTATATTTATGTATATATGCTTATAATATGTATATATTATGTATATATTATATATATTCTTATAATATATGCTGTATATATGCTTATAATGTTCTAATCTTATCTGTATTTATTTATTCTGTTTCTATACTTAGGTTGTATAGGTTGCTACTGCAATTCAATTTCCCCACGGGGATGAATAAAGTACATCTTAATCTTAATCTTTGGTTCTGAGGGGAGAGAGTTCAGCAGCCTCACAGCCTGATGGATAAAGCTGTGCCCGTGAGTCTGGTGGTCCGGGAGCGGAGACTCCTGTACCCCCTTCCAGAGTGCAGGAGGCGAGCACAGCAACGGGGGTTCCGGCATCACAGATGTTATCCGACAGGTCCAAAGATAAGTATGACCTTTGGGAAGTGAGAGTTTAAGGCCACCTACCCATTCTAAAGTTAAAGGAGACTATCTTGCATGAGCCATCTAACAACTGTGCGACACTGTTGGCCGAAGACGGAAGGAAGAATGCTGACTGCTTTTGCTGAGGGTCGTCGACCATAAAAACCGGTCGCTGATAAATCACGATGCGACTGAAGATTGCAGAAAAGCCCTGAAAATACTGAAAGAACAAGATTCTGGAAAAGGCAATCTCATGTCTTCAACGCAGAGCATGCAAAGAACAGGAGGTCACTCAACAATGTGACGCTGGACCGGATCATGGTGGATACAGGAGCAAGCTGGCACATCGGGAATGACGTTGAAAAGTTTCAAAGCTTGGATGGCTGATTTCAGGCCCACTCGGAGTTAGAGAATGGGACCAAACGTGAGGGGGGATGCACAACAAACAGGAACAGCGGTTGTGTATCTCTGATGCAAACTCTCTGATATATGAGCACACGTTTGCTGCGAGGAAGTCAGTTACCGGACGTCCAGACGTCAGCTTATGTGACCCAGCACGAGGCCATGGCAGCAGACCCAACGCAGTGATGAGATGGATGAGGAGACTGAAGCTCCGGAGGAGTATGACATGGAGCCTCACCCAGCTACCAGCAGGTAGACAAGCAGCATGGGCACGAACGGATCAGATAAGAAAGCTTGATGTTCATGCTGTTCGCTCTAGTTTACCTCCAAATAAATATGCCTGTTAAAAAGAAGTCGTGAGTGGTCCTCTACTTGATCTCTCAATCTGTAAACTTTCTTCCTCAACATTTCCTCTGCCAGGTCTTTTATTTATCAGCTGTTTTTGTACCTGGAGTCATGTGGAGATCATCTACATAGTTTAAAACTTGGACACTATAAAGTTGATATTATTTCTAGCAGTATATTGATTTGCTTGAAAACCCTGCATGCGTTGCTTTTCAGACCACACTGGCTCACATAATTGCCAGCAAATGTAAAGAGAAGGGCACGGCTCGTTTTGTCACCATGTCCGCCACAAGTGCCTCCACCAATGACGTGCGAGAGGTGATAAAACAGGCACAGAATGAGCTCCGGCTGTGCAAGAGGAAAACCATCCTGTTCATCGATGAAATTCACCGCTTCAACAAGTCCCAACAGGTACAGCGACACAGATTTAACCCACTCAAAAACGGGTGAAAAAGCAAATGCTTACTTCTGATCGCTTGTCTCTTCCTCTGCTGTAAACGTGTTATCTGCAGGACACCTTCCTTCCTCACGTGGAGTGCGGGACTGTGATTCTGATCGGCGCAACCACAGAAAATCCGTCCTTCCAAGTGAACTCCGCCCTGCTGAGCAGGTGCAGGGTGCTAGTTCTGGAGAAGCTTTCCGTGGAGGCAATGGCTTCGATCCTGGACCGGGCTGTGGCCACACTGGGGATCAGGGTCTTGGAACAAGATTCAACGGTTCCCAGCGAGGACGGTCAAACAGTCGGACAAGAGTAAAGTCTTAATTCTTCTGACAAACACCATGAATGTATTTTATCCTGTCAACAAAGCGTCTCATCTGTGGGAGGCCTGGTGTCCCCTGCTGAGGGCTCATTGAGTCCCAAAATATATGGGCGGGGTGCATCGCATCATATCATAGAAGAGCTGAAGGGATTGGAGCTACAGCAATCCCTTCAGCTCTGCTGCTGCGGTATGATGATGGACAGGAATCAGCATGGGTTGTACACAGGAAGGCAGCTGCTAGCTGTTGGCTGCAGATGGTACGTTGGAACGAACCACAGAGGCCATCAGATATTTACAATCTGTCATTGTTTGGGAGGCACAAGGCAAGGTTAAAGTCCGGATTAAGCGTTTCACATTAAAAGATGTTATTGAGGTGTTTCATTTCATGTATACACGGGCTAATGTGGTTTAACGTTCTTTTTCAGGCCCAGGATTTTTATTGAGCGGAAGGCTATGGACACCGTGGCTCACCTGTGCGACGGCGACGCCAGGACTGGACTCAACAGTCTGCAGCTGGCTGTTCAGGCCCGAGTGCACGCGAGCCAGGCCGACATATCAGGACAGGGTACCTCTCCGGTGATCCTGGTCAAAGAGCAGCACATCAAGGAAGGTCTGCAGAGGTCCCATATCCTGTATGACAAAGCTGGTATGTCCTCAGTTTACTCAGTGCATCTGTGATTATGTTAAATATTATCTAACTACATCGATTCTAATGTTGAATGATTCAGCACAGAAATAAACGATTCTGTAATTCTTGTGCATTCAGGGTTACTTATTAAGCTAATATGGAATTGTTCTCACTAAATTGGAAATATCTCAACATCCATTTTGCTGAGATATTTTTGCGTCCTTGATCTGCTCTCATAAAAATGTATTTGAGCTCTTTTTCAACACGGGCTATTAAATGATCCAATAATCTAACATACATCATTTACATTTATGCAATTTATATCCTATAAACTTAACATTATCACATCTGACGGCTGATTATAGAGGAAGATTTTTCAGAAAGAACTTCAAGTTTTGCATGTTTTTACTGTCAATCTTTAATATCAGATATCAAATTTAGAGCTTCTATCACCTTTTTATGGGAATTTTAATGACAGCTCAAACTGTCGTTTTTTTACAGACTAATTTAATTCTAACAAAGTAGTTCAAAAGCTCGCTAGGGCCAAATATTTGTCTGCTCTTTCTCCTAGTTACAGCATTCATTAGCAACAACTTTGACCTCCGATTACACGTGATAACTCCTCCCTGTTGTTATATAACACACCAGCTGTCCAGGCAGGCTCAGATTTACTGTCCCCTCTTTCCCCATCTGATGAAAGTGTTGACCCTTATCGGCGCCACGTCCTTGTCATTTATCAATGTTTCTTTCTCAAGTGGTTTGTTGTTTTGTGTCTGTGGTGAAAATAGACTTTTCTTAAAAATGTCTTGTGTGCCTCTCAAAGGTGAAGAGCATTACAACTGTATCTCAGCGTTACACAAGTCGATGAGAGGCTCAGATGAGAATGCATCTCTGTATTGGCTGGGCCGCATGCTGGAGGGGGGCGAGGACCCCATTTATGTAGCCCGCAGAATGGTCCGCTTTGCCAGCGAGGATGTGGGCAAGTACAGTGATTCCTAAACAACTAAATCCCAGGTGAGAATAGAGTTCTGATGCAGTCTCGCTGGTCTGTTTTCAGGTCTGGCTGATCCTGCCGCCCTCCCTCAGGCCGTGTCTGCGTTCCAGGCCTGTCACTTCATCGGAATGCCTGAGTGTGAGGTAGCTGACCAGTCAAAGGCCTCTTGGGTCCTGCAATAATTGTCTTTACATCTGCTCTTTTGCTTCATCTGCCATTCACCAGGTGATTCTGGCTCAGTGCGCCATCTATCTGGCACGAGCACCCAAGTCCGTGGACGTCTACAAGGCCTACGCTAACGTGAAGGCTTGCTTAAGGAACCACAAAGGCCCCTTGCCTCCGGTTCCCCTGCATCTGCGCAACGCCCCCACCAGGCTGATGAAAGACTTGGGCTACGCAAAGGGCTACAAGTACAACCCAGCGTTCAGCGGCCCTGTGGAGCAGGAGTACTTGCCCGAGGAGCTGCAGGGAGTCGACTTCTTCACCTGGTCACCTGCAGAGACCTGAGACCCCACTGTAACTGCTGATGAAAGCCAATGACTGGACTAAAACCTCAGCAAAGGTGGCTGCTATGAATGCAGGTAGCTGGTCTTTACACTATGGAAGTTCTAATACAAGTTTTTTTGCCTCCTTTTTAAAGCAAAATAATTATGATGCGCTTTCATATATGTTAAATAAGCCTCTTAATCCTTTCAAATAAAAGCACTAAGAGTGAATATATTCAGTAATAAAACTTGGTCCCATCTTTCTTTATTCTGCTGATATTTGAGTGAAACCAGGCAAGATGAAAGTCCGATTATCCAGTTCGTTGTTTAGTAGCTTCTCTTCAGTTTTTGGAAAGAACCTGAAGGCAAATAAGATTACATTATTATATCATCCAGATGTTTTGAACAATTTGGTTGGTGACACCTTCTACCTCACTGATCCAGGGGATGAAGGCAGCCACTCGGGTGAAGACTGTGGGTCTCTTTGGGGTGTTACACCCTCGCCCGTCCACAAAACTGGTCACTCCTTCTACGTACCACTTCCCGTCTCTGCCCTTACAGTTCAGGGGGCCTCCAGAGTCGCCCTGGACAAACGATTGCAGAAATGGAAATGTCGATTTGCTTTTTATATCTAAAGCTGCGGTCGTGCCTCACGTGACAAGCTGACTCGCTCCCCCCTCCTGCGCAGACCATGGTCGTCTTTATTGAGCTGCCCCACCAGTCGCTTCGTCCGCAGGTGTGGTGATCCACCACAGGAAGTAGGGCCTGCTGAAGCGTGGCGGCGCGGGGACCACCAGCTGAAGACAGGGTCACATATTATGCTGTGAAATCACTAGAATTGCATGCCTTGGAAACAAATTTAGTCTGTTTTGCAAAGGTACTGGGAAGTGTATCTACAGTAGAGGCGACCCCAGCCTGTGATGTAACAGGGCTGGTTGTGGGGGAGGGTGGCACCCTGCTGAGGCAGGCAGGCTGGCTGGACCTTGTCACTGATGACAGCACTTTTCTCCAGTTTCAGCAGGGCGATGTCGTTCCTACATAACAATTAAAAAACTTCAATAGTTATAGACAAGGATGTAGGAACTGAGTTGGGTAAACTAGAGTGCAAAGATTATTTTTCTCCTGCTGTGAGTTGTTGATTTACATTCACAGACTTATTTGCGCAGCTGCTGTTTCCTAGAATTTCTCAGCGTGTACAGTAAGTGTGGTATGTTTAGGGATATCTGCTTGGTTTCACTCTAAATAATTCAACAACAACCCCTAATTCATTCAGTTACAGAGTAAAGATGGGCTGAAAATCATGGACTAAATATTGTGATTTCAGAACAATTCTTAATCAAATAATAGCAGCAAACTCACAGCACTATGTTGTGAAAATACAGTATGTTGCTGTAAAGTGTTTTTGTAATCATTTGCTGCGATTTTACAGCAGTTTGGGAGTGTAATTACCTGCTAAAAGCTTTTGTTCCATAAATAATTTCCAGACATTTTGGCTAAAATGTTATATTTAACCAGCTTACATGTCACCTCTGGTGAAGCAGGTGATTAAGTGAATAAAATCAGATATTTCCCTCAAAGAGTTACATTAAAGTGGCAGTAGATGCCAATATTGGTTTGGTTACAGATGAAGAGTATGGGTTACCCACCCACAAGACACACAGTTGTCATTCCATTTGGGATGGATGATGATCTTTGCCACCCTGATGGACTGTTCAGGACCTTCCTCCTCATGCATGTTATGCTCAGCGAGGACCACACGATAGGTGTGAAAACTAGATTAGGAATTCAAAATGCTCATAGTCCATTTTTTCCATATTGCTTTAGTGATTTAATTGTTCGCCTGAAATCAAATGCATGTTTCCCTCACGTGATGCAGTGTGCTGCAGTCAGGACCCAGTTGGGAGCAATAAGCGTTCCCCCACAAGTGGGGTAGAAGGACTCCAGAGAAACCTGCCATGGCCAGCTGTATGGACGGGCTTCTTCTCCATTCACCACGCGGCTGGTGTCGGGAGGGTAGCTGGGCAAACCACACCCAGACACTATGACAAAAGACACAGTGGAGAACAAATGTCTGTATATTACTCCTTAAGCAAATTAGATTTTCCTTATGGGTGCATACATCCAATTCCTATTTTTCATTTATCATTGAGTATTGCGATAACTCACCAGCTGCAACACCCAGGAGGAGGACTAGTATCGGTTTCATCCCTCTTTTTTATCTTGAAGAACTGGTTCATTATGCAGAGCTATTTATGGGCAGCCGACCAGATGATATTCGAAACAGCCTGGGAGGGTTCTCACAAGTTACAGATGTTGTGTTGTGCCTGTCAAAAAGAATAGCATTTCTTTAAATAAATAAAAAACAAACGAAAAATTCATGTAATCATCAAAATAGTTTTGAAGCACGTTTTGAATCTGTAGTATTTGTCTTAGCCTGCCTGATGTACTTAAATAAATAACTGGTTCACTAACAACTTGAGGAAATATGTTGTTTAATAACAATGATGCAATGTCATAGTGTTTTGAGGCCATAAAGTATTCCAAAAAATGAACTCAGAGGTTTTTTTTAGATTTATTTTAGTTGAATTATGATATTCAAATTATAGTTTGTAATGTAAATGTAGTACCGCTTTCTGCCAGAGGTGTCGCTGTAGGTTTATCGTTGCACTGGCGTCCTCAGCTGAAGAAGTGTTTAAAGATGGCGCTACCCGGCGTCTCATCCATGCCGCTTAGAGTACTATGTAATATTGCAAAATGTTTTTATTCCGAGGGAATTCCAGCATCAAATTGGAGCAGAGGGCTGCGGTGGTATAGGACAAAAGCGAGAAGTATTCAGGATCTCAATCCGTCGCATGTTCAGGCCAAACAAGGTAATGGAAAACTGTCGTTAGCCACACTAGCTAACTAGTGACAGCTCTCATAGCTTTAAATCTCAAGGACATCCATCACTTCAAGTCCGAGGTTTCTCACGGTTCCAACGTGTCAGTACGTAACATAAACTGAACTCGTCTATGTGGTTGACTTTTTTTTATCAGGGAATTCCTTTCCAGATCTTTTGAACGAGTTTCCTGATCCCAAAGGACTGTTGAATAACACCATCTCTCGTTCACTGGGAGTCGGCGACCTGTCCCAGTATGTCCAGTACAGCTGCACAGAACATGCGGGGGTTAAGGTCAGGAGAAAAATCGTAGAATTAGGTGGCAGATTTAAGAAAAAAGAAGAAATTTGATGGAAAGCTAAATTCAAATGTTCTTATTTTATGCAGAAAGCCACTGTCAGAGTACTTTGGCCCTCCAAATTTGAAGCAGAGGGTCGTGCTTCCAAGAAGATAGATGCAGAAAGGTTTGCTGCTGCTGCGGCTTGTCTCAAGCTCAAAGTAAAGTGTTCACGTTATACTTTATAATGCAGAAACTTATCTGTAATAGTTGCATGTTTCATCAAAGAAGTATTTTGTTCTCCTGTGTGTGTGCGTTTGTGTGTGTGTGCACAGGAAATGGGAATCATTGGCCCAAATAATCAGCTACCCAGGAGGAGAATTGGCAGAAGCAATACTGGACTACAATCGGTGCTCTTGGACAAGGAGGAGGACTTGTGGACAGAGAATGTCCACATGAATGGAACACTGGACAACCAGAAGCAGTTGCTGCTCCCTGTTAACGATGCTGCCAAAATCTCTGAAGCCCTTTCCCTGTTCCCACATCCTAAATCCCTACTCACCAGGGTCATCCAGGTGGCCACATCATCCAATAGGATAAGGGTTTGTAGCTGTCATTAAGCTTGGTGAAATGATAAGTTTTCAGGCACATGTTGTATCATTGCGCTTTTCTGACTTTAAAGGAACTGATGCAGTTCAGGACAACAGGGGGGCAGCTAAAGAAATGTGAGCTGAGTATGCACTGGCCAGAAGAGATGACATTCGTCGCCACAGCAACAAAGAAGGTGGCAGCAGAGAAGATGACTGCAGCTCTCGCCTGCCTGAAACTAAAGGTAAGGATCATTTTTAAGGAAAAAATGTATATATTTTTGTTGCTACTGTTTATGTTAGTACGAAACACCTGGTGCAGGAAATGGAACTTCTGGATAAAAACAACAACCCACTGAGTCATGCCAAGTATCACCGAGAGGAGGTCAAAGAGGCTGTAGAGCGAGAAAAGCAGCCCCTCTTCATGGATGTCCCAACATCCCTCAAGGAAAAAATGAGAGAGTTCCTTGCAGAGGTCTGTTTTCATCACACACTTTTATCAGATTTCTCTTCCAAACAGAGCAACACCTGGGGTATTAAACACATATGGGCTTTTTGAGTGAAATTAAAGTTAATTAAATTAAGACAAATCCTTTTATTCAAGTATTAAAAGTGTATATTTCTATTTACTAAAGTGACGAAAAGCCTTTCAGTTTGGTCTAACATGCATTTAGCGGAATTTCAGTGTTAAATGGCTCAATCGCCAGCGAGTTATGTTACATTTGTAATAAAGTCTGTTTTGGAAAATAAAGGTGTCCATTTTCTTCATAACAGTACCCTGTGGCGACACAAGTTCAGAACCTCTGGGAGGAGGAAGAGGTGAGAGAACAGCAGATACTAAACCAGCAGCAGGAGGAAGAAGATGAGAACGCGGTGACGGACGCTATCACAGGAAGACCTTACAGACCCCTGCCCATCTATGAGGCACGGCAGCTCAGTGCCCACCTGAAGACTGAATGGGAGAGAGCCAACCCTGTGCTGAAGTTGGAGCTCCCTGTGGATGCCCACCGGCAGCGGGTGGTCTCCGCAGTGGAGTCCTCCCGGGTGGTTGTCATCGCCGGTGAAACGGGATGTGGGAAAACCACCCGGATTCCCCGCTTCCTATTGGAGGAGTGGGTGAGGGGCGGAAAGGGGGCCGAGTGTAACGTTCTTGTGACGCAGCCTCGACGGATCAGTGCCGTGTCTGTGGCCCATCGGGTTGCTCAAGAAATGGGCCCGGCTTTAAAACACTCTGTGGGATACCAGGTAGATACAAATCTTGATTCCATAGGTAACATTTTTGGGAGGAAACACCTTCATTGTGTAGTGTAGATGTGAGCACGTGTTTGGTTTTGTTAAGATAAATGTCTGATGGGAGAATATCGTAACAAACATGTTTTCAGTGGACATTTCTTCTTTCCGTAGGTGAGACTTGAGAGCCGACCTCCAGACCAGAGCGGGGGGGCCTTGCTCTTCCTCACCGTGGGTGTTTTGCTGAGGAAGCTGCAGTCAAATCCATCCCTAAAGGGAATCAGCCATGTGGTGGTGGATGAGGTCCATGAGAGAGACATCAACACAGACCTTCTGCTGGCCCTGCTGCGATCCAGCTTGGAGGAGAACCCTGACCTACGAGTGGTTCTTATGAGTGCGACTGGGGACAAGCAGAGACTGGCCCAGTACTTTGGAGGTTGTCCAGTTATAAAAGTGCCTGGGTTCATGCACCCAGTGAGGGACATGTACCTGGAGGACATGCTGACAGAGATGGGACGACCGCTGCCAGTCCCCTACGATGCTGAGCGGGACAAACGGGTGGGACTTTAGTCAGATTTGCCTTTTTTTTTTTTATCGAAACAATGTTTTTCTAATCCTGTGTAATTATCTTGCGTTATCCTAGGGAGGCAGGGAGGAGAATGCTCCAGATCTAGATTTAGTAGCTGACGTAATCGAGCACATTGATAAACGCGGAGAGCCAGGTGACAAACACACTCGTGCTCTATGTTTTTAAAAGCCTCAGTATGAAAATGTGAATAAAACACTCATTTTTAAGCTGTATCTTGTTTTCTTTAGGTGCAGTCTTGTGTTTCCTCCCTGGCTGGCAGGACATCAAGGCCGTCCAAGAGAAACTGGAGAAAAGGCGTCATTTTTCCTCAGGCTCACAGATGATCCTCCCATGTTAGAAAAGACTCATTTAGATACACATTTTTAATGCCGCTTTTCCCTCGAATGAAATTCAAATCTTTTCACTTTCAGTGCACTCGAGTTTGTCAGTAGCAGACCAGCAGGCTGTGTTCCAGCGCCCCCAAGTGGGTCAGAGAAAAATTGTCCTCACCACCAACATTGCGGAGACGTCAGTTACCATCGACGACATTGTCCATGTGGTGGACACTGGAACTCACAAAGAACAAAACTATGACCCGCTAACCAAGGTGAATGTCAGAAGCTTTCAGTGGTCACTATTTCAGGCCTCATGGCTCTTATTACTTTTTTCTGAGTGTCAACTGTAAATCCCCCCAGGTCTCCTGTCTGGACACAGTTTGGATATCTCACTCAAATGTCACTCAAAGAAAAGGGCGAGCAGGGCGTTGTCAGCCGGGGCAGTCCTACCACCTTTTTCCACAAAGAAAGCTGGAGTCCATGAGTCAGTTTCCTGTCCCTGAGATCCTTCGTACACCACTTGAAAGTTTAGTAGTTCAAGCCAAAATCCACAGTCCAAACCTCAAGGTACTGAAATAGCCACAATGATTATTGACTGTTATTATTATAAATACGTCACCATTAAAGGATGCCTCTTGTATGTACGTGAAGGCTGTGGACTTCCTTTCACAAGTGCTGGACAGTCCAGATCGGGAAGCTGTGAAAGCCGCTGTCCAGAATCTACAGGATATTGGTGAGTGATTCGCAGAAAGAGCTCCATCTTTTTTGATGACTGCTTTATTAAACTTTCTGTGTTTATGTAGGAGTGCTGGACAAGACAGAAACGCTGACGCCTTTGGGTGAACGTGTCGCCTGTATGCCGTGTGACCCTCGTCTGGGCAAGGTCTTGGTTCTGAGTGCCATGTTCAGATGTGTCCTGCCCATGATGTGTGTAGCTGCTTGTCTCACCAGGGACCCATTTCACAACAGCCTGCAGAACAGAGCAGAAATCAACAAGGTAGAACGTTGGACACCCACTCTGACGCCCACCAGCCTTTGATAACGCCGCCTCTCTGCGCTCTCCAGGTGAAAGCTGAACTGAGCGGCAGCAGCTACAGTGACTACTTGGTGTTCATCAGAGCCGTGTTGGGCTGGAGGAGACTTCAGCACGCGGGAGACGGAGAAGACAGAGCCGAATATCTGGACCGGCTTTCTCTGTCGAGGTTCAGCCTTCGATTCATCAAAGGTTGTAGCTCAGACCTCACCATTTCCCTGGATGTGAACGCGTTTCACTCAAGGATTCTGTGATGTGGCTTTGATGCAGGTCTCATCTCCCAGTTCAGCACAAACCTGTATGAAGCCGAGTTGGTGCCACATGCCAACGCGTGTCAGCGCGACGCCTCTCTCTGCAACGAGCGCAGCAACGAGGAGGAGCTGCTTAAAGCTGTCCTGCTGGCTGGACTCTATCCCAACCTTATTCAGGTGGAAGGAATCACAGAAGTCATGTGAAATAACCCAACAAAATACTGATGGATAATTCCTTTTTTTCCTCCTCCTCAGGTAAAGAAAGGTGTCGTCACTAAAGGAGGCCGCTTTCGTCCCGACCGCACATCTTTGCGGACCTTCAGTGGGCCGGTACAGCTGCACCGCTCCTCTGTGAACAGGTTTGCATGTTTTTCATAATTCACCATCCGCTTGTGTTTATTTGCTTCCTAGGTGCACATGCGCACTCGTTTTTTACTTCTTTCTTTTTACTCCAGAGGAAAAGAAGAGTTTCCCAGTCGCTGGTTGACTTTCTTTACTGCCGTCAAATCCAATGGGATTGTGTTCGTCAGAGACTCTTCTACCGTCCACCCACTTGCCTTGTTGCTGCTCACAGACTGCGATATCACAGAGATCGGTAGGAAAGATTGATATTTTACATTAAGAGCTCACACCAGCTTAACACGCAGCATCAGGTCCACAATAATGACCAAGCATCTATATTCTTTTACAACTTATTTCCTCTTTACTAGACAGAAAGATCACAGATGTCTGTGTTTTCTCTCATAAACTAGTGCGCAGTGACGTGGTGGAAGTGTCGCTTCACGGACACTCTCTGGTTCGCTGCATGCTGCCCGTTGAAACCTGGGAGCTGCTGTGGGAGCTGCGCACCTCCATCCAGACCATGCTGTACCGCAACCTGAAGGACCCCAACAATGCGATCGCCAACGCTGCTCAGGACGGAAGGCTCATCTCTTTACTGGTGGAGCTGCTCAACAATACGGACTCGAACCACAGCGACAGTGAAGTGGACTGACGAGATAAAGCACTTTATGTGTGAGTGTGTGGATCTGCTGGCTGGTACAGAGATGCTAAAGATGATGGGGGGGTGTCAATGGTCGTTGTTTTATTAGTTTTTCCAACTAAAGAGCTGGCACTTCTTTGAGTTTCATTTAAATTATGAACTGCTTGATGTGAGAAAATCCACTAATTTTTAATTTAAGTTTTATTTTCCCCCCCAACAAGAGAAGAAGAGGTTCTGGTATTGTTGGAACTTAACGAATAAAGTGAGTCTCTGGAAATGAGACGTCATCTTAAGAAAACTCCTTCATAAACTGTAGATGAAAGCAGCTCAGGCCTTGCAGTAGGTCTTCCATAACTTCCTCAGAAACTAAAACACAGAATCTGCAGAGGGAAAGGTGGTTAGAGGGTTTTAGGCTTGTCCAGACGGAACCCTGGGATTCACCATTGTGTACCGGATGTGGTGAGTCCCGCTCTTTTGGTCAAAATCACAACCAGGACTGAGGAGCAAGCCGACCTCCTCCAGGATCTTCATACAGTAGAAGGTGTCTGGTTTCATTCCCAGTTCCTGAAATGAGCAAAAATGACCCTGAAATGAGTGATAATCACATAATAAAATAAGCTTTTGCTCTGTTTTTGAGTGTTATGTGTTATAACCTCGGCTTTTTGGATTGCTTTGGGTGGAAAATGGACTCTGGGAAAAGCAAAAGCTCCTCCTTCCACCGGCTGGCAGGTGACACCGGGCAGACTGTTCACAACCTCAGACACTCTTTTTAAATTATGAGCCATTGTGTTCCTGATGTTCTGTATCTCCTGTAGAAGACAAAGGAAGCAGCTAAAGATGGCTTTTTAAAAGGGGAGGTGTAGAGAGGCGTCTCACCGTGTGGTAAAGTGGGTAGGAGGGATCTCCAGGTTGTGGAGGCTTTGCCATCATGTCCAAAGCAATCTGACCCAGCACTGGCGCGCAGGAGTCCTTTGAGAACAGTTTGTAGATGTATTTCATGACTTTTGGGTCTATATTTACCAGCTCTACGTATCCAGCACGCAGACCACACCTGGCAGAAGAAGAAGAAGTCACCTCCCCATCCTCCCGCAGCACTTCAACAGCATTTTTGCTACTTTGATTGCACTGAATGTGCGAAGGTCTTAATCTTCCATTTTTTACACACTTTGGTGACTGGAATTGAAAACTCACTCTCCCATGAAGCCTTTGGATGCAGAGTGAAAGGAGGCCAATTCCACTGTGTCACAATACGGGGAGCCCATCTCAAACAAAACCCTCTTGTAAGAGAGGAACTCACTCTTTTGGCCAAAAACACATTCTTGATAGACCTAGGGTAGAGGAAGAAGAAGGCATTGGTGGGGTTTTCTACCTGAACCTCTTTGTGACACACCCACCTCATCAGCCAGAAGGAAGAGCTTCTTCTCCGAGGCAAACCTGATCACTTCTTCCATTGATTTGCGGCTTTGGACCTGACCTACAGGCAGGAGTGTGTTACCGACACACACGACACGTGGACACCAGGCTGGTGTGATTTTCCATACCTGTGGGGTTTCCAGGGTTGGTGATATACAGAGCCGCAGGGTTACAGATTCCCTTCGCCTCCTCCAGCGCTCGGTGCAGCTCCTCCACCTGCAGTTCCCAGCCCCGATCCTCATCGAGATGGTACGGAACGCTGACCGCTCCCAGCCCCATTATGGACACTGTCGTAACTCGGTGACCCGGCCCTGGGGTCAGGACGCCGGTTCTGAGCGGGCCGTCGGCTTTCACCAGGAGGTTTAGAATGTTCTAACAGGAAGACGTGATGTCAGGTGAAGGACGATGCCACAGAATGTAGGTGAGGAAGACTCTTACCTGCAGAGCCCACTGCGAGCCGGGGCTGATGTAAATGTTTTCAGGGTCAGATGGGATGCCACCATCTCGCTGACTTATGAATTCTGACAGTCTGTGAACTATTCCCGGTATTCCGGCTGTAGCACTGTAAGAACCTAAAAAACAAAAAGGTGAAGATTCCACATATTCCTTTAAGTTTAATGGGTTATTTATGGTATTTTAGGGATTGTAGAATCACAAATACTGCACATCATTTTGTGTGTATTGTCACTGTTAATGACTGTTAAAACCCATCTTAATTATCATATTCCTCGTGTTCCTGGTCGAGGAGGGGGAGTGGCAGCAATCTATCACTCAAGTTATTAATTAATCCCAGACCAAAACATGGCTCCAGTTCATTTGAAAGCCTGACTCTTGGCATCACCCATCTGAACTGGAGGACAGAAAAGCCACTTTTGTTTGTAGTTGTATATCGGCCCCCTGCTGGGTCACATTCAGAGTTCCTGTCTGAGTTCTCTGACTTCTTATCTGACTTGGTCCTTAGATCAGATAAAGTCATTATTATTGGAGACTTGAATATGCATGTACACGTTGTAAATGACAGCTTTAGAAATGACTTCATTTCATTACTTGGGTCAGTTGGTTTAGTCAGTTGGCATTTTTCTCTTTGATCTTAAGTTGGCCTTTTAGTCTTTGATCTCCTTTGTATCAAACACATCAGATCTATCTCTTTAAGCACACGCCTGAGGAGCTCAACACTCTTGTACCACACTGGTGACCAGCAGACGCATCGATGGCACAGCGAGGAACCCAGCAGCTGAAGGCAGAGCAAGAACCACTGGATTCATCAATGGAGACTTGGAGGAAAGAGAGGGTCCAGCACCTCAGAGAAGCCCTGGCAGAGAAGGAGGAGCAGCTCAGCAGGGCAGTGGAGAGGCGACACATGAGGACTGTGGCCCATATGGAGACCCTGACCCAGCTGAACACCACACAAGCTGCTCTGAAGGAGAGCAACCTCAAATGTGCTTCTCTGGAGGAAACCCTCCACAGTCAGCAGCAGGAGAAAGAGGAGCGACACAAGAGAGAGCTGATGGAGCAGGAGGAAGGCTTCAATCAGAAGCTCCTTGTGATTGAGGAGGAATTTGTGAGGAAGCTCGAGGAAGAGAAACAAAGGTTTGATGAAGAGAAAGAGGCCTTGAGGCAGCAGCTCTTTCGACAAGACGACAAGTTCAAGAAACTTCTTGAGGAAGAGCAACACAAATATCATGAAAAGATCTTTGAAAAAGAGGAGTCAATGAAGCAGCAGCTGTTGACTCAAGAGGAGACGTATAACAAGATGCTGGCTGATGTTTGTCAGCAGTGGGAGACGACATCTCAAAAATGGGTCCAGATGAGGGAAGAGCTGGAGCAGAAGGTCCTGGAGAGCCAACGGCTGAGGCAAGAGGAGCAGGAGAGGACCAAAGAGGATCTCCAGAGGCTCTCTGAAGCGATCCTCCAACTTGAGGTGAGATGCTTTCGCCTTTGTTCCTCTTCCAGAAGATTTCAGATGATGTTCAGTGAAATCTAAAACACAATCTCTCTTTTCTGCAGCTTCAAGTATTAAAGAAAAAGAAGAAGAAAAGCTTCTGGAGATGGGTCTGCAAAAGGATGAGGTTCTGGAAAAGATGAAGTAAAGAACAATTCCAGAGCTCCCAAAGCCCTCCTCCTCCTCCTCCTCCTCCTCCTCTCCTCCTCCTCCTCTTTCTCTACATCCTGACTTCCACAGCGTCACATTCAAGATTCAAGATTCAAGATTTACTTTATTCATCCTCGTAGGGGAATTGAATTGTAGAAGCAGCCTAACGTGGATTAATATAACTGTAGTGCAGGTTTTGTATTTACAAAGTATAGAAATAGAATAAATAAATACAAATAAGATTAGAACGTTCTAAGCATATATACAGCATATATTATAAGAATATATATAATATATACATATTGTAAGCATTATAAGCATATATACACAAATATAGAATAAAATAGAAATAAAATGACAACATAAATATTACAATTATTGTTATTGGCTGGGTTTGGATGAATTATAGAGTTTAATGGCGGACGGCAGGAATGACTTCCTGTACCGTTCCTTAGAGCATCCTGTCTTTATCAATTTTATTTTACAGTATAATCATTGTTTATGGTCTATGTTTGGATCTGTGATGTCGAAACAATAAAACTCAAAGTAAACCACCAGATTGTAGATGTTGTCAATGGCAGCTTTAGAAATGGCTTCATTTCATTACTGGAGTCAGTTGGTTTCCTCCAGCAGATAAACCAACCAACTCATAGCTTCAACCACACCTTAGATCTAGTCCTGACTGATGGTGTTGAGGTAGAACATGTGTCAGTGTTCCCTCAGAACCCCCTCCTGTCAGATCATTCTTTGATCACTTTTACATTTATGATTATTAGGATTAGGATTATTAGGATTTAGGATTCTTCTATGCTCAGAGCTCAGTCTGACTATAGCAGATGTCTCTCAGATAATGCTGTAGCTAAGTTTATGGACCCCGGTCCTACAAGGTGGCAGTGATTAAGCCGTTGCTTAAAGAAACATCACTAGATCCTGATGTATGAGCAAATTATAGGCCAATATCCAACCTTCCTTTTATCTCTAAAGTTCTAGAGAAGGTGGTGGTGACTCAGTTACTGGAGCACCTGCAGAGGAACAGCCTGTTTGAGATGTTTCAGTCAGGCTTTAGAGCTCATCACAGCACAGAAACAGCACTTCTTAAAGTTACTAATGATCTTCTCATAGCTTCAGATCATGGACTGGTCTCTATGCTGGTTCTGCTGGACCTCAGTGCTGCTTTTGATCCAGTTGATCACAGCATCCTGTTACATAGACTGGAACATGTGATTGGGATTAAAGGGACAGCACTAGACTGGTTTAGATCATACTTATCTGATAGATACCAGTTTGTTCATGTCCATGGTGTTCCCTCCTCATACAGTAGGGTTAGCCATGGAGTTCCTCAAGGTTCTGTACTTGGACCAATCCTCTTCACCTTGTACATGCTTCCCTTAGGGAACATTATTCGGCAGCATGGGATAAATTTTCATTGTTATGCTGATGACACTCAGCTTTATTTATCCATGAAACCAGAGGAGACAGAGAAGTTAGTGAAGCTCCAGACCTGTCTTAAAGACATAAAGATGCCTTCAAATTTCCTCCTTCTTAACTCAGGAAAAAGTGAAGTCATGGTGTTTGGTCCTGAACCTCTCAGGGATAGATTAGATCACATGATCACTCTAGATGGTATCTCATTAACATCTAGTTTCTCTGTGAGGAATCTTGGAGTAACTTTTGACCAAAATCTCTCCTTCAACTCAAACATTAAAACAGTCTCTAGAAGTGCCTTTTTTCACTTGAGAAACATCACAAAGATCAAGAAGCTACTGACCCACCGTGGTGCTAAAAAGTTATTCCATGCATTTGTTACTTCCAGGCTGGACTATTCTTTATTTCTAATTCTTTATTATCAGGGTGTCCAAACAACTCTTTAAGAAGCCTCCAGTTGATCCAAAATGCTGCAGCCAGAGTTCTGACAGGTATTGACAAAAGAGATCACATAACTCCTGTAATGGCGTCGCTTCATTGGCTGCCCGTTAAATTTAGAATAATTTTTAAAACCCTTCTTTTGACCTACAAGGTCCTCAGAGGCCTAGCTCCATCCTACCTGGAGGAGCTAGTGACACCTTACCAGCCCAATAGACCGCTCCGCTCTCAGAATGCTGGTCTACTTGTGGTTCCCAGAGTCTCTAGGAGCAGAATGGGGGGCCGAGCATTTAGCTACCAGGCCCCCCTGCTATGGAACCAGCTCCCTGTCCAGGTACGGGAGGCTGACTCCATCCCTACTTTTAAGATCAGACTTAAAACCTTCCTCTTTGAAAAAGCTTATTGTTACTAATTCTGTAGTTCCAGTTACTATCATAGACAGACAAATTATCATACTTAGGGGGTCGTCTAATCGTTAGGTCACATCTTAGCTGTGCTGCTATAGGCCAAGGCTGCCGGGGTCCGGAACCATGATCACCTGACAGGCCTCTGTCACCCCACTGGGTCATGGTTTCCCCTCCTCTCCTCTCCTCTCCTCTCCTCTCCTCTCCTCTCCTCTCCTCTCCTCTCCTCTCTTCTCCTCTCCTCTCCTCTCCTCTCCTCTCCTCTCCTCTCCTCTCCTCTCCTCTCCTCTCCTCTTCTCTCCTCTCCTCTCCTCATCCTCATCAAGCAGACTCGTTATGCTGATTCTTGTGTAGTTTTTCTGCCCCCCCCCCCCCCCCCCCTTCTGTATTCATTTACAGGTATCACCGCCTTCGGAGCTGCATGATGACCTCCGGACCAGCTGTATAAATAGTGTATTTTTGTATGTGTTTCTGTGCTCTGTGCCCGTCCTCTCCCCTCCCCTCCCCTACCCTCTCCTCTCCTCTCCTCTCCTCTCCTCTCCTCCTCTCCTCTCCTCTCCTCTCCTCTCTCTCCTCTCCTCTCCTCTCCTCTCCTCTCCTCTCCTCTCTCCTCCCCTCCCCCTCTCCTCTCCTCTCCTCTCCTCTCCTCTCCTCTCTCCTCTCCTCTCCTCTCCTCTCCTCTCCTGTCCTCTCCCTCTCCTTTTCCCCATCCTACATGAGCCTGGTCCTGCTCCAGGTTTCTTCCTGTTAAAGGGGAGTTTTTCCTGCCACTGTTGCTTGTCTGGGGTCAGGCCCTGGGAGTCAGGAAAGCGCCTTTAAACAACTTTGATTGTAAAAGACGCTATATAAACAAAGACTGATTGATTGATTGATTGGTTAATGGAAAATGTCCTGCCTGAAAACACACATTAACATGTTTTTCCTGTACCCTGTCTCTGTTACGTTAATGTGTAATCCATATACAGTAACTCAGGTTTATATAACACCTCTGCAGCTCAAGGTCACTGCAATGGGAGGTGATCACAGCCAGGTTCATGAAGCACCCCTCAACTGTTCAGAGAATTTGTTTTACTTTCATTTCTGGCAGCAGATTTGAAGGACAAACATTGCTCATATTAAAATGAGAAATTCCCAGTATTACTGCGAAATCCTTGCATTTTAAAATAACTGGAGGGGCTGCACTACTGTCTGCAGATGAAGGCAAAAGCTTTGGAAAAAATGGTGGTTTACACTTCCTCGTTCGTGGTTCTGCACCGTACAAGTGAGCAAGGCTACACGTGTGAGTTGCAGCAAATTTAAAATCACACAGAAGGAGCATACCTACACTCCCTCCAACACACTCTCCAAGAATCCTCTGAGCTCGCTGTCGGACATCTGCAGGCAGGCTACCTCTGGTCAGCAGCTCTGGGTAAAGACATGCTGAGAGAACCTGCAAAGCGCCAACACGCATCCTTTTTAGTCAGAAGGCAACCTGTTGTTTAAATAAACTAAATTCTTGGTTACCTGACGGACAAAGGTGAGAGGCTTCACACCTGCTCTCTGTGGGTCACCTGAGGATACATTTATCACTTGCTGATATGGCTTTTTGGCTCCCTGTGACCACATAGAATTTAAAAGGGATCTTAAAGTTACCATGGAAAGCGGATTATAAATATTCCAAATGTGTTGGTCATTACCTGTCTGAGTTCTTCTGTGATTTGTCTTGCCCGCTTGCAGATCATGAAAAAATCCAGATCTTTCATGTTCTTCACATTTGGGTTGATTTCCTTCAAGCAGAGCATGTTTTATTCCCTCTTTTTCTGTCAGAGATGATGGTGTTGGACTGCGTCTGTATAATATCCTGCAAACCAACTGCCAGATTGCTCATTTGATTCAAGTTAGGAGTTCTAGTTAAAGATGGCAAGTCGCATACGTTTTAACTATGAAGTTGCAGTTAAAGATGACAAGTCGCATACGTATTAACTATGGAGTTGCAGTTTGGGGACGGTCTGCAATTTGCAGCCTTTGTGTTCCATTTTGCCTGCAGAGCTACCAGAGGAAAAGTGCAACGTGACAGGACTCTTTACGCACAGTGCCTTAGCAGAATAAATGCGGAGAATAAAGCAGCACATTCTTTTAAACGTGTTGAGTTTTTCTCGAACAGAAAATTACAGTATAAGTTACACTAAAGTTCAAACTATATATGTGTGTTTTATATATTTTATATATAAGCTGGCGACCTAAGCGGGGTGTACCTACCTAAGCTGAGAATCGGTTACATGATGAATGGATTTTATAAATTTGTGTGTGTGTGTGTGTGTGTGTGTGTGTGTGTGTCGTGTGTGTCTGTGTGTGTGTCTGTGTGTGTGTGTGTTTCACAAATTCACAAATATGCAGAAAATAATCGAAGTGTGCGGTAGCCAATATCGTTGGGTGACAGCGCCCACTAGTGGCACGCAACTGTAAAGCTACAGAAGCACAACGTTACATGGAGCGTAGCAAAAGTCACGTTTATGAACAGGCCCAAACTAAAGGCCCCATATTTACATTTACATTTAGAGATCCATGTACACACCTGCAGGCTTTTTTTTATTTAAAAAACAAAACAAAAACGGATTCTTTCCTTTAACATTTGTGGATCTGATCTACAAACAGAAACTGATATTTATTTTCCAAAATTGTGGATCTGGTTACACACGCGCTCGCGGATCTAAATAAACACTACTTTTGCTACAACATTAGCCCCATATTATTCTTCTGGTTTGCTTTATTCTACTCCTAATCAAAGTTGGCTATAGGTCGGATGTGTCAGTTTCTTTCCGGACCAAAATAGGAGACGTACGCAGGTACTTCCTGTTTTGTTTTTATTCGTTGTGTCTGTGGGTTCGTGTCGATATGGACGAGTTAGCGAAGCTGGGATACGACCAGAACCCATCCAAGAATAAATTTGGCATCCTCAAACACAGGTAGAAATTACAAAGCCAACAGCAGCGCGGTGTCGCTTTAACACCTGAGCTACCGACACCTCCACTCGGGCTCGCGTCATGGCTCTCAGCTCCGGCGGCTGGGCTCCCCCAGCCACGGTCCCAGGATCGTCCCAACAGGCTGCTTGCGGCGGGCCCATACCAACGGCTTGCTGCAGTACCGTTTTAATGTCAGTCCGGGTTTCGGTGTGCCATTCCGGAATCCGACCCCTGTGTCTCCCCGGAGCGGGCAGCGAGGCGCTGCGCCTTCAGCTTAGCATGGACCCGAGCCGGGCCGGAGAGTTCCGACTGGCCCTGCGAGACATGAGCGGAAACCGCAGTGTGGTGAGACCTCACACGAATTCACTGTTGTGCACGGTGGCCTCGTCCTTTACCTGCCGACAGGTCTAAGAACATTGTAGTATCCCCGTTGTTTTAGCTGATAGCGTCTCTCCTGGCGAAAGTGGATTAGAGGCTGAGAAGGGTTTTCATTTTCTGTTTCAGACTTCTGTCAAAGTCACAGGAAAGTGGCTTTTTAACGTTCTTGGGGGGGGGGGGGGGGGATCCTAGAAATGGGCACAGCGATACAACTCATGGGGTCAAATCATAAAAAAATGAAACGATGCAAGAATTGGGGCTGATTGGGCTTAACCAGATGTTACCTTCACATCTGTGACAGCAGTTGTGTGACCATCCCATAACAAATTTGAAGCCCACATGAATTGACTTAAATAATTCCATTGGCCTCCGTGTATTACTGTCAACTTCTGGCTCCAGATGTTGCAGGTGGCTATTTGTTGTGTTTGCTCCCTCTAGATAAATATGAGAAAACACATCATTAATCTAAATATTTAAAGGTTGATTCCATCTGATTTTACCCATTTTAATGAGTGTTGCTGAGCTCATGTGACTCTTTAATCTGTTTTGAACTATTACAGGCCAGGATGTTGTAAAGTTTGCACATAATAGGGATTATCCTTTGGGTATTTGATGGAAGTCAGTGTTTTCTAGTTGTCTTTGTTCCCCCCCCCAGTTCATCGCAGAGTTTGACCTCCGCTCGGTGCAGTACGAGGTGAAATCGCCTCGCTGCCACGAGATGCGTCTCACCGCCCCACCTCACGACTCCATCTCCTTCAACTTCCGCTGCGACCGTGAAGCCGAGGAGTGGGCCACGGTGGTCATGTCGTCTCTTAGAGAGGCTCACAGAGGTCGGTCGGGGGGTGTTATATATGTAGAAATGCATTGTGGGAGCGGGATTCTTAAAGTAAAACAGCAGGAGCTGTGAGGACACTCGGCCAATGAAATTTCTGGGTGTTTATTAGTGGCAAAATGATTGAAACAGGATGCTTGATGATGTTGAAAGCATTTTCATATCAACGTGACTATTCTTTTCTTGCAGTTGCAAATATTAACACGTGTGAACCAGACGGCAAAGCCAGCCACACACCAGCGACCGGCGCTGCGACAGCGGGCACAGCCACGGAGGCGTGGACCCCTCTCTCGCTCCCGCGCACCGGTGAGATCAAACGACGTGTGCAGCAAGTGTTTTAGTCTAAAACAAAAATGCTGGAGTCAGCAAGAACGTCCTGGGTTCAACTCTCCCGGGGGCCTTTCCTTGTGGAGGTTGTATGTCCTCTCGGAGTATGGAGGCTTCCAAAGACATGAACTGTAAATAGACCTGAATGTGGGCACGACCCCGTCCAGAAGGCTGATGGAGGGATGCTCTGGTGTGTGTGTAGCTTACACCTCACCTTGTTGCCTCTTCTTGTGTTTCTACCTGTAGAGGAGCTGTGTTTGGAACTCTCCCGGGCTATCGAAGCCGGCGACACTCAGGCCGCCTCGCAGCACGCGTCCGCGCTGGCTCGGCACAAAGCCGCGTTGAGCGTCCAGCTGTCTGAAAAGAACTACACAGACGGAGAGATCAAGTGAGACACGACGACCCGTCGGAGGTTGTCGGGATGAGCGGTCGCTCACGTTGGTGTTTCTCTTGCAGTTTATCTGTCGTGGTGGAAGACGTCTCCTCGTCCGCCTGCGTCACGGTTAAAGTTTTCCCCTACATGACCGTGGCGGCTCTCAAACAGCAGGTCAGAGTGAACCTCAGTCAGAAGGCGAACGATGGGGGTGGAGGGCGCAGGATTTTCTTCGCTGACTCCCACTGTCCTCCTCAAGGTTTTCTTCGAGTACGGTTTCCATCCTCGCGTCCAGCGCTGGGTGATCGGTCAGTGTTTGTGCACCGAGCCGAGGTCGCTGGCCTCCTACGGGGTGCAGAAGGATGGCGACACGGCGTACCTGTACCTGATCTCTGCCAGACAAGCCCGCATCACCCGCCAGCTGTTCCAGCAGGACCTCGAAGGTGCCCTCCTGGCCCCGCCCATTCCCCCAGGCAATGGCCCCGCCTCCCAAGAATGGAGAGGTTACAGCACTTTGCCCTCGAGGTTAAACCACAGCAGCCAGGGTGCGTTCACCATATGTAAGCATCTCTTGCAGTTTTTGTTCTAAACAGAATTGCTGTTTTGATGCTCGATGAAATCCCAAAGATGAGGACAGGAAGTCGAATGTGGTCGCCGTGGCTTTCAGAATACGTTTTCTGTGTTTTCAGGTAGCACAGCGGGAGGAAGTGACAGACAAAGTGATGTCAAAGATCTGCTCAATATGGAGAATCTTCACCTGAGCGATCACAGCATCAAAGGAAGTAAAACGCAGGTATGTTGGCCCGTTAATGGGCGAACCGATGATCTAATTCTGTGACCCAAACACGAGGAACCTCTGCTAATTTTACCATAATGCTACCGGTATATTTTTGTGTCTCAGCAGACAGAGTGGGCCTGTCCTTCGTGTACTTTCATCAACAAGCCTTCTCGTCCAGGCTGTGAAATCTGTGCGACAGCCAGACCCGACACGCAGGTCCAGCAGGTACCGCAAAACCGCCGCCGTCGCTCTCGTATGATCTGCGACCCCCCAACACTGTCACTGAGTGACCCTTGTCTCTGTCAAAGGAGCGCGGGCGGAGGGAGGACCGGGGGGAGCGCGCTCTGAGCAGCAGCTGACTGCCCATCATTGCCGTTGCCCACATCCATTCACATGCACACAAACGCCGAGTAAAGATGCTAAACCTGTCATGTACATGTTGACCCGTTACTCACACAAAGACTGTAAAGTGCACTGAGAGTCCTCTGACAGCTGGCCAGCTGCTGAAGACGTTTGAAGCACTGTAGCACGACGCAGAATGGCGCCCCCCTGTGGCTCAGACGACCAACTGCAGACAGAGAGCGGAGTTTGGCCTGACCTCTTTGTTATTTATTTCACAAAGTGTGTGAGGTGTGAGCAACACACATGGCCTGATGTTTGTTAGTGTTTGCTTCTTTGCAATGGAAGATGAGCGGACCTTCACAGCTTGGTAGCAGTGCCTGGTTTTGTTTGTTAGCCATCTGCTGGTGCCATTACTAATGTTCAAACTCAGAAGATGCTGCGTTTACAGTTGTCAAGTGCTTTTATTTTTTTTTATATTGTAGTAAGTGTATTGTTTTAAAGAGTCATTGAATAATTGTACATTTTACCAGGTGATCCGAGTACCCGATTCTTTGAGCTGTGACAGCAAAGGAATGATTTTCAGTACACAATATTGTAAAAAAAGAAAAGAAATCATCAGCATAATAAACGTAACAGAATCAAATACATCTATTTTGATTTCTTTGAATTAAAATACTGTTCAGAATCCAAAAGATAAAACTGCTAATTTTGCATTGCCTTTGAAATTATTTTATTACATGTTAATTTTAAGTGTTCTGAAAGGATTGTGAAACAGCGCCATCTGCTGGACGTAAACTGCAAAACAATGCTGTTGAACAAAGATTGATTTGGATAAACAAGGCTCAGGATGGTGGCGGTGGTGGCGCAGTGTGTAAGGGACTGGGCTGAGAAGCAGAAGGTTGCTGGTTCAAGACCCAGCTAAGACAACCACAAAGAACATGCCCCAGCAGGCAACCCACCCACATCCATGACATCCTCCCAGCCAAGATCCACCACAGCAACATGGCTGGGATGGCCAGCCTTTTAAGTCATGATTGACTCTCAGTGGCAGCATTAACCTGACTGTGAGAAAATGACATCATTGCTTGATGGGTGTAGAGCACTTTGCTTATGACCTAATGTCACCTTAGCGATCCACCCAATACCAGAATGTTACTACCTCAGATGTTCCAGTCAGGAACTCATGTTCAGTGTCATCTGGCAGGCTCAACTCCAGCCAATAGATGAAGGAGAAGCCTGTAATTAACATGTCAAAGAGCTCCTACTCAGGTGACAGGTGTCCTTTACCACTTTATTTTCCAATTTTAGCATTGATGAGTTAACCAATAGCAAAACTCAAACTTAAATAGATGTTAATAAATATACCCCAGAAGCAGCAAATCAGAGATTGGAAGTGTGTAGAGATGTTCAACACAGCTACCAGGTACACTTGTAATTTGGAACATTATAACAATGGGTAATGGGTCACCAAAACCACTCAAGGTTAAATACTCACCCCATTTGGGGTAAAAGGTGACACAACAGAACAATAGCAAAAATCTAAATTCTAAAAATCATTCCCACTTTGGTTTGCTAATTTGTTCCTTAACAGGGGAGACAATAACCAACATGCTGGTTCATGTTTTAGGTTACAGACAATTAATGTTTGTTAAATGTGACCAGTTGGTACATTTACATTATGTGAGGTTGTAAATTAAATTGTATGTGTGATGAAATTTGAGGCCCCAACCTCTCTATCTTCTAATTCAGCATTTATAAATATGAAATAAACACACCTCCAAGAACATGTATCCAAAAAAAAGTACAAAAATAGTGGATGCACGACAAACAGCTGCAGTTGTACAGGAATTTTACACGACAATGCAGAGTTGTTGCAGCCATACCTTCACCTTCACGCATAAAAAACAAGCAGCGCTGCACCAGATAAAGAAAATCACAATGAAATTAAGTTAAACAGTTAAACAGCAAAAAAACACAGCCATTAGTCTCTCTCCATGTAATTGACAGCACAAAGCATTCCATACTGCATAATTTATGTAGAAAACCAGACTTTTATCCACTCGAGTAATTATTAAATCCTTGGAACTGAAAATGAAGACAGCTAAATGTCCCAAAAAGGCAGCCATTGCATTGTTTGCAAGTGTTTGCAATTTGTTTCTCTGCTGTTCTCATTGGCGTCAGGAAAAGAGAGACCTGAGAAGGGACGTTACACCCGAGAAAGGCCTCAGTAGTTCTGTGGGAGCTGCTTCTATTTCCAGAAGAGGATATTCCAAAAAAGCAGCCAGCAGGGATAGACCAGCAGGGCGATCAGTGGGAAAACCAAAGATCCGTACAGGAAGTGGTCCAGGATCCCCTGTGAGATGACCGACAGGTAGAGCAACCAGCCTTCCTGGAAAGTGACTGGCATTTCCTGCAGTTCTTGGAAGAAAAAGACAGAAAAGAGGAGTGTGCAGGCTGGGCTGAGGATGACTAAGGTGAAGGCTGTCAGGACCCTGAAGAGAGAAGACAGAAGTAAGTCTAATGCTTGGCAGCAGAGGGCTGAAACAGCCCGGGAGGGCGTGGCTTACTTAGGGCGGTGTGGTGTGACGAGGACGGCCGCCGGCACCAGGGTGAGAGCCAGGATGAAGCCCAGGGAGAAGTTGATGAGGGCGGTGCAGCCCAGCAGCACAGCCAGGTACAGCACAGCCACCAGCTTCAGGACTCTCCAGCCCTGCTCCGTCCCCTCTCCTGTCAGGAGCCTTTAACACAGCACCACAATCAGCTCCTCACCGTCTCTGCCATCTCTGAAGCAACCGCAACCCCCCGAGACGAGCAGTGTAGCTACCGGTGTGTGTTGTGGGGCAAAGCCAGGCCCGCGGTGTAAACGGCGATGGCCGTCAGCACCACGGCCTCGGTCTCAGACACGGGGAAGTGCTCCACGGCGATCTCCTGGAAGCGAGTCGGCAGGGCGTAGAGCGCCGCTCCGGTCAGGTGGCTGATGACCAGAGGGGTCAACACCGACAACACGCCAGGGCTGGACACCTGTCGGGGAGCACAACTTGTTCACCTCGTTTGACAGTTCACACCTTATCGACCATCGGTAGTTTTAAACCAACCGGCTCAGCGTCTGTGACGCCGTCTTCTGTTGTGGTGGGAGGAGCTGAAAGTTGAACCCACAGATCTAAGGCCTGCGTCGCCGTCAAGGGTCAAACCGGCAGCCAGCTCAACGTGTGTCACCACAGGCTGACAGATATTTACGCTTATACAGTATTTTTCTAATTACCTCCAAGTGAAAAATGCGGAAGGATACACGAAGCAGCAGGATGACGGTGAGGAGGCCGAAGGCCGGCATGTAATACCCGATGGAGACGAAGTGAGAGAGGGATGGCAAGAGGTAAAAGAAGTAGGACTGGTGCAGGCGCTCCAGGAGGTTATTCAGTTTACGATACATTCCCTCCAGCAGCCTAGATGATGTCCACAAATACAAATAAAGCACTTTAAAAAACCCAGCAGGGACTATTTTATCAATAATAAAGGTGGAGCAGCTCAGACCTGCCGATGGTGGTGGCGTCAGTCTTGTACTGGCGGAAGCTGTTGACGCCCTTGACGGTGGCCGCCTCGATGTGATATCGAAGGAAAAGGCCGTGATCTCCCCACGGGCGCCCGCTGGCTTGCTTCATCACCATCATCATCAGAGTCTGGATGGAATGGCTGTATCCTGACACGCTGTCCCAGTCGTTCCTCTGCAGCTGCACAATCACCCACCAACAGCAGGGTTAAAAGCTAGCATTTACCAGCAGCTGCCTCTAGAAAACCTCATCACAAGCCTTCACCTTCCCCTGGATGGTGCACAGGATTCCAATCTTTTGGCAGAAAGCATAGAACAGGTTGGCTAAATCCAGATTTGGGAGCTGTCCGTTGAGGCCTTCCAGAACCAGATCCATGCTTGTAATGACATCAGTGCTAAGCTCCAGAGTTAATGCCGCCTGGATGGAGCCGCCACGGCCTTGAAGGGGAGACCAGTCCATCCCTGAAGAAGAAGAACAGTTAGCAGAAACGCCTGTGTGCGACCTTTAAGCCTCATGCTTGTGACTACCTGTCGTGTTGGTGTGGTGATAGCCTTCCAGCCAAGCCTGCATTCCAATCAGATCGTGCTCATTAACAAGGAAGATGATGTCTTTAGCCCAGAAAATCTGGCCTGTTGAGAAACATCAAAACAACAAATGTTGCAGCAACAGCGTTCCACTGGCGCAGATGGCCCTGACTCCGCTACTCACTCCTGAAGTACTGCGCCAAGCCCAGGAGCAGCCCCACCGCTTGGTTGTTTTGGTCTCCCGGACTACAGGGGGCGCTCAGCACCAGAGCTTCAGTCCTTGGAGCTCTGGGGGCCCGAAGAATGCCATATACGTTTGTCCCCTTAACCATCTGAAAAGGACGGTGACAGAAGCCCAAACAGTATAAAGTTGGGAATATGAACTATCTACATCCTAGAACATTTATAACATCATTTAAACTCACATATCTTTCTTTGTTTTCATCAGGGAACGGCAGTGTGCGAGAAAATCTCTGGGTGAAGACCTCCAAGCCTCGATCCTGCATGGTTTTTACCAACCAATCCACTGGCATCCCACTGCAAAGTATATCAAGAGGAAATGACATTTAAATCTGATCATAACCACCTCTATTATAACAGCTATTTCTGTTATCTGATCTGCATACACTTTGCATACATATTGTGTCTTTGTGCTTCTTACCCTACTTTCTTCTTATGAGCTGAAAACTCTTTGCCCGAGGCCAGAGCCCTCTCCCCTGCAGGGAAGCGCTCCTCCACCATGGTGGAACCCATGGCGTTCTCTGACATGTACGTCCGCAGGGTGAACGGCTCAAAAGCTAACCCCATGAACCAGGCTACACCCGCTAAGTAGCAGACAACACTGCAGAATACAGGAGACAAATCAGAAGCAAAAAATGTCATGTAAAAAAAACCCCTGCAATTATAGGCGTCGTTTAAGAATATCCATCTTGTCATGATTGTCAACTTACGAGATGGGGGTATTTAGGCGAACCAGAAGGCTGATCAGAGCCCTTCTTCTGTTTGGGTCAGACAGGAGCCCCATGTTGTCCTTTGAAATACCGGTCCCTGAAGGCATCATACATTCACTTCAAATATGATATTACATGGCCAGCTAATGTTAATTCTGCATTTACATATAACGTCCATTTTATTATCTACTTATGCAAGTAGACACAAGCAAGATACTGTATACTTTCTTTTGCACCACTCTTGAGTTTTGTCACCCATTGAACAGTATCTATTGACTGCTGATTAGCTAGCTGCTAATCAGCTACCGATTCGCCTTGCCTTTGGCTGCGTGATATTCAAAATGATAGACTTCGGTAAAAGTGATTATAATTTAATTTTATGTGGCATTCATGTCCAATGAATTAATTTTAAAGGCTAAAAAGGCAAACCTTTCTCCAGAGTGCGACTCTCATCCACCTGCAATGGTGGCGTTAATTCAGTGTCAGTACATACTGCTAGGTTTGAGGCAGGCTCCGCCTTCTTCCGGGTACGTCACTTCCTCACCACAGGTCCAGTCACTACTATATGTGAGGCCCGACGATACATTTTTGAAACGATTGATGACAATGATTAAATCAAATTACAGAAATGCATGTAAAACACACATGTAACAAACGCATCCACTTAAAAAGTTTTTTTTTTTAAAAAAAAAGGTGTTTATTTGATCGAGTTGTCTTTTTTAAAAGCCAGTAAGACAGAATTTAGGGAAATGTGAGCATCGTGTTCTTAAACATTACCAAAAGATTTCTTATCTACCAAAATCAATTGAAAGGTACTCTCAAAAGCCAATGAGTCCTATATTCAATATAAATGATCATTTTCCTTGGATGATAAAGGGAAATAGGTCCCACAGACTTAAACACCATACAAGAGTTAATACATGTAACGAAAAATCTAATTTACACTTTCAAATGATATATGACCAATAATTCATAACTAAATGAAAAATAAAAACGTCAACAGCCTAGATATTTGATTTTTTTTTAAATCGATTAATGTGCAAACTTAAAATCGTCAGTAGAGATGTAATGAAGTATATTACAAAGAAAAGTAAGTTAATGTATATGAAAAATGTATCTGAAATAACTATTAAGAACGTATCCAGGAAGAAGGCGGACTTTGCCTCAAACCTCGCAGTACAGCACAGTAGCCGATAACATAGTTCCTCATTTTTTGTTCCTCGTTTCCCTGGGAATATTAAGACGACGGACCAACTTCCGGAAGACGTTAAAACAGGATGGTAATGCATTTCAGGGATATGAGAAAGAATTAATAGTGCAAGACTAAATTGTATTGTTTTGTATAGGATTTCTCTTCAATATTAAATTACATTTACTTATTTGAAATACCATCTTCATATTCTCAACTGTAAGACTATTATGCAACTTCTCACATAGATGGGAAAAAAAGTGTTGAGATTTTATTTTGTTGACTGTGCAAATGTGTAACTGATATGAACAATAAAAAAAAGCTGTTATGACTTATCTACATAGAGTCCAAACATATTCCCATCCTCCAGCCAAAAACACAGTCCATTCTTAATCTCTGGCGAGCATAGAAGCTTCCTGGAGGTGTTGTCTCACCACTTCATCCAGCACCTTACTAACACCTTTACATGCTGTCATGGCAGCTTCCATCAGAGCATCCAAGTTGTCCTGATGTAGTCTGGCATCCATCTGGACCAGAGCAATTTGACTGCTTCTGGGCAACAATGCTAGCCCAAGAGAACTCACTCCTCCGCCCTCTTCTGCATAGCAAAGGTCAGCGAGAGGCGTCTCGTCCACAAATCCGACAGTGCAGGCGCAGACGTAGTCTCTCATGGGGATGCCGGCATCTATCACCGCTAGAGTGGCAGCATTTACACACACACTGTAGTTGCCTCCATCTGACTGCAGAATCTGAAAACAAGAAGAATTTCTAAAAGTCAGACATAATAAAACGGCTTTTTTAACCCCATAATGGTGATCCCGCCGGTTAACACGTGAGAACCACGTCACTGAACATGAACCTTGACATAGATGTCGATCTGAGAGCGTGGAAACAGCTGGGTCATGACAGCAGCTTCAAAAGTCTGTTTCAGATGGAGGCTCATCTCTGTAGACTTGCGGTCCCCGTGAGGTCTCCTCTTCCTCTCGGCTGTGCTGAAGGTGGCCATGCTGTACTGGCAGTTGATAACAGCTCGATCATGCCGAGTTCGGCTGCGAGAGCCCCGCATCTAGGGGGCGACACAATTAAAGGGGCATTAAAAATAGGGTGACTGACTGACAGCTCCTCATTTAACGGACAACCTCACAACAAGGTGTCCGACCGTCCCATTTGAGGAAGACATCATTTGTATTTAAAAACAGTCGATAATGTAGAACCCCGAAACAAACTCATCCCGCTGTATTTTCATAATAGTTTCATTCTAGACTTAAAACAGCTACAATAGCGTCAGTAAAACTGACACACGCACATTGTTAAATATTGTAAATAAGATAAAAGTTCTGCGTCTATTTACACGACATCGATAAGCTTCGAACATCCGCCTTTGCTACTTACTTCATGGGGGCCGTAAACGACGGCCAGAACCTTCGTGTTCCCCTGCTCTAAATACGCAGACCCGTCAGCCTGGGCGAACACTCCCATGCGGGCCTGGATTTTGCGCAGCTCCGTAGCTTTTCTTCCATCTATGCGGTAACCCTGGTCAGATAGTAGCTCCAGACCCGCCATATTCTCAAATCTTGGAAGGATGAAGCGCAACGCAAACCTGCCCACGTGCCCACCGTAAGACTACAATTCCCAGAAACCATATTCAAGTCGGACTACAGCAAACCAAGAGGTCCAAAATTCATATCGCCGCAAACATGGCTTTTACTCGTAGCATTAAAATTCGTTTGAGTCTTTAAAATTAGTGTTAAATTGATTTTTATCGTCACGAATTATCAATGTATATTAATTTTGAAAGCTTCTGGTTCTGTGACATTATACTTTGTGGCGTTTTCCATACAACCGTCTTAAACTGCATGGAGAGAAACAAAACTTCAGCACTTTTAAAAATAAAATTTATTAGCATCTCTAATGTGTATAAATAAAAACATATATGAAACCATGTATAGATGTATGATGTAACAAGTTTAACAATAACAGGGTTACATGTGATACAAAGGATCAGTCTTTATTTTAGCCAGTGCATTGTGAGGACATCTGTACCTTGAAATCAAGCTTTCAAATATGCATACCTATAAGTTGCAAATCTACATTCTTCAATAGGAACGAAACAAAGAAGTCAGTTGGGAACAAATAGTGAGTGTAGTAAATATGCACTTTTTAAAATATCTTCAATTGAACACATTAGAAATTCTGTACTAATTTGCTGCGGCATGACGCCACAACACATTTGACCCTCTGACTACATCACACCCAGTAATAATCCTAAAAAGGATTTCACGCTCTTCATTTATTCAAGTCACTCTGTTCACCAAATTCAGAGGAATCTGAGGACCTGAAACCTAGGGACAATAGACACAGCGACAAAATTGTAGAATACCAAATATTTTTCTTTTCATATGACTAAAATATCCATAAAGGATCAAACAAAACAACTTGATTTGCATTTTGCTAATGTAACAATGATTTCCTTTCCCCCCTCCCACGATAGCTGCTGTGCCTGGGTCAGAATACCAAAAAGCCTGTGAATGGATGCGTCTGTCAGGACTGAGGACTGCAGGCAAAATTTTAGAATAAAATTTAAAAAAAAAAACCCAAACAACTGAAACAACCTCTCTTCTTGTGCCGTCCAATGATCTCTATTTGGTCATGCTTTTAACACTCAACAGGATTCTCACGAAACTGACAGATATGCACATCGAGTAATGCTACCTTTGAAAGCTGGCCAGAATTTTTACTATAGCCAACATTGGGTGGATTTGTAACAGACCGTTAAATGTACACCGACGATGACTAGAAGAAATAGTCTACAACGCCCATCAGTCTGCAACAGACAAACCAGTTATGTGTGGACTATTACTGGCCATTGTCTCATACGTTGAGAAAAGTATAAGGGGTAACATCCAAGACTAAATGCTTCAAAGTAAAAAAGAAAAAGAATGTGGGTAAGTACACAAAATAAAGAGGTGTGTCTGCTTTAATATGCAGGTGTGTGTGTGATAGTGAGAGGTTATCGGCACCCAAGGATCATGGCAACCTCATTCAGCATTACGGAATGAAGTGACTATGTAGCACATCTGAAAAACGATGGTCTCTGCTCCATCCCAAGTCTTTAGAAGAGTGCAAAGATCCCCCTTTTTTCCCTGATATATCCATGTTCTCGCATCCTAAAACTCTGCAAATTCCTTTGCACACTTTTCCGTTAAAGAAACGCGGATTTCCTCTTCTTCGTAGTCGTCGAAGTTGCTGGTGTCGCCCGGGCCTCTGCACTTTGGTATGAAGGGGGCTTCCACCTGCCGAAACAGGAGATATATACGTATTTAAACATGTAGAATTCTTTTCATGTCGACAATGACAATCAAAAAGACACCCAGGAATAGTGGGAAGGCAATTATTTCTCACTAAACAAAGAACTTCCAAAACCTTGAAAACACCCTGACAGCAATAATAAAACAGCAGCCACTAGAAATCAGGCTGCTAAAATACACAAATACATAATATACAAATAATTTGATGGTTTTGTGGCGGAAGAATGAATATTTTGTTCAATAAATGTGTCGAAACTCACGGTTTTACTTCCGTTGTCATTTTTTACTGTATGTTTCAGCATGCGCCTAATAATACGGTGCGCCTTATGTATGTTTTAAATACAGAAATGGCACCCATAACTAAGACTGCGCCTTTTAATACAGTGCGCCTTATGGTCGTGAAAATACGGTACCTGAAACTGCCCTCTGCACCTGAAACTGCCCTCTGCACCTGAAACTGCCCTCTCACCCCGTAACAACATGGACGCTTTAACTGAAGCTGCCTTTTTATCCTCCCTCCTTGTTCGAGACATCTCGTTGCCGTCGTCCCTCATGAGCTTTTTCCCCTCAGATTAAAACTTGTAGCGCCGATAAATGTCAGCGGTGGCGCCACAACCCGTACTGTCGTTAAACAACTCTCTCTAATGACTTTGTCATTAAGGAGCAGGATCGTCTTTAAAAAGCCTCGAACATCAGCACAGTCTAGGAGGACATTAAAGGAAGAGCATCTCACTTAGCTCAAAGGCTCCGATTTTTTTAAAAGCAGGAACTGTAAACACCATTCCACACAGCGTGGGGGGGGGGGGTAATTAAATTAAACACAATCAGCAGACCAATGAACCTCAAGCCTGAGGTGAACATCTGCTTTGAGCGTGGAGCTCGAGAAAAACAGGAACACTCAGGCAAAGAACATATGTGGAAATTATCCGGTAAATAATAGGAAATTGGAGATTTGGAGCACTTGAATCTGCAACGAACCAATGTCCTTCTGTTTACAGTAGCGAGGGTGTTCCTGCACTCGCCTTTCTCTCGTAGATGGCGATCCAGTCTGTCGTGGCGAACCACTTGTGGCCCTTGATGTCGTTGACGCCGTTCTTCAGGTTGCCGTAGCGTTTCGTCAGGTCGACCTGCAGCAGGTTCCGCAGCAGGTCCTTCAGGTCGGAGCTGAAGTGAGAGGGGAACCGCACCTGCGCGGGAGAGCAAACGCCTACGTCGGCTTCTGAAGGCAAACACGTAGCCACGCATCCACAACCACACCTGCTTACCTTCCCGGACACAATCTTCTCGTAGATCTGGATGGGTTGATCTGCAAAGAACGGAGGGTAGCCAGCCGCCATTTCATAGATGAGGACTCCCAGCGCCCACCAGTCCACAGCTTTGTTATAGCCCTACCGGGATTCAAACAACGTATTTACAAGGACCACTTAGGACTGCTGCTCTGCTTCATGTGCCACTGCAGCTAGCTTTAGCAATCCATGAAACAAATCCATAAACATACTTTGCTGAGGATGATTTCTGGTGCCAGGTATTCTGGCGTCCCACACAACGTCCAGGTCCTGCCTTTAACCCGCTTGGCGAAGCCAAAGTCTGTCACCTGGAAGTGAGGCGGCAGCCGTGAGTGGGCGCGGAGTGGGCGCAGCGGCGTTACTTATTCATGGGGCGACGCCTCACCTGGATGTATCCGTGATGGTCGATGAGGAGATTCTCAGGTTTCAGATCTCTGTATATGAGATCTAATGAATGGAGGTACTCAAACGTCAGCACTATCTGGGCGGCGTAAAACCGCGCGTGTGGTTCGCTGTGGAGGAGGACAGGAAGTGATGAAGATACATCCACCGGTGTTAGGATACGTGCCGAGGGCCACGCTCACCTGAACCGTCCGATTCGTCTTAGGTGTGAGAACATCTCTCCTCCGGGGACGTACTCCATCACCATATAAAGATTAGAGTTGTCCTGCAAAAAGATGAATTTTAAAATGGACATTAGAAAATAAACAAGTAACTCATGAAAAATGAACTAAAAAAAACCTCAATTTTACCTTAAACGCATACTCAAGTCTGACGAGAAAAGGGAAGCTCACTGCCTGTAATATCCTCTTCTCGTTTAAAGTGTGTTCTATTTGTTTCAGTTTCACCACCTGACAGATAAAGAGATAAGGTGACCTTGTCAAGCCAATCTCACGCTGTAGCAACAGAGATAAGAGACACAGGAAGGACAGCTACAACTTATTTATGAGCACATATGAACACCCTAAGAAGACAAAGTTGGATCTCTTTTTTTAAGCCAGATGAAACATTTTATGCTGACGTCCGCTGTCTTAGCATGTATAGTATAAAACTGTGCCGCCTGATTACGCCACAGATTCCTCAGTATTTGGATAAGAAAATAGTGGGAAAAAGGGCCAAAGAAGTGTCAGAAATGGGATATTATTTGACCCAGGATGGTGGATGTGAGCTCTCACTGACCTTCTGCTTGTCCAATATTTTCATGGCAAAGTATTGCTCTGTTCCTTTGTGTTTCACCAACATAACTCTTCCGAACGAGCCGGTGCCCAGCGTTTTTAATCTGTCAAAGTCATCTAGGCATGTTGTGCTCTGCAGAATAAAACAGCCCGTTAGCTTTGAACGATTGCTAGCTTCCATCTCAATGTTGAGGTTTTATTCCACCGACCTGTGGCGGGCATTCCCATTTCCGTAAGAAATCTTCTTTGGCTTTGGCTAGAAACTCTTTAACTAAAACAAGGAGAAACACAGAGCTAATTAGCACCAAAGAATATTACAGGTAATCATTTCAAACGATCATTAGGTTAAACTGGCAAGACCACAGGGGGAAAATGTGGGAAGTGAAAATTACAACACAAGTACTAAAGGAGAAAAATGTATCCACTCTCATCTGGATATAAATTAAAGAGGATGTTAAAATAAGGGAGGAAGCACAGAAACACAGATAACAACCACAAAGACAGGCAGATAAGTGACACATGCCAAGCTACACATTCAAGGTTCTTTAATTTCGTCAAACTATTGAAATAAGGAAGGGGGGGAAACAAGACCCGGGATTAGAGGGCGGAGGGTTTTCCGAGCATCTTGCCATCACTTTACACATCAAGGAAAAGGCTAATAAACACAGCTTTAAAATAAAGTTAAGCAAAGACAAACCAATGTTTGGGAAATCCAGATTGAGAGAACGTGAATAACAAAAAAACAAAAAAAAACACAAGCTCATTAAAGAGAAAAGCACGGAACAACAGCAAGCACGTGTGACGGGGCGTCGCGGCGAGACCGCCGTGGATCCGCCGTTCTGCGAGCGTACCGAAGGTCTCTACTCAACACGGAGGTTCACCCACATGTACGGTGATGAGACGGAGGAGAAGACAGAGAGAAAGAGAGAGTTCATGTAGAACACGTCAACAAGCATGAGTGAACAAAAGCAACGGAATGTAAACACACTTGACATTCAAACAGAAACTTTAGTGTTGCGTTCAGGGACCCACTAAAAATGGAGCCTTCAAAAACCTGCAGCGGATGACCAGGATGGAGCGTTTCCATAGTTACGGTCATAAATCTCGCACAAGTCCGTGGCCGCATCGTGACACGGCGCCCTTTTTTTTTTTTTAGGAAATTTCAAAATTTGCATCATTTCAGCAGCCCTTTCCTGGAAAATAAAATCCGCCCGGTGAGGCGTTTATGTCTCAGCTTCTCCATTCGCTCAACCTTTATCAGTTTTCCCACAACCTTTGCTTCCACATTTAGCACCTGACGAGGGGGGAAATAAAACACAATACACACTCCCGGCCTAATAAAATAGGTGTCATGACAGCAGCTGCTTTGTCTGGCTGCTCCAGAGCAACATTCCATCTGTTCCAGCTCGTGACGGCGGCTATATACAGTAAACACACGCCCGCCGGTTCGTACGCAGCCTTGCAGGTAACCGGGTCATCTCTTTAGGGCGGCCAGACCGCGGGCACATCTCCAGCTCCGGGCGTCGTGTCACCTTAATGGGTTTAACGGTGAGCTGCAAGATGTAAGGATCATAGTAACACTCGGAATGCTGGGCAGCATGGGAACGATGAGCGATCCGATGGGCTCAGACCGAGTGTCTGGTGTTTGGCGCAGCTTATTGCTCCTGTGCGCTCTCTAATAACGAGTGGATCTATCTGGGAGGAACAGGACGCCAGGTGGAACCACCAGGAATCCCTGCAGCCGTCCACAAACACCCGGAGCGGTGGCGTCTACGGCCAGGCCGGTGGTAAACGTGCACGCTCCCTGATGACAGGATGTGCAGCATCAAAGTATAGATGCACAAAGACACGCTGGCCCGGGCCCGGTTACGTCAAACCTTTCAAAGCTTGTAATACCCCTTATCCTCTGACGAAGGTCCGATGACAAGCTGCCCCAGTCAACCACGAGCTCAGTGTGCCAAGGGAGCCTTGATAGACCTTCAGATTAACCCAGCACAAACAATTTGAGTGTGTGTGTGGACCTGTGTGTGTGTGTGCATCTGGGGAGACGGTAGTAGGTCCCGGTTTTATGAATGGAAAGAGGGCATTTGTCATTTCTTGGCCTTATTTGGTCACAGGGTTTGTGCAGAGGGAAGATTTTGTTTATGCAGCCCAGAATAAAATGTGGCCGCCACAGACGTCCGAGCTCCCCCTCCAAGCCAAACCTATCGCCTATTTATAACAATTCCTCACAGGTTTGGGGTTTATTGCTGCAGATTTCAGGCCGTCAGCGGGGTCCGTGTGACAGCTAGCCCGAAGGTGCGGCTGGACACAGACCCGCATCCTGGTTGGGCTTCAGCCGAGCAGGCTGGGAGAGGTAACACCAGTCCATCTAAAGGGACTGGTAGACATTCCCCGAGGCTGCAGGCCACGGCCAACTGTGTGCATGAGCAGGCCCGCACGGCTACCTCCATCAAGAGGCAATGAAATTACCAGGGCCTTCTGAGGGCTAATCCCACCCGTCCGGGCTAAAGTTAGCAGGCCAGCCTGTCACCGAGGCTGGCCCCCCTGATGCACCTATGACCTGCATGCAAACATCTCTGCAGCCTGCAGCATTCCACCCGCGGGTCATTTCTTGATAAGGATGGCTCGGGGGTGTATTTAATAGCTTCTCCATGACGGTGAACACTGTCAACATTCCTCCCCGCCGCCTTGTTGGCAGCGAAAACACCAGATTCTTCCTGCTCCGCGCTAACGTTTCCAGGCCTTTGGCCAGATCCCGTGCAAATCTACAAAAACAAGCCTATCTTGATACGTTTGGATAAGAGTGAAGTCTTGGCAGCGTCGCTGGGATGCCAGTGCGAGGGATGGACGCCCGGCCCACCCCTGCTTCGCTGTTAGCCGCCAGCTAGGCGCGTCGGGAGCGCTGGAAGAGGCTAGCTGTGCGCGTCAAAGGGGGGGAAATCGTTCAATAGCAGCCCAATAAAGCGGAGCAGAAAGGCCAGCCGGACTCACCGCTCTCTAGCTCGTTGCCCTTCTTTGCTGTGGCAGCGTTCCCCATGGTGTGGAAGACACGGCGTCAGACGGAGAGATGGCGCTGGCTAGCTAACCTTCCCGCAGCTGCTGCCCCGGAGCTCCTGAAATATGTCAACCGCGCACTGGGAGAAATGTCCAAACGCGCAGAAATCAAGTCCGCTGTCCCTTCCGCCGACCCCTCTCTGCTGAGAAAGCTCTCGGCTCCCGTTAGTTCCCAGGTGTCGGTGTGGCGGACATGAAGCTAGCGGTCACTGGTGGTGGGACTAAGCCGCTGCTGCTCCCCCCCCTCAACCCTCCACACTCGGCTGCATTCACGGCATGGTTCGGATCCGGATTGGCCAGAGATGTTTGTGAGCAGATAAAACACTCGCCTCTCGCGTTTGTTTCGGGTTCTTTTTTTAAACTTCGATGCATCACAGATACGAGACAAACACTCGAGCAGATCTAACTTGTGCTGGAATGTGCACGACCTGTCAGATTGGAGACGAATGTTCGCTTATGATGCAGATCTGCTGCTCAAATATCCCCCAAATACGCTTATTAATCAAGTTCAAGTGACATTTGCCCCCTTTGGGACATTTATTCCGTTCTTAAATATTGGAGTCTTTTACACTCATTAAGTTATTTATTTCCCACTTCAGGTTTCTTGGCTTTTTATATCAAAATTGTGCAGTAAAGATGCAACAAGCTGTGGCTGGATGCCATAACTGGAGCCAGGAGTCTATCATGACAATACATATTTACTTGTCTCTGCGGGCACGCCAAAAGAATGTGCACGTCTACATACTTTGCATGAGGTTCATGTCTGTCCTGCTACCAGCAGGCCCGCATTCATCATCATCATCATCATTAATGCATTTTGGGGAATAAAGGTGGGATAATCAAATGTTCAGGGTCCTAGAAAGATTCTGGTGCACCAATGTTTTTTTTTAAATTGAAGACACCTTACAGTAAAGTTTGATTAAAGAAGTTGTGTTGTTTTATTTTGGTCTGCCAATGACCTCTTCTCTTTCTCGAAGCTGACAACCAGTTTATTTTCCCCTCAAAGACGTAAAAATCTCGACACCTCTGAGTTGGAAAACCTTAAGCAACATGCAGGATCCAGCAGCAACAGACACTTCCTAAACAAGGATGAATTCAATTAAATCAGTCAAAATCAAAATGGGAAAAGGCTCAAACAGGAAGTTGCTGAAAGGTGTATTGATGGTTTCGGTGCAACTGTACACCCCCGTGGTTCCAGAAGTGTAGACTTAATAACTTAAAGATTCAGCATGTGCCAAACCCACAAAGATTGCATTTGTAGAGAAACCACAATGTGGGGTAAAAAAGCTGCACGGTCGCCTCGGAGCGAGGAGGTTTGGGGTTCGATCCCAGCCCTGGTTCCTCCCACAGTCCAAGGACACGCGCACGAGGTCGCCCAGATGCCGACAGTACAGGTTAAACTGGTTTTCTTGGGCCAGTGTCAGTGGGGGCTGGTGTATTAATCACAAGCTGTGGTTGTCATAGAGAAGTTAAGAGCTTCTGGACTAATGGCACAATGCTCTCAGTCATGTGAGATGCCACGGTTGAACTATCGTCCATGTGTCAGTAGGGTGGATCCCCGCATGCTCGAGCCTGGAGCCAGCTGACACATCTTGATAAGGTGTCCGATCGGTGTTTCCTGTTTGAATGCAGGCCCACTGCGCAGCCTTATCTCCTCTGTGGGTTGGTCACGAAACCTGCTGATAGCAACTGTGCAAAACGCTGAAAACACGAGAGTAAAGGCAACATATGTGTGGTTTCATTAGATCGGATCAAACATCACGAAAAGATGGAGCAAAGTTTAATAACATCATCTGCCAGTGAGACCCAGTATAAAGGAGTCATCAAACATGCAGCTGGTCTTTTTTAATGCAGCTTTATACTTTTTATTACTTTAATTATCCAGCTCCAGGTCAAGACCGGCTCTGTTGCCACACTACAACAGTACACTAAATCCCAATTTCCCCTTCTGCAGGATGCCAGATGCTCATGCAGCTGGGTCCCATGGCCCAGTCACATGTACTCTGCCCCACACTCCATCCCCTGGTCTGGGAAAAGGACTAGAAGGTGCACTTAAGTCCTTGACTAAGTCCATTATGGGGGTCTTCTTCAGCCAAAACCGTCATTTCCTTCCCGTAATTCACCTTTACCAGAACCTCACAGGGGTAAAACTGCGCCCGACGGAACATTACACAAAGATAACCCACAGTGTTCACATCTACCACATTTTAATAGATTATTTTAATTAGGAACTTTTAAAAAAAAATCAGTAGGTATGAGCATAAGTAGTTGGGCTGAGATAGCGCTTTTGTCCACGAGGGGGCAGCAGATCTCCGCTTCGCACCCAGTTCCGTGGCGTTCCTGCCCTGACTGGAGTCACGGGGGCTTGATTCAATAAAACCTTATTGAATTTATCAGTTCATTGTGGTAACTTATTCCTGATTTAGCTCAGTTTGACTGATGTGAGCGTGTTGGTTGTCTGCCGGGTTAATTTTAGATTTTTGTGCTCAGTAACACGTTTGATGACAAGCATGTGATTGTGCCGTTGAGGTTTCTGAGGACCGCGTCATGTTTGATGGCTAAAACAAAAGATCACATCGTGCGTCTAAAGCTTTCCCTGAGTGTATTTAAATTAATCAAATAACGCTCACCGCATGCTGTTTTCCAAGAGAATAGAAATCGATTCTGCTTTCTGAACGTCAGGCTCATCTGCTTCCACTTTTATCTCCTCGTTTCTTGATCCTTTCTTTCTCTTTTCCACCCAACATGTCATGTTCGTCCCAACTGACCAGCTGCTCTCCATATTGGCTTTCTTATGTTCCTTGTAAACATGCTCTGCTGCTCTTCAAAGAGAATGATTTATGCCTTCAACTGAATAGCTGGGGAAAAAAATATCTCTCTTGTTTCAGATTTGGTTTGTTTAGAGCTGCAGCTACATTTGTGCCAAGTTATTTCACCATGATGCGTTCATGTAGTTCAAACACGTAACAGGATAATTCTGATGATTTGTTTGCTGTAAGCAAGCACAGGCTCAGTCTTTCACTGCACAACTGCACCACTTCAGCACCAAAACCACGCTTTATTTGCCCGTGCAGCTGAAATTCCGGGCGGAATGGCTGCGTTTCAGACACACCCTGCTGCACACTCACACAGGAACTTTCGTGCACGACCGCAGAAATCCCACCGAGCAGCCCCACACCGCTGGTTGAGAGTGCCTTCCTCCACAGCAAATCAAGTGGATTTATAGAGGGCGGAGTGTGTGATATTTGCAGCTCTCCGGCTTCTGCTTGTCAGTGGATTCCTAAATTTAACCCGGGTCTTGCTGGGTCTCAAACCAGCAGCAAATGGCTCGCGGTGCAAACATGCCGCTGCTGCATTTGGAGATAATAATTCTTTGTCTCTTTCTGTCTTAATGGCCGGTTTCTTATACAGAGAACCTGTCAAACTGTTGCCTCACACTGAAGCGAGGTAGACAGACAGATGATCTGTTATCTCTTCCTTATTAGTCACCAGCTCCTATTAGGGTGTTCCATGCGGTTCGAGGACATTATCCATTTCCTGCTCTGTATATCAACCCCCCCATCGGGCTAATTTGCTACAGATGAGCACAACGGGACATTTGATTTAGTGAGCTACGCTGCTAAAATACATGTATACAGCTGTGTCAGCCGGCCCACAACAGCTGGCACGGGACTTCAGTGCACGTTTGATCATGCATTTGTTTATGAAACGAAGATTTAAATTTTTTTAAAAAGAAAAAAAAATCAATCAGGTCTCAGCTGCAGACCGATGTCTCCTGTCTTTGGTGCAGCTCGCAAAGGCGCGTGTTAATGACACGCAGGTGATAGAAATCATGTGCAAACTGCAGAAGGTCTTCCAAGTATGTGTCAGCACGGCTGACAGGCCTCCCATGCATGGATTTTCTGTTGAATATGTACATTGGATCCAGGGCGGGAGGCTCAAATGACCTGCTGCGAAGGGCGAATTCAGCTTTTTCTGACCGCGGCGATGCTACGTTTTTATTTGCGTTATTGAGATGTTCAGACTAGAGACAGGAAAAAGCCATATGACCGCAAAGCCACACCTAAAAATATAATGTATAAGATACAGACACGCTTCCTAAGGTATATAACAACCACAGCAAAGTGTGTATTTGTTCACGTGACGTGGGTCCCCCTCCGTGGGTGCTTGTACTGTAGCCTGGAATGGACAAACAAACTGGATTATAAACATAAATTTATACATTCATGATGATCTCAATTTTCTGTTTAATTTAAGTGCTAATTGATGTATAATTTAAAAAAAAAAACAAAACAAGGAACAGTCTATAAAGATCTGATTTGTTCCACATCAGCCACCATAGCTTGACGACAGTTACGTGTTCCTAAAGTCTTGATGATCACCACTAGGTGGCTCCACATCCTACACAAAGGGCGGCTCAACTTTTCGACTAAAGATTTTCGACTGCGGCACTTTTTTTTTTTTAAACAATTTTTGGTTTCACGGTAACTTGCAGATTACGTCTTTTTTCAGGCTCCTGCTGCTGCGTCCAGAAATCCAGGAATGTTGACCTGAAACCTCTCAGGCTCGTCCCTCACACACACACACACACCACACACACACACACACACACACACACACACACACACACACACACACACACACACACACACACAACTAGAAATGTGTGTGTTTTGTATCGTCACTGGTGCTGTACAACATAAGTGCCTATAATTTCCAAACCACAGGATAATGTATTCTCCCCAGCAGAGGATGTGCTCAGACTGTTCCAGCAGCAGCTAATTTGGGATGGATGCACAATGTCCCTTTGAAGTTCTGCGTTAGTTCTAGTGCTCCGTACACCATCACTCCACCCCACCAAAACGGCACGTAAAATCTCTGTGGTGCAGGTTCATTAGCTGAAAGGAAGGTTAATTAGGAATACAACGCTTGCAGGACTCACGTTGGAACATTTCCAGCAAATCAACACATTATTTTGTTCCCCAGCTATGTGGGTGTTGGATGGGAGCGTTCACTCTCCCCACAGTTCCAGCTGTCACATCTACGGTGATCTGCCCCTAACGTGAACCATATCAATGAGACCACGGCGGAGACACAGAAATGAAGCCGGTGTCTTTCGGAGTTTCAGGGATAAAGCTGCACAACACAGACGCCCTGACCAGATCAGAGCAGAGACAATCAAAGCCGGAGCGAGCGCCACAGCACTAAGCCCCTTTAAATGTCTGCCGTCCCGGCCGAGCGAGAGTGTTGCCCTCAACTTCCTCCCCCCTTCTGCATGAATCCTGGGCGGCGACTTGACTGGACATAAATCCTTCAAAGCAAAGTAAACAGAGCAGCAAAGCACCTGTGATCGTGTTAGACCGGAGGTATCTCTCCTCGAGGATTATGGGAGGCCAGAAACGATAAGACGCGACAGTGGTCATAATCATTTAAGGCACCGGGGCTGGACCGCACGACTTTGTCTTGATAAACGACTTGTCGTGACTCACGCGTGGGTTTTGCATGAAAGAGCGCGATCGCTCTCCGATGTAGCAGCCCCCAGCGTCTCTGGGCCGCCGAGCCTCTTTGACTTTTCAACCTCGGACCTTTGACCCCACTGACTTGTCTGCCCACGTGTTTAGTGATTGATGGATGATTTTTTTCCTGCTTCCCAGACAGCAACCAGTTTGAGCCAGTACGGGTCGAAAATTAACTGGCTCGCTTGGAAAGAAGCAATCCATCACGGCTGACGCTCGTTCGGTATTATTCCCACTCAAGGTTATCGTTTCAGTGCATTTAAAAGCCGTGCTTGTTTTGTTTAATGAATATCTTTTTAATTGCCGCTGGTAGAGCTCTGAAGAGGCGAAGCAGTGGGAGATAACACTGTTGAAGTTTTGGCCAATAATTCAACTCGGAGCAAAAAAGCTGAAACCTGTTTTGCAGCTTAAATCCAAAAAACTGCTATTTTTATGTATTTCTCCTGTCCACCGCGGTTTGTGGAGAGAAAAAAGCCCCGGAAGATGAATAAAACGCTCATTGGCCTCCCTAATTTTAAGAACAGATGTGTTTTTAAGCCTTATTTTCAGGGGTAATCAGCCTACTGTGTTTATGAAGATATCCATCATGTGACCTTCCATTAGTCATTCAGATATGTGAACAGGAAGTAGAGCGTTCATTTCCTGCTCTATCTGCATTAGGGAATCCTGTGCCGCGAGATGGGGAATTGTGAAAAGTAAAAGCAGATTCTGTTTTTTTTCATAATAAGGAAGTGGGCGTCGTGGCCGATAAGATCTGATCAGAAACAGAGCTTGATATTCTGCGTCATGGGTTCCAAATGTTTCTGTCATCCAGACTGAATTCCATAAAAAACAGAGTCGGCCATGTTTCCAAAAGGCATCTGAGCCCAAAAGAGAAAAGGTCGCCAACGCTCTGGACGGATGATATTTAAGCGCCAATTCTGACTGTGGAGAAACAAGTGAATCTAGAAATATCCCCACTGAATGTGGGGTCAGTGTTATTTTACCAACATTAATCATTTTTATCAATAAGATCAAGATGCCGGGATCAAAACCTGACATCACGTACATGCCAGACGACAGGGCTATTTTTATGCTTACCGAGTGTTTGACATCCAAGCTTGAGGTTAAAAACCTCACCTGGAATACATTTCCAATCTGTCTGCGCATCGGTCTGCTGTTAGTTATAATTCATGCGTATCGTTAAAACGTCCATATTTGTTAGCTAACAAATTTACTGGACGTGGGGAGTTCAAACGTCTGCAAACACGCGCTGAAACTGAGCCGACATCAGCAAACGTTAATGCAGGCGTGCTCGAAGGCAGGAGAAACATGGCAACGGTTGTTGGATGATTTGGGGAGTATGAAAAAGATGTTTTTACAGCAGTAAATTGGGAGTGTGGACGGAAGCAGGCGCGAAGATTCTCCCAAATATTGGAGAGTGTGTCACAGCGTGCAGGGACAAACATGATGTCAGCTGGACCTGCAACAGTTCTGAGACATTTAAACGTTTAATGTTCTGACCGTATGACACTGATTCCAGGTCAGATCCAGCCGAGCTCGCCTCTGGTCTGTATTTCGAACAATATCTGCACACCAATGAGGGAAATCCCATTTTGACGATGGGACATTAGATATATTTTGGTCCCTTTTATCTCTTTCCTGGTTCGCAGGAACTTTCAGTCGTGGTGTCTGAATTTGTTTTTCCTAATATCCTTTTAACTTGGATGAAAATGGAAGAGAAACAACCTTGTGGACAGGCTTTAGCTGAAATCCTCTGGTGTTTAAATGTACAATTCAATTAATCCACGCTAAATGCCAAGTGCTTTGGCGTGTGGTTTGCGCCAAAGTTTGCAAGGATCGGTCAAATTAAAGGTGACTAATCAGACGCTAATCTTTAATCGGGTTAATCAGGGGCAGATTTTTTTTGACTTATCTTAAAGCTCCAATCGTCCGGTGTGTATAATTCCTCCTCTCAGCTGTAGCAGATCTGTGGATTACTTTTGCTGTCAGTCTTATTAACGGGCTGTTTCTCCTCAGACTCTCATCAGACTGTGAGCGTTTGCTTCCAGCAGCTGAATCCAGTCGCTACCTGTGCCCCAAATATTCAGCCAACAAAGCAGCCGTCCAGGAACTGCGCTTAACAAGACGTGACTGCGTCTGGACCTGAACTCCTTTCGGGTTATTACTATTTTCAAACGGCCCTAAATTCTGCCTCGGATATTAGAGGCGGTTTTGGCCCGGGGTAGCGGTGATCAGCAGGGGACGGGATTGTTAAATAGCTCGGAATCAGAGCTGAAACATCTGCGTGGGCCGCACACACATCCTGCTGAAGACACTTCCAATTCGAGGAGAGCGTTTCTGATCCTGGAGCAGTCGTCTTGACCTGCCTGCTGTAAAACCTCCAAAGCTCCAGCGGTGTTTTGAATTCACCTCAGGCCTCCCGACGGCTGTGCCTCCTTGCTTTGGCGTCTTTTTGTAAACCAGGTAATTAAAAGACAAAAAGAAAAAAAAACAATTGATCAGATGCAAATTTGATGAAAAGCTCATAAGGCTGCTGGAGTTGTGACTCCGTATGCCAGGCAGCCAGGG